>NC_134364.1:49718933-50023933 GCF_048569485.1 Anomaloglossus baeobatrachus | reverse complement strand
AGTTCTGGAGCTGCCCCGTCTTCTGGTAGCAGCTGAGTACTGCACATCTGCCTCTTAGGCCCTGTGCGCACTTGCCGGTTTTTGCCGCGGATTTCCTGTGGTTTCGCTGCATGTTATGTTCATAACATCTCTTCATTGAATCACCAGCAAATCCTATGGGGAAAAAAAAGCTGTGCGCACGATGCGGATTTTGACAGCTGCATGTTTTGCTGCGGGATTCCCACAGCAAAAACAATTGCATGTCACTTCTTTTCTGCTTGTCGCTGCGGCTTGACTGCAATGTAATCGTGAAATCCCGCAGGGAATAACGCAGGCAGCAAATTCTGTGCGGTTCATTGCGTTTTCCTGCGTTATTCCCTCCGGTATTTCGCGGTTTACCTGCGGTAATGTTCATCGCTGCCTGCGGTTTGCAGGGAAGTGATGTCATTATACCAGGAAGAGGAAGCGGAGCAGATCACACACACACACATCACACACACACACACACACACACACACACACACACACACACACACACACACACACACACACACACACACACACACACACACACACACACACACACACACACACACACTATACACACACACACACACACACACACACACACTACACATAGAATACACATAGAAATCAAACATACATATTACAAAAAAAAAAGCATGGGCTCCACTGTATTTTTACCGTCCAGCCAGGTAAACACACAGCGGCGGCCCGGTATTCTCAGGCTGGGGAGGGCCAGGGTTATCCCCCCCCCCCCCCCCCTCCCGGAGCCGAGAATATCAGCCGCAGCTGCCCCGGGACTGGCGCATCCATTATGCGGCAGTCCCGGAGTGTCCCCCGGCTCTTCACAATTGCCGTCATGCGGTGGCAATTCGGGGTAATAACGAGTTAATGGCAGCAGATCGCCGCCATTTAACTCCAGGCTAAATCATGGCAGCGTCTATTAGACAACTTTCATGATTAACCCGTAGGTTAAGTGAATAAACACACACCGAAAAATCCTTTATGTTAAATAAAACACAAAAAAACCCCTCTTTCACCCCTTTATTAACCCCCCCCCCCCCCAACACACAGCTCCGGCGTAATCCACCGAGGTCCCACGACGCTTGCATCCAGCCGCGACTCACACTGTACAGAATGCAGCCTCGCAAGTAGCATGCAGAGGTAACCACAGGTCATTTCTCACGGCCGGTAATGTGAACACACTACCGCTCGCGAGAACTGCAGCGTGTCGATTGTTGATTGATCTGTCTATTTATCTATCTATCTCAGAAGGAAATGACTTTTTTTTTTTTTCTTTTCTTTTTTTTTTCAATGTGCTTTATTGCATTGAATGCATTAAAACTCATGTACCAACCTGCGGCAAACCGCATGCGGTAATCTTTCAGACCCTGCGGAATTTTCTTAAGAACATTCCGTTTTCCAGTGCGCACAGGGCCTTATTGATCATAGAAGATGGAGCAGCTCCGGAACTGAGCATTTCTGGCTGCCTGCTGCTGCCGCCGGCACCAAGAACAGCTGACCCGGGGTGCGAGGTGTCGGGCCCCAGCTGATCTGACATTGATGACTTGTCCTAAGAATAGGGCATTAATGTAAAAGTAGGGGGCAACCTCTTTAAGAAAAAACAATTATAATAGGTTTCCTGTTAGCCCACAATATGAGGCAGCTGATACATGTGCTGCAGGCTGCACTGACGGCCTTTATATACGAGATGAAAGATGAGAAGGTAAATTTGCCGGTTTCAGCAGGACCAGCCGACTATCTAATGCAGATAGGGACAAAGGTGGGCAGAGAAGGATATTGCAATTTAAATAATTTTAATGTTTGCTTAAATAATCGCTCTCGCCGGCGTGTTGCCCCGGTGCGGGCCCTGGCCGGCGTGTCGCCCCGGTGTGGGCCCTGGCCGGCGTGTTGCCCCGGTGTGGGCCCTGGCCGGCGTGTTGCCCCGGTGTGGGCCCTGGCCGGCGTGTCGCCCGGTGTAAATATACGAGTGGAGTGTTCAGTATGCATGGAACAATAATCATTCTGTGGACATGGAAGAGCAGTTGGCTCAACTAAGGCCCCATGCGTACAGTGCAGTTTATGCTTTTTCGGGGGCAGTTTGCGGTGATCTTTTAGTCACCACAAATTGCATGCTTTTCCTTCCCCAGCAAAGTCTGAGATTTCAGATTTGCTGTGCACATGTTGCTTTTTTTTTTTTTTTTTTTTGGCTGCATTTTTGTGTTTGACCATGAAGCTACAGCATTTAAAGCATCTAAAGGATTGATAGGATTGATACTCTTTTGGATTTTTTTCTGTATTGACACTATGAAAAAAGCATTGAAAAACCACTAAACTTTCTCCATTTTTCTGTGTGCTATAGTCTCTACATTCTCTTGAGTTTTTTGACTGTTTAGCACCACCTGATCCGGTCGAGCCAGACCTAACCCTCCATTAGCACTTACTCAGTAGTCACGCCCTTCAGCTTCAAATATTGCTGTATCCCAGCATTCCCTACTGAAGATACAAACTCATTTGTGTCCTGGCCGCCTTTGAGGAAGGTTCTGCTAGTCTATCTCCTGTGCTCAGGCTATATCCTTTTTGATTCTTTATTTTCCCCCCTGTTTGTGTTTGCTTCCCTGGTGTGTTTTTAGTGCAGCGGTAATGTGTAGTGAACCCCACCTGCCCCTCACTAGTCAGGGTTACTACAGGGTCTTCCAAGGATCCCAGGTTCCTGTTCAGCAAGAGTTGTGGAGACTGTATAGGGACTGATCAGGAGAGAAGGAACACTTGCTGGTGAAACTAGGAGGTGCCCACCTACCCCTCTCACTAGTTCCAGGGCCTCCCGTTGTTTGTGTCTCCCCGGTGCTCCCCTTTTCGTGTGGGGGTTTTTTTTTTGTGCTTTAGACGCACGTAGGTCTGAATGCACCTTGCCTTGCTTGCTACACCTGGCAAGTGTGACATTCCAGCTATGTGTCATTTACTGGGCTGCTTGGTCCAGTTTTAATACAATCCCTGTTTTCTCTGCTGTAGATGATGTAGCAAAGCTTGGAATGCTGAGCTGTATATAACCCCACCCACACCCCTGATTGGCAGCTTCCTGTGTACACTGTATATTGTCACAAGCTACCAATCATTGGTGGGTGTACACAGATTAGCCTGGCTGCTCTACAGGAATACCTAGTCCTGCAGTGATAATATCCTGCTGATAAAACACTGATTGTAGTGAAACTACAACAAAGTCTAATAAGTGACACATCACTGGAATATGGGTCTCTGTCCCTGCATTATGCTGAAAGATTCCTTGTATGAATTAGATGGTGTAGCTACATTCGTTATTTTCTGCATGATTAGGCCAATTACCCCGACAGGCTTTGTAACTGTCATCACACAAATTCCCCAGAATCTCTTAAGGACTAGGCCAATAAGAATCGTTGACCACTTGTAACCGAGACGCTTCCCTGTGTCTTGTGTAGTTGGTGTTGATTTGTCGCAGCGATGCTTTTACAGCTTCCTCTATAAAAAGTTCTCTGCATTCTTTCTCCTTCCTCTTTTATGTTTTTATCTATTACCATACAGCCGTATATATAATATACAGTCTGTGTTGTACTGTCTGACCACTAAATGAAGGGCTGTCTGTGCTCCGTGCGCCTTCTCTGGGGGAAGCTCGTCTTTACTTAAGACCTATAAAAAAAATTCTACTGCTCGCTGTCTTGCTGAGAATGGAATCCACCGCTCCTCTCAAACGAGGGTTAGTCCTCTCCCGAGGTTTAACTTGACTCCATCATGCATGGGGTGTGTGTATATACTGTACCCAATATGTATTAATGGGGAATATCTTCTTCAGTTTTGGACAAAGTGTAGACCTTTTGTTCTTGCATATGCATGCCTTCGATGCTGGAAATACTGTATACAATATCAATAGAAAGCATATACTTTACTGGGTAACATGACAATTAAAAACACAAAAACAGACATGCAAAAGTCAGACCCCCTGATGAAGCCTGATGCGAAACATGCATTGGATGCGTTTTCTTTGATAATGATAAAAGTGTACTCCATGTCACTGTGCGTTATGTAAATTTTCATGTGATATTACGCTCACCTTGCCTATGATACTCTTTACACTTCATTTCTCAAAACATGTACTTACTTTTTCAGCATCACCTTGATTCCTTTATGCTCTATCAATCTATCAATGACATGATACATCATCAGAGATGGACAACTAGAGCCAATAAGGGAACAAAAATAATTGACTGCATATTAGCTCATTTAGGAGACTACAGAGAAAGACAGAGAGGCTGAACTGTCATAATGTTGTGTGATAAGAGCTGTGCTACCATAATCAGTAACTGTGATAAGCGAGATGGCAAGCCCCATGAGAGAAAAGAAAGGCAGACACTGGTCACAATGAGATCACGTGACCTGAGGAGGAATCCATTAATTCATATAGAAAAGAGTTTATATATTCAAAGAGTTTTCTTTATTTTCATCACTCTGAAAGTTGTAGATTCACATTGAAGGCATCAAAACTATGAATTAACACATGTGGAATGAAATACTTAAAAAAAAGTGTGAAACAACTGAAAATATGTCTTATATTCTAGGTTCTTCAAAGTAGCCACCTTTTGCTTTGATTACTGCTTTGCACACTCTTGGCATTCTCTTGATGAGCTTCAAGAGGTAGTCACCGGAAATAGTTTTCACTTCACAGGTGTGCCCTGTCAGGTTTAATAAGTGGGATTTGTTGCCTTATAAATGGGGTTGGGACCATCAGTTGTGTTGTGCAGAAGTCTGGTGGATACACAGCTGATAGTCCTACTGAATAGACTGTTAGCTGCTTTTTTCTTGCCATAATACACATTCTAAGTAAAGAAAAACGAGTGGCCATCATTACTTTAAGAAATGAAGGTCAGTCAGTCCGAAAAATTGGGAAAACTTTGAAAGTGTCCCCAAGTGCAGTGGCAAAAACCATCAAACGCTACAAAAACACTGGCTCACATGAGGACCGCCCCAGGAAAGGAAGACAAAGTCACCTCCGCTGCGGAGGATAAGTTCATCTGAGTGACCAGCCTCAGAAATCGCAGGTTAACAGCAGCTCAGATTAGAGACCAGTTCAATGCCACACAGAGGTCTAGCAGCAGACACATCTCTAGAACAACTGTTAAGAGGAGACTTTGTGCAGCAGGCCTTCATGGTAAAATAGCTGCTAGGAAACCACTGCTAAGGACGGGCAACAAGCAGAAGAGACTTGTTTGGGCTAAAGAACACAAGGAATGGACATTAGACCAGTGGAAATCTGTGCTTTGGTCTGATGAGTTCAAATTTGAGATCTTTGGATCCAACCACCGTGTCTTTGTAGAAAAGGTGAATGGATGGACTCTACATGGCTGGTTCCCACCGTGAAGCATGAAGGAGGAGGTGTGATGGTGTGGGGGGGCTTTGCTGGTGACGGTGTGGGGGATTTATTGAAAATTGAAGGCATACAGAATCAGCATGGCTACCACAGCATCTTGCAGAGGCGTGCTATTCCATCCGGTTTGCGTTTAGTTGGACCGTCATTTATTTTTCAACAGGACAATGACCCCAAACACACCTCCAGGCTGTGTAAGAGTTATATGACTAAGAAGGAGAGTGATGGGGTGCTACGCCAGATGACCTGGCCTCCACAGTCACCAGACCTGAACCCAATCGAGATGGTTTGGGGTGAGCTGGACCGCAGAGTGAAGGCAAAAGGGCCAACAAGTGCTAAGCATTTCTGGGAACTCCTTCAAGACTGTTGGAAAACCATTTCCGGTGGCTACCTCTTGAAGCTCATCAAGAGAATACCAAGAGTGTGCAAAGCAGTAATCAAAGCAAAAGGTGGCTACATTGAAGAACCTAGAATATAAGACATATTTTCAGTTTCACACTTTTTTATTCAGTATTTCATTCCACATGTGTTAATTCATAGTTTTGATGCCTTCAATGTGAATCTACAATTTTCAGAGTCCTGAAAATAAAGAAAACTCTTTGAATGAGAAGGTGTATCCAAACCTTTGGTCTGCACTGTATATATACTTTGTGTATGTGTGTATATGTATGTATGTGTATGCATGTGTGTATATATATATATTTTTTTTTGTGGAAATAGAAAATGTGCAAGTCTCAAAATCAAGACATACATACTTTAGTGGATAACCTACCAATTAAAAACACAAAAATGGACCTACAAAAGTCAGACCCTTTGACTAAGCCTGATGCGAACCGTGCGTTGGGTGTGTTTTCTTTGATAATGCACAGTGATATGTAGCACACCTTTTTATCATTATGTATGTTCATGTGAGATCACTCTCTACTTTACTTGTATGTACTTTTTTTTTTTTTTTAAAAAAAGAGCTTTAACTTACACAGCACTTGCCATTTTGGCTTGTACCTTTTTGACTATCCGTCCTTAATGCTTTGATTGTGCACTCACTAGACTGATTTGTAGTATTCACACAAGTGAGTGTTGTTATTATCACTTACCCCCCTTTTAGTATTTTATGTCTATTTTTATATATTCATTATCCAATAAAAATACAAAAGTCAAAGTGTATATTTTGTATTGGTATTTATGCCTTGCTCATGATTTTTGCCAGAGCTGTATATAAAAAATGAGACCACTGCAAAATTCAGGTTTTCCTGATTTTTTTTTTTTTTTTAAATGTAAATTGTTCTCTTATTCTATAAACTACTGACAACGTCTCCGAATTTCCAAGCAATACATTTTATATTTATTTTCTGAAAATGAGAAATGGTCAAAATAACAAAACAATGCATTGCTTTCACACCTCAAATAATGCAAAGAAAACAAGTTCATAATCATTTAGAAAACAACAATACTAATAATGTTTTACCTCAGGAAGAGTTTAAAAATCATGGTTATTCCACAAAATATTGATTTCTGATCACTGCTTTCCACCAGTCGGTCACACTGCTTTTGGGTGACCTTATGCCACTCCTGGTGCAAAAATGTAAGCAGTTCTTCTTTGTTTTATGGCTTGTGACTATCCATCTTCCTCTTGATTACATTCCAGAGGTTTTCAATGGGGTTCAGGTCTGGAGATAGGGCTGGCCATGACAGGGTTTTGATATGGTGGTCCGTCATCCACACATTGATTGACCTAGCTGTGTGGTATGGCGCATTGTCCTGCTGGAAAATCCAGTCCTCAAAGTTGGGGAACATTGCCTGAGCAGAAGGAAGCAACTGTTTTTCCGGGATAACCTTGTATGTGGCTTGTTTCAGATGTCCTTAATCTGCTCAATTCCAGCCTTGCTGAAGCATCCTCAGATCATCACTGATCCTCCACCAATTTCTCAGTGGGTGCAAGACACTGTGGCTTGTACATCTCTCCAGGTCTCCGTCTAACCATTGGACGACAAGGTGTTGGGCAAAGCTAAAAAGGACAGTGCACCATGCCATACAGCTAGGTCAATTAATGTGTGGATGAAGGACCACATCCAAACCCTGTCATGGCCAGCCCAATCTCCAGACCTGAACCCCATTGAAAACCTCTGGAATGTAATCCAGAGGAAGATGGATAGTCACAAGCCATCAAACAAAGAACTGCTTACATTTTTGCACCAGGAGTGGCATAAGGTCACCCAAAAGCGGTGTGAAAGACTGGTGGAAAGCAGCTAAGACACAATGAAAACTGTGATTAAAAATCATGGTTATTCCACAAAATATTGATTTCTGATCTCTTCCTCAGTTATAACATTAGTATTGTTGTTTGTAAATGATTAACTTGTTTTCTTTGCATTATTTGAGGTGTGAGAGCACTGTGCATTGTTTTGTTATTTTGACCATTTTCTCATTTTCAGAAAATAAATCCAAAATGTATTGCTTGGAAATTCGGAGACGTTGTCAGTAGTTTATAGGTATATTTTGGAGTGAAATCTAAATTCTTTCATTCTATATTGAGAAAAATCAGAAAAACGGCCAATTTTGCAGCGGTCTCTTAATTTTTGCCAGAGCAGTGGGTATTCTTGAATGTATTGATGGTGTTTGGCCCCTATGTACAGCTGCTTATACTCAACTATTTCAACAATATAGAAAAACCAAAACCTACATAATTAAAAGGAATTAAAATCTGTATGGTTCCAATGACCGAATGAGCATATACTGTATATTCTAGGGTATATTGCTGGGGACGGGGTCGCTATACCTGTATGCTGTATGCCATTGGTCGCCTTCTGCATGGATTAACTTGTCTAATTTTGGTACGCAGGATCTGTTTATCAGGAATAAAGGAAGCAGCGCTGGTAGTTTGCAGCCTTGTGCGATCTCACACAGTCCTACAGAGGAGGTGAGACAGTATATAGAACATAAGATGCAACCCTGTCCCCTCTCCTGTCCCCTATATACATGGCATGCAGCCACATGATATATTACTTGTGCTGTTGAACCTTAGCGCTAATCGTAGGATTTCACTAGCAGCATGTAAATTGTGACCTTACTTTGGAAAAAATGTCTCTCTTGAAGACTTGGTATTATTACATTGACTGCTAAGGGACTTTATTTAATAAAATCCAGTGTTTTATCAGCAAGAGATTATCACTACAGGACTAGGTGTTTCGTGAGTACTAGTCCTCCTGCTTTGTGTAACCCCGCCCCCAACACTGATTAGCAGCTTTAAGCCAATCAGTGGTGCGGGTGGGGTTATACATCTCCGCATTCTGAGTTCTACTCGATCTGCATCAGAGAAAACAGGGATTGTATCAAAATGACAAAGGAGCCCAGGAAGTGACACGTTGAAGCAGAAGACTCTTCCTGATTCCAGCAAAGTCTCAGGGTCTGTGCATATCTTTTAGATCTTGGCATACCCATTAATGGATAAAAGATGTGCACATAAAAGAAGTCAAAAGTAGATAAACTTATCTAACTTAAGAATCTCCAGCCTCAGCACATTTTTTTTTTTCTTCAAAGTTTTAATATGTTAATTCAACAGAAGAGGTAAGTCTTAAAGGTCTGAGCCCTCACTAATCGGGGTTGACTCGTCTCAGACCACCTCTTGAGACCCCTGGAAGGACAGTATACAGTAAAAGTAGTCTTACATCTGACCCGAGAATTGACAGTTGCTAGTGATGAGTGGGCACTGCCATGCTCTGTAATTGTAACTAGTGATAATGAGCACTACCATGCTTGAGAGGTCTGTATTTGAAACCAGCAGTCGGTACACGAGTCACGCCCATCCGAGTGTCCCAAGTATAATGGAAGTCAATGGGGAACTCAAGCTTTCTTCTGGAAGATCTTCCCCATTGACTTCCATTATACTTGGCACACAAGTCTAGCCCGTCCGAGTGTCCGACTTCTAGTTTCAAATACAGACCTCCTGAGGATGGTAGTGTCCGCTCATCACTAGTTACGAGTACTGAGCACACGAGCATGGTAGTGCCCGCTCATCACTAGTTACGAGTACTGAGCACCTGAGCATGGTAGTGCCCGCTCATCACTAGTTACGAGTACTGAGCACCCGAGCATGGTAGTGCCCGCTCATCACTAGTTACGAGTACTGAGCACCCGAGCATGGTAGTGCCCGCTCATCACTAGTTACGAGTACAGAGCACCTGAGCATGGTAGTGCTCGCTCATCACTAGTTACGAGTACTGTGCACCCGAGCATGGTAGTGCCCGCTCATCACTAGTTACGAGTACTGAGCACCTGAGCATGGTAGTGCCCGCTCATCACTAGTTACGAGTACAGAGCACCTGAGCATGGTAGTGCACGCTCATCACTAGTTACCAGTACTGAGCACCCGAGCATGGTAGTGCCCACTCATCACTAGTTACGAGTACTGAGCACCTGAACCAATTTTATTTGTATTAGAATAGAGGATCACTTGAAAACCAGAAAAAATTCTCTCTAAGACGTCACTTTTATTAATACTATTAAAATACTAAAATAATACTGAATTCTGGAATAATACCCAGAAGTAAAGACATCAACAAGTCGTGCTTAGTGATAACTAAGTAAGGTCTTGAAGGTGGACAGGGGACAAGGGGTGTGCACCGCCTACTATATTCCTGGGCTGGTGGGAGGATAGGGTGGTCTTTGGGGACGGGGATGTCATATGGGGACCCCAGATTATGTTCTGGGGTCGTTACATTGATGACATCCTCGTCCTCTGGACGGGGGATGCAAGGTCTTTTCAGGAATTTGTTGCCAAACTCAACATCAATCAGTTAGGCCTAAAATTTACATACGAAATAGGAGGGGATAGCTTGACCTTTCTGGACACAAAAATAATGAAATATGAAGATGGTACTCTGGGCACGAGTGTTTACCGCAAACCAACAGCCACAAACAGTCTCCTAAGATGGGAAAGCTATCACCCCCTACCCCTACGCAAGGGAATACCAAAGGGACAGTTCCTTCGTGTCAGAAGGAACTGTTCATCCCTTAGCGAATTTAACAATCAAGCTCAGCAACTTGGTGACCGGTTCAGAGCAAGAGGTTATCCCTCCTATGTCATCAAAACAGCTTATAGGTCGGCGCGGGATACTAACAGGAGAGACCTCCTGACTCCACGTGAGAAATCTGCAACTGAATCTTGCACAAGACTCATAGGCTCTTATGACGATCAGAATGACAGAGTTTTTGCCATTCTGAGGCGTCATTGGGGCATACTACAGGCAGACGTTTACTGAGCACCTGAGCATGGTAGTGCTCGCTCATCACTAGTTACGAGTACTGAGCACCTGAGCATGGTAGTGCCCGCTCATCACTAGTTACCAGTACAGAGCACCCGAGCATGGTAGTGCCCGCTCATCACTAGTTACGAGTACTGAGCACCTGAGCATGGTAGTGCCCGCTCATCACTAGTTACCAGTACTGAGCACCTGAGCATGGTAGTGCCCGCTCATCACTAGTTACCAGTACAGAGCACCCGAGCATGGTAGTGCCCGCTCATCACTAGTTACGAGTACTGAGCACCCGAGCATGGTAGTGCCCGCTCATCACTAGCAGTCGCCACTTGTTATCCTGCCTGTCCTGCGCTGGATGGATCCTGGTTAGTTTTTTCCTACCTTTTTCTGAACTCGTGGCTCTTTCTTTTCTCCCATCCGGATGAGCCTCTGTAATCGATGTCTCTCCATCGTCATGCATTAATTAATCCCCATTGTGGGTTAGAGCGGATCCTACATAATTTATGAAGGATTCGGTTACAGGGAATCGTTTAGCCATAAATATTATTTACAAAGCATGTGTTATCTCTTCTAGACGTTTCATTTGGTTAATTTCATCTACTTTCTATGTTAGGCGGCTGCAGCTTTTGTGTATTGTGGCGCGGTATTGTAGATTAACGCACTTCTATAGGGAGCGGTGCTCTGGCCGTACATTCACTTACTCTTTAAATATTAACAATATTTCCCATTGAAATCCATAATTACATATAACAAGGAGTATTTTTCTTTTCGGCGAACATTTAGAGACTAATCGGACTAGTTTTGCAGGAAAATGTGCTCTCGCTGATCAGGGGTCAATGGTGTTAATATGCCACATCGGCAATCCATAGCCCCGCGAGGTCATCTGTGTGCCGCGCTGCTCAGGCGGACACTGACTACCGATTTGGGCGGGACCTGAAAATCTTCTCAATCAGCGCTAACACAATGGGAGAATTCTAGTAACTTTTTCTGTAGAACAGCCCCGAGGGATAAGTGTCAAGGCAGCAGAATTGTGATCTAGGGGTATAGTGCTATTGTGGAGGTTGGAAGTTGTTGTCATGGATCTGGATATAATAAGGCAGTGAAGGGTTAATAAAAAAGCACACTGGAGCTGGGCTATCTTTTATAGGAAGGGATTAGGGTGGGGGTAAGGTTACCAGATGGTGGCGCTGACTGATAGAAGTAGAATGAGCACGGGCGAGACATCCAGACCGGTCCTCTGACCCAACATCAGTCTCATTAGCATAAATGAGGCTGAGATCAGGTCTGGAGGTCCCGTGTCGGCCCGTGAATGCGTGAAACTGCCCTAATACTAGATTTAATAGTACTGCTGTGATGACTCCTGGCTGCCAGGGTACTGGAGCAGTTATTGACAGCTGCCGGTCCTCCTCTTCTGATAATCATTAGGGATGATCGAATACCTCAAATATTTGGCTTCACGAATATCCGACGAATAGGTCGCCACTATGCGAATATTTGATATGCAATGTAAAGGCCCATTTACACACAACGATATTGCTAACGAGATATCATCGGGGTCACGGTGTTGGTGACGCAGATCCGGCCTCATTAGCGATGTTGTGTGTAACTCCTTTTTGCGATCAGTAACTATCGCAAAAAGGTGTCAAATCGTTCGTCGTGTACACGTCGTTCATTTTCAAAAAATCGTTCCTCATTTGGAACGCAGGTTGTTTGTCGTTCCTGCGGCAGCACGCATCGCTATGTGTGACACCGCAGTAACGAGGAACAACATTGTATCTGCAGCCGCCCGCAGTGAGGAAGGAGGTGGGTGGGATGTTACGTCCCGCTCATCTCCGCCCCTCCGCTTCTATTGGGCCTGCCGCTTAGTGACGCCGAACGAACCTCCCCCTTAAAGGAGAGATTGTTCGGCGGCCAGAGCGACGTCGGTCAACAGGTAATTGCGTGTGACGCTGCCGTAGCGATATTGCTCGCTATGGCAGTGATCACCCCGTGACACGCCACCGACGTGGGCGGGTGCTATCGCTCACGATATCACTAGCGATGTCGCAGCGTGTAAAGCCCACTTAAGTCTATGGAAAGCCCGAATAGTTCCGAATAGTTATTCGGGTTTCCCATAGGCTTACATTGTGTATCGAGTATTCGTGAATAGTCGAATAGCGGCGATTTTATTTGGCAAATATTCGCGAAGCCGAATATTTGAGAGATTTGATCATCCCTCGTAATCATCACAACATCACCGTGGACAAGAAGAGGCTGGCGGATAGAACGAGGGTCACAGGGCCCTGATCTGGGCCGCCAACCGTCCAGATTTCCAGCACAACTGTAAAATAAGGCACTTACTTTTTTTTTTTTTAATGGACAGGACAAAAAAAAAAAAAGGTATCCGTGATATACTTGAAGCTGAAGAAACTTACAGGGATCATTTAATGTAATTGTCATCGTACAGTGCAGTGAATGAGGTCTTCATATCTGTACTATAGACATGGATCACTTATCATAAGGAATTTTATAGTTTTCAAACTTGTCTGATTTTTATTTAATTTTTTGATAAACAGCCCAGAGAAAAAAATAGTCAAGTTGTCCACCCTGGTCCTGATGTGGCCACCAGTTCTGGGTCCTGCGAGTCATTTTGCTCAACTCTAAACAGATGTCTCGGCCATCTTCCCCTGCAGTGTGGTATTCTGCCGTCCATTTCTGAGAGGTTTTTGTGACCGATTGATGTCTATATTCTTTATGTACCGATATTTATATATTTGTTTGTTTAATTTGCTGGCGGCCATAAATTGAGGATTAAAACTCTGTTTTGGCATTTTTACTGCAAATGGATCCATGGCGCAATCGTATCCAATGAATGACTGACTTTTTTTTTTTTTTTTTTTTTTTTTGCTTTTATCTGGCTGGTATATTGGCAGTCGCCACTTTTTTTTTTTTTTTTTTGGGCAGCATGTAAAGCAGCAATCCATAGGTCTAGCTATGTAGTATATTTTTATGTGTTGAGCAACATACCATCAGATGAATACATCGAAGGTACTCATTGGGGATATAAACCTCCACCGGAAAGAGGAAAAAAAACAAATGACATGAACAGGTGGAAATCTCCATGTGCGTACAGAATTGCTAACTAAAGGGTTAACTCACTTTTTCTAACTGGATCACAAGTCCTGTTATTAAATGGAAGGAGAGAGAAGCGAGATTTACAATGTTTTCAGACTCCATTGATTCAGGAGGTCAAGTGAACTTTGCAGATTTACCCCCCCCAAAAAAAACACATACAGGTCGTCTGCAAAAGGCAGCAGGAATTGCATGAGATCAGTGCTGGATACGATCCGCACAATTCTATGATCTGTGCTGGATACGATCCGCACAATTCTATGATCGGTGATGGATACGATCCGCACAATTCTATGATCGGTGATGGATACGATCCGCACAATTCTATGATCGGTGATGGATACGATCCGCACAATTCTATGATCGGTGATGGATGCCACCCGCACAATTCTATGATCGGTGATGGATACGATCCGCACAATTCTATGATCGGTGATGGATACGATCCGCACAATTCTATGATCGGTGATGGATACGATCCGCACAATTCTATGATCGGTGATGGATACGATCCGCACAATTCTATGATCGGTGATGGATACCATCCGCACAATTCTATGATCGGTGCTGGATACGATCCGCACAATTCTATGATCGGTGATGGATACGATCCGCACAATTCTATGATCGGTGCTGGAGACGATCCGCACAATTCTATGATCGGTGATGGATACGATCCGCACAATTCTATGATCGGTGATGGATACGATCCGCACAATTCTATGATCGGTGATGGATACGATCCGCACAATTCTATGATCGGTGCTGGAGACGATCCGCACAATTCTATGATCGGTGATGGATGCCATCCGCACAATTCTATGATCGGTGATGGATACGATCCGCACAATTCTATGATCGGTGATGGATACGATCCGCACAATTCTATGATCGGTGATGGATACGATCCGCACAATTCTATGATCGGTGCTGGATACGATCCGCACAATTCTATGATCGGTGCTGGATACGATCCGCACAATTCTATGATCGGTGATGGATACGATCCGCACAATTCTATGATCGGTGATGGATACCATCCGCACAATTCTATGATCGGTGATGGATACCATCCGCACAATTCTATGATCGATGATGGATACGATCCGCACAATTCTATGATCGGTGATGGATACGATCCGCACAATTCTATGATCGGTGCTGGATACGATCCGCACAATTCTATGATCGGTGATGGATACGATCCGCACAATTCTATGATCGGTGATGGATACCATCCGCACAATTCTATGATCGGTGATGGATACCATCCGCACAATTCTATGATCGGTGATGGATACCATCCGCACAATTCTATGATCGGTGATGGATACCATCCGCACAATTCTATGATCGGTGATGGATACGATCCGCACAATTCTATGATCGATGATGGATACGATCCGCACAATTCTATGATCGGTGATGGATACGATCCGCACAATTCTATGATCGGTGCTGGATACGATCCGCACAATTCTATGATCGGTGCTGGATACGATCCGCACAATTCTATGATCGGTGATGGATACGATCCGCACAATTCTATGATCGGTGCTGGATACGATCCGCACAATTCTATGATCGGTGATGGATACGATCCGCACAATTCTATGATCGGTGCTGGATACGATCCGCACAATTCTATGATCGGTGCTGGATACGATCCGCACAATTCTATGATCGGTGATGGATACGATCCACACAATTCTATGATCGGTGATGGATGCCATCCGCACAATTCTATGATCGGTGATGGATGCCATCCGCACAATTCTATGATCGGTGATGGATGCCACCCGCACAATTCTATGATCGGTGCTGGATACGATCCGCACAATTCTATGATCGGTGCTGGATACGATCCGCACAATTCTATGATCGGTGCTGGATACGATCCGCACAATTCTATGATCGGTGATGGATGCCACCCGCACAATTCTATGATCGGTGCTGGATACGATCCGCACAATTCTATGATCGGTGCTGGATACGATCCGCACAATTCTATGATCGGTGCTGGATACGATCCGCACAATTCTATGATCGGTGCTGGATACGATCCGCACAATTCTATGATCGGTGATGGATACGATCCGCACAATTCTATGATCGGTGATGGATACCATCCGCACAATTCTATGATCGGTGATGGATACGATCCGCACAATTCTATGATCGGTGCTGGATACGATCCGCACAATTCTATGATCGGTGCTGGATACGATCCGCACAATTCTATGATCGGTGCTGGATACGATCCGCACAATTCTATGATCGGTGCTGGATACGATCCGCACAATTCTATGATCGGTGCTGGATACGATCCGCACAATTCTATGATCGGTGCTGGATACGATCCGCACAATTCTATGATCGGTGATGGATGCCATCCGCACAATTCTATGATCGGTGATGGATGCCATCCGCACAATTCTATGATCGGTGATGGATGCCATCCGCACAATTCTATGATCGGTGATGGATGCCATCCGCACAATTCTATGATCGGTGATGGATGCCATCCGCACAATTCTATGATCGATGATGGATACGATCCGCACAATTCTATGATCGATGATGGATACGATCCGCACAATTCTATGATCGGTGATGGATGCCATCCGCACAATTCTATGATCGGTGATGGATACCATCCGCACAATTCTATGATCGGTGCTGGATACCATCCGCACAATTCTATGATCGGTGCTGGATACCATCCGCACAATTCTATGATCGGTGCTGGATACCATCCGCACAATTCTATGATCGGTGCTGGATACCATCCGCACAATTCTATGATCGGTGCTGGATACCATCCGCATAATTCTATGATCGGTGATGGATACGATCCGCACAATTCTATGATCGGTGATGGATGCCATCCGCACAATTCTATGATCGGTGATGGATACGATCCGCACAATTCTATGATCGGTGATGGATACGATCCGCACAATTCTATGATCGGTGATGGATGCCATCCGCACAATTCTATGATCGGTGATGGATGCCATCCGCACAATTCTATGATCGGTGATGGATACGATCCGCACAATTCTATGATCGGTGATGGATACGATCCGCACAATTCTATGATCGGTGATGGATACGATCCGCACAATTCTATGATCGGTGCTGGATACGATCCGCACAATTCTATGATCGGTGATGGATACGATCCGCACAATTCTATGATCGGTGATGGATACGATCCGCACAATTCTATGATCGGTGCTGGATACGATCCGCACAATTCTATGATCGGTGATGGCTACCATCTGCACATCAAAAAATTGTCACTGGCTAAAAGGCAGTTTCTTAATAAAGCGACAGGACGGGACTCCGCACCAATTCCAGGATAGGAAAAATATAAATCCAACGAAAAATATCTAAAAGAGGAGACCATTGAATTCTTTGTCACAGAGGAAATTATCGCACTGGAGGAGTAGTCCGCTAGCATTGTGCGTTCTCCATCCATCATCAACACTTCTCCTCTACCAAAATACAAAACTATCTACCGTATATCTATACTATACATGCTCTATCTACATTCCAACTGTCCGAAACGCATCAAGCCATGATGTTTTCATGGAACCAATGATGTTTTTCTTGGATTTTTAATCGTTGAATAAAGTTTCTACACTTTTTTTATATATTTTTCGTTGGATTTATATTTTTCCTATCCTGGAATTGGTGCTGAGTCCCGTCCTGTCTCCTTGCTATTGCCCCTATGGATCTGCCTGTCCGGTGGACATCCTGCATCCCATCTGAACTGAGCGGATACATATACGGGGGAGCTGAATTTTTCTTTCTCAGTTTCTTAATAAACTGAGATCAGAAAAGGATCTGCTCATTTTTTCCCAGAAGCAGCACCCCTCTGGCCTGTGGGCGGTGGCTGGTATTGCACCCAGTCCCACTTACTTAGACCTCCACCGCTAGGACCTGCATTACAGAGTCAGTCCTATTCTGACCATATATTTGTCTTCCTCTGGTAGAATAGCAGTGTGATGTTAGCTGTGTGAATGATGACATTTCCGGAGTACGAGCCTCATTAAGTGTCCGATCAATAACCTTCTTTTTTCTTCCTTTTTTCCTCCTGGCAGGCAATCAGCAGTAGAGGTCAACACAGCATCTCCTACACGCTGTCCAGAAACCAGACCGTGGTGGTGGAGTACACTCATGACAAGGACACGGACATGTTTCAGGTGCCTAAATACTATTTTTTTTTTTTTTTTTAACTTATCAGTCCAGTGTAAAATTTGACTTTTATTTGGGGGGAAAAGCAATTTCTGGAAATTCTTAAAGGGATATTCCCGTAATTAAAACATTTGATAGGCGATAACTTATAGGTGGTCCAACCACTGATTCTAAGAACAATTAGTGGCTCTGCTCCAGCTAATAGAGGGGGTCTCCGTACGATAGTCTTATACTATTAATCGCTGCAGAATATTCCACTTGTGATGATTATATTTGTGGCCTGGATCACTCCATGGTATTTTCTTGTAGATGGCGACCTCACTGATTGCTTCATATAGTCTTCTTGGTTTTGTAGATTGGAAGATCCACAGAAAGCCCAATTGACTTTGTTGTTACGGACACGATATCTGGTAACCAGAACGACGAGGCTCAGATAACACAAAGCACCATCTCCAGGTTTGCATGCCGGATCGTCTGCGACCGCAATCCACCGTACACCGCAAGGATCTTTGCAGCAGGATTTGACTCCTCTAAAAATATTTTTCTTGGTGTGAGTATTATATGGAGGCAATAAGGGGCTCCACAATGATTATTAACCCCACAGGATGTGACTCCAGCTACAAGGAAGAATCCCAAGACTTTCCTCCATTGGAGTCCATGGAAATGCATTAAAGGGATTGTTCAGTAAAAAGGGGTTATCCACAGAATAAGTGATGATCACGTATAGATCAGAGGTGGTCTCTCCTAGGATCAGTACCAATCCCCATTAGAATGGAGCCTCAGTGCTCATGCTCTAGCTACCGCTCTGTTTATTCTCTATGGTGCTACCAGATTGGTGTGGTGGTCAAGCATTTCATGCCTGGCCGCTGCATTCCATGCCACCATCCATGCCACCACATTCCATGCCTGGCCGCCACATTCTGTGCCACCATATTACATGCCACCACCTTACGTGCCTGGCCGCTGCATTCCGTGCCACCATATTCCATGCCTGGCCACCACATTACATGCCACCACCTTATGTGCCTGGCCGCTGCATTCCGTACCACCACATTCCGTGCCTGGCCGCCGCATTCCGTGCCACCACATTCCGTGCCTGGCCGCCGCATTCCGTGCCACCACATTCCGTGCCTGGCCGCCGCAATACGTGCCACCACATTCCGTGCCTGGCCGCCGCAATACGTGCCACCACATTCCGTGCCTGACCGCCGCAATACGTGCCACCACATTCCGTGCCTGGCCGCCGCAATACGTGCCACCACATTCCGTGCCTGACCGCCGCAATACGTGCCACCACATTCCGTGCCTGACCACCGCATTTTGTGCCTGGCCAATGCATTCCAACATCAATACGTGCCCCAGTGTGGATCCTAGTGGTGAAGCCACCTCTGATCTATATTACGTATCCTGTGGACAGGTGGTGACATTTTTCTCTATTGATGCGTCATGAATGTATTTAGTGATACGCCTTGTGTGACCCACTGCAGGCCACGTTGATATTGTCACATCTGGTGATGTTCTTTCCTACGTTGACAACATATAAGAATTTTTGGATTTTAAGGTTCCCGTTTTAGTCAGTTGTTAAAGTGATTTTTGCTTCTTGAGCTCACAGAGAGATTGCTGAAAAGAGCAACATTCCTTTCCGACTCTGGCTGTACAATATTTGGGATCCCAATATAATAATCTGCCACATGAAACCGCTCAGTAGGTTATTGATAGTAAGATCCCACTGTATGGACAATCCACCACATTGTACTACCAAAGTCCAGCACTATGATTGTGTACACGGCCTCACTGAATGTACCCTTCCACTGCGAGTACCTAATTTATATTGATTATGGAAAATACTTCCATTACCAATCCCATCATCATGAATCATTGGTCATAAATTTGCATTTTTCATCATGCAAACAGATGGTCGTTGCTGCTATGGTGGAACGATGCCCACGCCAGGCAGCACGTTGGCTGGAGCGCTGTAGATGGTGCCACCTTATCGGCTCTAACAACTCACGACATGTGATTTATATTCACTAAGAATAACCACCGTTTTTCTTCCTCCATTAGGAAAAAGCAGCGAAGTGGAAGAATCCGGATGGTCACATGGACGGATTAACCACCAATGGTGTTCTCGTTATGCATCCGAAAGGCGGCTTCACTGATGAGTCCAGACCCGGCGTGTGGCGGGAAATCTCTGTCTGTGGGGACGTCTACACTCTCCGAGAAACCAGATCGGCCCAGCAGAGAGGGAAACTGGTAAAGATTGTTAAATTATTTCTATATTTAAAAGGAACCTGTCAGGTCCCATATGCGGTCTAATCTAGACGCAGGGTGATGTGTGGCCTAGAAACCCCTTCCTACCCACCCCTGTGTACTAATATTGAGGAAAATGAATTTGTATAAAAAAAAGTTTTCTAACATTTGTTCCCTATGTAAATGATCAGAGGGACTAGTCCCCAGGGCGTCTATTCGCCCCGTCTAGTTTGCCTTCTTTCCATGATATCATGCACCTATGGGCATACCACCATGGACTTACATGAGCAGCGACATCGCCAGCTCCTGGGAAGCGTGTGCGCTTCGCCTTCTTAGCCGGGTGTTGGCTTGTCGGCTTTAGACGCGCTCTGCGCATGGTCGGAAGTGCAGGAGTCTTCAGATCATGCGCTTGTGAAGCCACCAGCGTACATTTGGCTAAGAAGGCTGCGTGAATGGCAAGTGCGGGATTCCAGGAGCTGACTGCGACGTCGTCGCTCATGTAAATCCATGGTATCATGCCCATAGGGGCGTGATACTATGGAAAGAAGGCAAACTAAGTTAGCAATTTTATAAAAGAAAAATATATATTTTACACAGTATTACAACACAGGGATGGGTGAGAAGGGGTTACTAGGCCACACATCACCCTGCTTGTAGGTCAAAACGCATATGGGACCTGACAGGTTCCCTTTAAGGACTTGTATAATTTTCCTGTAAAATCACCCACCGCTGCTGCCCTCCTGTGCCCCTGCCAACCTGGCACCATGATTCTATAATTTAATGCACTGATGGACATACAACATTTCCTTACGTTGTTTTCACCAAATAACCCCCCATCGAGTATGTGGTAACTTACTGATCGGTGTTGGTCCCTCACCATTTAGCAGAACGGGGCACTTTTTATTCCTGTTTATGAAGCTGCCCAGAGAAGTGTTTGGCTTTTTTTTTTTTTTAATTTTTCAAAATATGTATTACTTATTTTTTTAACTGGTTTTGGTGTTATGTTTTTTGTTTTGGGGGGAGGCAAAGTGACTGACTGGAAAATAAATACAATTGTGGCATTCTCTTCTTTATGGCTGCCCCCTTACCTCCCCTCTTTCTTGGGAGGCTTGTTGAACCTGCCACAATTGCGTTGTGAGGGGCCAATGGATTGAGTAAGCTTTTCTCACTCCAGTCTACCCACCTCCAAACTGAATGACTTAACGGGATTATCCACTACTAGAAAAGCTCTCTCATTCCCCATGTTTGGCTTTGTTAAGCTTTTTTTTTTTTTATATATATATATATTATCTCCTCTTGTGCTGCACCGTTCCAGTGGTGCCGGAGCTGGCATGATGTCACCCAATCACCGTCGGCTTCTGTCTTGCCACCTTTGGACATACAATCCGCAAAATATGGTACTTATAAGATGCACTTTTTTTTCCACTAAAACTGGGGGTAAAATGGGAATGCGTCTTACAATGTGGATGTGGCTTATTGGAGAGGCGGTGGTGGAGCGGGGGTCATAGGAGGCAGGGTCAGCGATACTGAGGGTTTCACTGCAGTGTCGTGGTGGTGGAGGGCATCTGATTTGACTGCGGGCTCTATTGAATCTCTCGCGGTTGACATGATGAACTTCAAGGAAGTGGCTGGAAGGCGGTGCGTGCACAGATTGACACAATGGACTTCAAGAAAATGGCCGCAGATACCTTTCTGCGCAGCCACCGCCACCATTTTCTTGATATCCATTGCATCAACTGCAGGCGATTCAATGGAGCCTGCAGTCAGATCAGGCGCCTGCCACCGCAGCGACACCCCATCCTGTGACCCTCCTGAGTCGCTCCAGTGCAATGACACCCCGAGAGCACACCAGCAGATCAATAGTGCCCGGCGCCCCGATACCTCCAAGGCCGCAGTATCACCAACCCTCTGTCCACTGACCCTCCTGAGACGCGACACCTCTCCTCTGAGCCTGTAGCATCACCGACCCTGCCTCCTGTGACCTTTCTGAGCCGCTCCCCCTGGTAAGGATTGGGCTATACAGTTTCTGACAGACGTTCTGTCGTTTATCCATGTTATGTAAATAAAAGCTTATAACCTGACTTTAAATTCATCCATTGGTTTCATAAATTACTCTTTTGAAAGCTGAAACCCTCCCAAATTTGGTTTAGGTTATGAAATTAAAGTTGCTTCAAAGCTGAAATATTGATCATTTAATGAACACAGAAAGGTCAGATTTTGGCAACACAAAACTTTTGTCGCCTTATCATATAATGCACCCAATCCTAGTTTACATCCTCACCTGTGCTCCCTAAATGATCGGGTAATTACTGGGTGTGTATAAAAAGAAACCCAACACCCCAGACCTTCAGTTGAACTGCAACTTGACCTCTGACATGCCAAAAATCCACCCTGCGACCAAAGCCTTGATTATCAAGAGGCTGAAGACCAGATCCACTGCAGAGGTGGCTGGAACCTTTAATGCGTCTCAGCATCAAGTACAAAGAATTTAAAAAAAAAAAAAAATAAAATTTGAAGAGACTGGAGATGGTTTTGACAAGCCCAGGTCCGGCAGACCCCGCAAGACAACTGCTCAGGAGGAACGTTTGTTGGTTAGAAAATCCAAAGCCAGCCCCTCTTCCACTGCAGCAGAGCTCCAAAAGGCCTAGTCACCTCAGGTCCTTGTGTCAACTAGAACAGTTTGTAGGATTTTGTCTCAAAATGGCCTCCATGGTCGAATCCGTGCCCAGAAGCCATCACTAAACAAAAGGCAATTAAAAAAAGTGTGGCATTTGCTAAGTCCCACAGCCTGCTAAAGAGATGGACGCTGGAAAAGTGGCAGAAGGTGGATTTCTCTGATGAATCTTCAGTTGAATTACACCACATCCGCCGCAAATACTGCAGGAGACCTACTGGAGTCTGTATAGATCAAGAAAACTGTTAAGTTTGGTGGTGGAAAGATCATGGTCTGGGGTTACATTCAGTATGGGGGTGTGCAAAACATTTGCAAGATGGAAGGCAATATCAATAGCCTAAAATATCAAGACGTATTAGCTACCTCTTACATTCCCAATCTTAAAAGGGGTCAAATTCTGCAGCAGGATGGTGCTCCATCTCATACATCCATCTCTACAACAAAGTTCCTCCTGGCAAAGAAGATCAAGGTGCTCAAGGACTGGCCAGCCCAGTCACCAAACATGAACATCATTGAGCTAGGATGAAAGAGGAAGCTTGGAAGACAAAACCAAAGAATCTAGATGAACTCTGTGAGGCATGGAAGACTGCATTCTATGCTATTCCTGATGACTTTATTAATAAATTGTATGAATCATTGTTGAACCACATGGATGCAGTCCTTCAAGCTCATGGAAGTCACACAAAATATTAAATATGGCTCTAATAGCGCCACAACTTCATTCATCAATGTTATGCAACATATCTTTGTATTACAAGTTAATTATTTGTTTGAATTTCACATTACTTTCTGTGGGCGACAAAACTTTTGTCTTGCCAAAATCTGACCTTTCTGTGTTCATTAAATTATCAATATTTCAGCTTTGCAGCAACTTTATTTTTATAACCTAAACCAAATTTGGGAGGGTTTCAGCTTTCAAAAGAGTAATTTATAAAACCAATGGATGAATTTAAAGTCAGGTTATAAGCTTTTATGTACATAACATGGATAAGCGACAGAATGTCTGTCAGGGACTGTAAGACGGACCCTAATTTTAACATTAAAAATTTATTTTTTCCTATTTTCCTCTTCTAAATTTGGGGCGCGTCTTATCTTATAAAACGAAAAATATGGTTATTAATAGGCCATAAGAGCTGCACTGGCCGCTTACTGCCTGTTGATTACTCATACCCCGGGAACGCAAGCGCCGACACCACTGAGTGTGAGCTTTTTAATTTTAATGGGGCCAGACCTGGGGAATGAGAATGGGTTGACCCCCTTATATGTGATCGCCACAGTTCGTGTACCGGGTCTTTGCTTCCAGATCTTGTGGACCTACTGGGGGGGTTTCTAGAGTGTTGAAAAGGACCTGGAAGCAGAGAACAGTGGGAATTGGGATCAATCAAATGAAAGGACTACTTTTTATTATTTTTAAGCAGTCTGAGCCATTCTAGTTATTTCGCGGACCACCCCTCCTTTAAACTCCCGGAAAACCCTTAAACTGTCATATTGTAGTTGCCCCTTTTTTAAGAGTCCACATCCTTTTTATTTATTTTTGTTTTTCTCTCCACTAGGTGGAAAACGAGACCAACATCCTCCAGGACGGATCCCTTATTGACTTGTGTGGAGCTACCCTCCTCTGGAGAACGGCAGATGGCTTGTATCATACGCCAACCCAAAAACACATCGAAGCCTTGAGACAGGAGATTAACGCCGCCCGGCCTCAGTGTCCGGTTGGATTAAACACTCTAGCTTTTCCAAGTATTAACCGCAAGGATGTAGTGGAGGAAAAACAGCCTTGGGCTTACCTTACCTGTGGCCATGTGCACGGATATCACAACTGGGGTCATCGGAGCGACACTGAGGCCAATGAGCGGGAGTGCCCCATGTGCAGAACTGTTGGTCCATACGTGCCTCTCTGGCTTGGGTGTGAAGCTGGATTTTATGTAGACGCTGGCCCTCCGACACACGCTTTTAGCCCTTGTGGACATGTCTGCTCAGAAAAATCTGCCAAATACTGGTCTCAGATCCCTCTTCCTCACGGTACCCACGCCTTTCACGCCGCCTGTCCTTTCTGCGCAACACAACTGACTGGCGAAGAAAAATGCGTTAAACTTATTTTCCAGGGCCCGATTGACTGATACTATTTATAACAAAAGATAACATTTTGTTAATAAAAATAAAAAAAAAATAAAAAACAAAAAGAAAAATACTGTGAAATTTTCACCACTAATTCTAGAATCTTCCTTTTTTATAATTTTATTAAAGGGGCTCAAATAACTGACGATTGTGTCCTCAAATTCCTCAGATGCCACCACCTTGGCAAAGACACCAGTAACTTCATCATGGAGATATACATTCTTCAGAGATTTTTTTTTTCATTTTTTTTTTTCTTTTTTTCAGTTTTAATACAAACTCTGTTTTGCATATTTTATTTATGTATAATATGCGGTGGTAAATTATAATTTTTCCCCTATGATGCCTATGGTAAAGCCTGCCACCCTGCTGGTTTAAAGGGAACCTGTCATCAGATTTGTCCCTTATAAGCTGTGGCCACCATCAGTGGTCTCTTATATACAGGGTGGTCCAAAAGTAGGTGGACAGTATGTGTAATAGGGTTATCAAACATGGTGGAAAGTGAAACTGACTCCGTTGCCCTTAGCAACCAATCAGCTTCCACTTTTCATTCCTCACAGACTCTTTGGAAAATGAAAGGTGGAATCTGATTGGTTGCTAAGGGCAAATGAGTCAGTTTCACTTTACACCATGTTTGATAACCCTATTACTTTGGACCACCCTGTATAGTGTTCTAGAATATTGTATATAAGAGCCCACCTTTATAATTCTCACTTAGGGGGCGGTCCGGATTGATGGGTGTTGCTGCTCTCGGTCTGGCTTCTTTTCCACTTTGTTCGATCTCCATCCTCCTGCCCAGCGCTGTGTACGTGACATGTCCTGCATTATTCACACAGCCTAAATTGTGCTCCTGCGCATGCGCACTTTGATCTCTATGGCTGAGGTCAGAGCACAGTCCTGTTGTGCGCAGGCGGGCGGGCTTTGACGTTTCCTCGCTTCTGCACATTACAGTACTCTGCTCTGGCCTTAACCGGGGAGATCAAAGTGCGCCTGCGCAGGAACGCAATGGAGACCTCTCTGTGAATGACTCCGGACGTGTCATACACACGGGGCTGGGCAGGAGGATGATGGTCACAAGAAGAGAGGAGGCGCCGAACTGAGAGCAGTGACCGCCATTGGACCCGACTGCCCCCTTGTTGAGTGTATAACGTAAAAAACACCTTTATTATAGAGTGGCCTGGGCTCTTATAGACAGATATACGGCATTCCAGGATAAAGAGCCCACTGGTGGCCGCAGCTCATAAAAGGAACCTGTCACCAGGATTTTCCCTGAACCAAGGTTTTTGTAAATGCCTCCTATCGACTAAGGCTGTGTGCGCACGTCTGTGTTGTGCGTGCTTTTACGCTGCATATTACACTGCAGCGTAAAAGCGTGCGTCCTGCGTCCCCAGCACAATCTATGAAGATTGTGCAAATTCCATCCGCACGTTGCGTATTAGAACATAGCGTTTCGGCTGCTGAAATATTTTGCCAAAACGCTGCGTTCTAAAAAGCAACATGTCACTACTTTTGTGCTTTTCCCACTCTGTCTATGGCAGAGCAAGCATCCAGAACGCATGAATTCCACATGAATACTGCATTCAACAATGCATCCAGAACGCAGCTTTTCGGCTGCGTTCTAAAACGCACGAACGCTGCGGAAGATTTGGCACGGCAGAACGCTGACGTGCGCACATACCCTTATTGGCAGAGCAATGATGTAATTTCCTGACCAACTAGTTGACAAAATTAGTTCATAACTTAATCCCCCACCCCCCCAAAAAAACCCCCAAACCTACAGCATGTAGATAACGCATCAATTAAAACCTCGAGCACTGTCTGATCTGCAGGCAGTATGGAGCTGATCAGATGGATATATAGGTTTGTTCTATGCTTAAGAGTCCAGTGGGGTGGTCTTTGTGTTGATCAATGACAAAGAACCGCATAGAACAAACCTATATATCTGGTCAGCTCCATACTGCCTGCAGATCAGACACAAAGAACCGCCCACTGGACTCCTAAGCATAGACCAGGAATTTAATAAAATACAAGGTTATACTAAATATTTGATATAAAACCTAAGATAATAATAATCTTTGTTACTTGTATATGAACCTCTGAATTTGTTGGCGCTATAGAAATAGTTATAGAAGCTACAATAATTAGAGCAAAAATGACAACCCTGCTCATAAGAGCTTACAATCTACATTGGGGCGGGCGGAGGACAACAAGGTATATATCCAAGCCATCCCACCTCAACAAGGTGTACCCAAACCGGGCTGGTACCTACACTCTCTAAGGTTTTAACCTTACCATATGTCAGAACAGACCTCAATGTGAATAAGGGCAGAGAGCGACTGGGTCCCGACTATGGACACCCCGCCATGGGAAGCATTATAGATGAAATGCCCGGCTCGGGAAAAAGGCGGGGGGGTCACACCCTATTTGTACTGAGCTGGGCATTTCATCTATAAAGCTTCCCATGGCGGGGTGTCCATAGTCGGGACCCAGTCGCTCTCTGCTCTTAGGGTACCATCACACTTTATCGACGCTCCAGCAATCCCACCAGCGATCTGACCTGGTCAGGATCGCTGCTGCGTCGCTACATGAGTCGCTGGTGAGCTGTCAATCAGGCAGATCTCACCAGCAACCAATGACCAGCCCCCAGCCAGCAGCGACGCGTGGAAGCAATGCTGCGCTTGGTAAATATCGGGTAACCAAGCGCTTGGTTACCCGATATTTACCTTGGTTACCAGCGCACATCGCTTAGCGCTGGCTCCCTGCACTCCTAGCCAGAGTACACATCGAGTTAATAAGCAAACCGCTTTGCTTATTTACCCGATCTGTACTCTGGCTAGGAGTGCAGGGAGCCGGCACTGACAGCGTGAGAGCGGCGGACGCTAGTAACCAAGGTAAATATTGGGTAACCAAGCAAAGGGCTTCGCTTGGTTACCCGATATTTACCTTGGTTACAGCTTACCGCAGGCTGCCAGACGCCGGCTCCCTGCACATTCAGATCGTTGCTCTCTCGCTGTCAAACACAGCGATGTGTGCTTCACAGCGGGAGAGCAGCGTCCAAAAAATGAACCAGCACTGTGTGTAACGAGCAGCGATTTCACAGCAGGGGCCAGATCGCTGCTCAGTGTCACACACAGCGAGATCGCTAATGAGGTCACTGCTGCGTCACAAAAACCGTGACTCAGCAGCGATCTCGCTATGTGAGAAGTACCCCTTATTCACATTGAGGTCTGTTCTGACACATGGTAAGGTTTTAACATTAAAATCTAGATAACTTCCCGATTGCGGTACACCTTGTCACAGTTGGATGGTTTTATGCCTTTTTTTTAAAAAAAAAAAAAAAAAAAGTGTTTACTAAATACCCCATGTTATTTATCCATAAGCACTATTGCTTTTTATTTCTGGACATTTACCCTGCTGTAAATATTAATTTTATCGGTTTGATGGCCAGTGTGAACTTGCGCTTATAGTTTGCATGTACACCAACTCGTGCTCAGGCTCGTTCTTTTAAGTGCATGTTCTCACTGGAAATTACACAAAAAGCTAAGCCCAAAATAATAATTACAGCAGAGGAAATGTTCATAAGTAAATAGAAAAGCAATATGCACACAGATAAATAACATGGGGTATTT
This sequence comes from Anomaloglossus baeobatrachus, assembly GCF_048569485.1. NCBI lineage: Eukaryota > Metazoa > Chordata > Amphibia > Anura > Aromobatidae > Anomaloglossus > Anomaloglossus baeobatrachus. Next base: position 49,995,298 of record NC_134364.1, on the reverse strand, counting down.
AGTAAAAACTATATTTGATCAAAAAGGCGTAAAGCCATCCCACTACAACAAGGTACAAAATCTTTGATTCAGCGTAACTTGTGTTTTACTAACATGCTGCTCTATGCTTAGCAGTCCAGTGGGCGGGACTTGGTGATTTAGAGCTATTAGTCAACACAGAGGACCACCCACTGGACTCAAAGCTTTTTGCACTATGCTTTATTTTCCTACAAACCTACATATCTAAAAACTACTGGTTGACTAAAGCAGTGCAAAAGCTTTGTGTACAAGTGGGTGGTCCTCAGTGATTTAGAGCTATTAGTCAAGGCAAAGGTTTGCAGGAAAAGATTCAGCATAACATGTCTCAATCTGCTCAGCAGCTCCTGCTCTATAACATACTGCCGGTAGGTGGCCCTTTTTAAAGGGATTGTTTACTATATGTGCCAGCAATGTGTGAAGCCACGTTCCCAGGGCCCACATGACCCGCGACTAATCAGAGGCAGCTTTCTCCTCCCCCCACCTTCTGACGTTTGAGCAGGAAGCCAGTGCTGCACTCACATCCTGCTCAAGTGTCTGAAGGTGGGGAGACAGACGCCGGGCACTGATTGTTATGACACGTGGGATCTGTGACCAATCAGTGCCCGGCGTCTGTCTCCCCACCTTCAGACACTTGAGCAGGATGTGAGTGCAGCACTGGCTTCCTGCTCAAACGTCAGAAGGTGGGGAGAAGGAAGCCAGCTCTGATTCGTCACGGGTCCTGCATGTCATAATTTCATGTGGGTGAACAAGGGGAATGAGTAGAGGTTGTCCTAGTAGTGGACCTCCCCTTTAAATGTATAAAGCGACAGGTTCCCTTTTAAGGAATTACTTTGATCAAAACGTCTGTGTAACTAATATAACATTTATTATCTCAACGAGTGACCCTAGATGGATGGACCCCCTTCATTGCTGATTTAGCTCTTTTGTCCACTTCACTTAGTCCACGTGTCACTCATTTTGTCACATTTTAATGAGCCTGTACACAGGCTCCCTTGGAGCAGAGCCAATCAGAAATGAAGGCTAGCACTTTTTATTTATTTATATATAAATAGTCCTGGATAACTCCCTTAAAGGGAACCTGTCACCAGTTTCTTGCCCTATAAGCTGTGGCCACCACCAGTGGGCTCTTATATACAGCATGTTAGAATGCTGTATATAAGAGCCCAGACCGATTTAGGTGAGTATCATAAAGTGTTTATGTTCTACACAGCAGTCGCTGCGGTGGATGTGGCTCAGATGGGCGTCTTCGTCCTCCTCTTTCTGCCATATTTGTTCTCCATCTTCTGAAGCTGCGGTGCATGACGTGTCCTACGTCATCCACACTCGCCGGGATTCAGGTCCTGAGCAGGGCAGATCAAAGTATTGTAGTGCGCATGCGCGGGACCAGCGAGTGTGTATGATGCAGCCGCATCATGCACACAAGCTTCAGAAGGACGACTAAGATGGCTGAAAGAGGCACCGGCCCCAGACAACGGAGACTCATATGGCCCAAATCCACCGCAGCAACCGTTAGGTGAGTATTATAAAGTGTTTATGTTCTACACAGCGGCCTGGGCTCTTATATACAGCATGTTAGAATACTGTATATAAGAGCCCAGTGGTGGTGGCCGCAGCTTAGGCCGAAAAAACGGTGACAGGTTCCCTTTAAAAAAAAAAAAAAAAAAATGGTGTATAAATAGAAGAATATGCAGCCTTTCTTTTTTTCTTCCATAAATAGCACCACTATTGTCTGTAGGCTACATGTGGTATTACAGCTCGGCTGTAATAGCAGAATCTGCCTATTCCCTCATTCCTATTCACCTGAGTGTGGCAGTGGTTTTTGTCATCTTACCTACCCTTTTAAAGTAAACGGCAGCCATAAGATATTCTTGGGTCTCCCCTCAATGTAATCAAGGCTAAAATGTGACACCAATTCTTATTATTTTGGAGTCAGAGCTACCCTATGGCTTTCCATTGGTGAAAAAAAAAATCCTAAAAATTCTTATTTTTTAATCTTAAAAAAAAAAAAAATAAATTTAATTTTATAAGTTTGTCATCACAGATTACGTCTCAGGTACTCCTCGGGGGCACTTTGCCCATGGGTAACAACAACTGTCTAAACCGCATTGCAGCGCAAGGGCTTAAAGCAACCAAATGCAATGATTGATGTGGCCGCCCCGTGACTTGTCTTCTTCATTCACCTCCTCGCTGAATGTACCTGTATTATTCCTCTGCGTCTGTTAGGACGCTGAAATCCATTCAGTTCTAAATAAAGTCTGGGCTGTGCTTATTACCATCGGACCATGGATGACATCTGTAGGTCACTTCCTCAATTTATTTTTTTTTTAATGTCTTCAAAAACTTGCAAGTTCTGCACAATAAACCATTAAGGGTTTTCCACCTTTTTGGTGGCTAAAAATCACTTTTGCAATTGGAGCACATTAAAAATGTAGCATCAGTTGGCTTCTATATAGTCTGCATTACACTATTTATTGAGGGCTACAAAATGAGTTAACTGAAGATCCATCAGTGAGCTCGCTGTGATACTCCAATGGGCAGTTTTATCTGCAGATTTATGAGCACAAACTGGGGCTCAGAAACACAAAGTTGAATGTGCAGGGAAGCACAGGCTTAAATAAATTTTATATATATATATATATATATATATATATATATATATATATATATAATATATTTATTTATTTATTTATTTATTTCAATGCAACATTTTTAATGAAGCCAAATTTGAAGAAAACAAAAAAACCCTTTTAAATACATGCACTTAAATAAAAAGGTTGTTCACTTACAGGGGTTGGCCACTACTTTTACATTAATGGCTTATCTTTAGGATAGGTTTTGAAGGTCAGATCGTCTGGGGTCCATCACCCTGCACCCCCGCCGATCAACTGTTCTCTGCCAGCGCTGCTCCATCTGCTAATAGTGGCCATGGCCGGGTACTACACATCCACCTACTATTCAAATCAATAGGAGATGGATGTGCAGTACCCGGCTGCGGCCGCTATCCAGAGGCAGAGCATTTCCGGACAGCACTGAGAACAGCAGATCCGCGGGGGTGCAGGGTGTCCTACCGGCTTATCAGACAGTGATGACCTAACCTAAAGACAGGCCATTATTGTAAAAGTAGGGGACAGCTGTTGGACACATGGCCATTAGCAGAAAAAGACTAACTCAACCCCTATTTGTTTGTATGGAATCCGTCTGAGCTTATCAGAGTATGGTCTCATCACTGCAAAGCTCATTGTGAAGAGAGATGGAGGAGGTGAGCTGTGATTAACACAGGATCCACCTGTCGCCATAGGCAACATCTCCAAATATAAAGCATTGCCTATCATTGTAATTGTCTGATGATAATGAGACTGCTGAAAACTGTTTCATACAGAACGGAAACATTGAGCTTAGTGGTCAGTGTGAAATATTGTAAGATTTCTGATTTTATTTATTATTTTTTTTAAATAATGATATGCCAAATCGGAAAACACACAAAAAAATTTAACACAAAAAAAAACTTGATTTATAAAATGTTATTTTCTGATGACACATGCCCATAAAGAATAAAAAAAAGGCAATTTTTTAATTTATTTTTTATCCCCTCTTAAATGCTGTGTAAAATAAAACCTCCACCTCCTGTACTGGCGCTGTTCCAGCATTATTAGGTTACGCATATTAGCTGTTGTTAATGATTCTATACACATAGCTGGGATGATTTGGGAAAGCCTGCACTCGCAGGGGGTTGGACCGGATGGCTCTTAAGGTCCCTTCCAACTCTACCATTCTGTGTTGATAGGCCACAGCGCTCATGTGGCATAATGCTGGAACAGCGCCGCTGCGAGATGTGAGTACATGGCAAACTGTGAAAACGTTGCAGCATGAGGAACGCGCTTAAAAGGTGAATAGACGACATTATTTATAAATAAAGTGACCGAGACGGTATTATTGCACAGAGTGCCGGTCATTTCTGGCTACTGCCTGCTGCTAAAGGATTGCACTTAACAACAGAGACCATTTTCAGACTGGGTGGATCTTTGTTCTGCCTTTATGAATGGGCTTTCATTTCAGGGCAGGCAACCATTGGAAAGAATCCGGCGCAAAGGGGTAGGAGCAAGCGCTTCATACTTACAGCCGCGCCCGTGACTCAGTAACTGCTCCCGTAGCCACTCCTTCACTTCCTGGGCTGCTCATTACCTTCATTGAATATGCACTGCTTCCCCCGGCATCTGTGATTGGTTGCAGTCAGACACGCCCCCACGCTGATTTTGATGCATTTCTGTGAAAAGAGTGTGTAGGGCAGAACGACAAGGCAGAGTGGCAGAGCTTTTCCCCTGCTTTGACACTCTGCTCTTTCCTGCCTCTCTGCCTTGTCGTTCTGCCCTGTCATTCTGCCCCACCACTCTTCCAAGGCATGTTGGCAGGGCAGAGTGGGAAGGCTTGTGTCCTGCCCTGTCATTTTGCAATGCCACCGTGCTGTGTCACTCTGCAGGGAAGAGCAGAGTAACAGGGCAGAATGGGAAAGCACTCTGCCCTATCACTCTAGTAGGGCAGAGCAGCGTGGCAGGGCGGCACAAGAGATTGAGAGGGCAGAGGGGCAAGAGAAAGTGGCAGGGCTTAGCTGAATGATAGGACACAGTGGCAAGGCAAGATGAGTGGTAGGGCATTGTGACAAGGCAGAGTGGCAAAGAAGGGAAGGGGCTCTGCCCTCCTTGATTGGTAGGGCAGAGAACAGGCAGATGTAGCATCTCCGACCATCTCTGCTACATCTAAGGCCGGAGTCACAATTGCAAGTAACTCGCGCGAGTCTCGCATCAGATCACCCGACACGGCTACACACACTGCTGACAGGAGCGGGTGAGCTGCATGTATTTCTATGCAGTTGAGACGCTCCTGTCCAGAGAGTGTGTGGCCGTGCCAGGTGATCTGATGCGAGACTTGCGCAAGTTACTTGCAAGTGTGATTCCAGCCTAACCATCGCGGCTCTGCTATATCTGAGTAAGACGGTCAGATTAAGCAAAACAGAGATGATCTGAGACACTCCATCAGGCTTTGCAACATCAGACTGTCTCAGCTATGCTACATCTGATTGAGACGGTAATATGTAGCAGAGTAAAAACGGTCAGGGATGCTCCATGAGTTTTTGATCTGCAACATCTGTCTGTCTCACGCAGATGTAGCAGAGCTGAGATGATGTAGAGCAGAAATGCTATATCAGAACAGTCTCTGCTTTGGAGATACAGCTGACCATCTCACTCAAATGTAGCAGAGCAGAGACCGACATAACATCTGTTTCGCTATATCTGAACATCTCTGCTCTGCTACATCTGAGGAAGATGGTCAGATGTAGCATAGCAGAGACAGATGTAGGTAATGGTACTATAATGTGGAGTCTATACAATATAATGTAATGTGAGTTACTATATGGTGGAGTTATTGTGAATCTATACAACACAATCTCATTACTATATGGCGGTATTTTGCTGGGTCTATACAATGTGATTAAATATATATATATATATATATATATATATATATATATATGTGTATATGCTGCTTCTATACAATGGAGAGAGTAAAGTGGGGTCTCCCAGCAGCACAGAGCATTTCAGGAGAGGAGTGTACTGACCTTAGGGTAGGTCACAGACTGAGTTTCATAGTGGAAGAAGAGGGTCACCCAGCAGCACTGAGTAATTCAGCAAAGGAACGTCAGTCTTATAAGAGGTCAGAAGCACAGAGTATTTCAGGAAAGCAGTAACCTGATCTTGTCGTAGGTCATAGATGGAGCGTTAACTGAATAGGATAACTGAAGTGAGCACTAATATATATATATTATGAGTGCAAGCCAAAAAATACATACTATATAAGGATAAGGCTGCACATCAAACTTAGATAATGGTATAATGCCTCAAGCATATGGAAATATATTGGAAAAATACAATGAAAAATGCTACTTGCTAATTTGAACATGTGAATAATGAATTGCATACCTGCCATGAATATTAGGAAAAAGGAGATATTTAGCAATCGCATTGATCAATGTAACTGAGCCCCAAGACCTCGTCAAGGCATATCTCTATATTGGGGTCCCTAGCTCTGTGACCCTAACTGTGTGTCATCTCATTGCAATTAAAAACTGCTGTGTGTGGAGAGGTGTAACCAAGGACTTTCTTATATAGGAGATGGAAAAAACATGGCCGAAAGGGGCGGAGCTGTGTTCACATTCAGAAAAAAACTACATATAACTGAATAGGATAACTATTCAGTTATATGTAGTTTTTGTCTGAATAGATTATCATACCTCTGAAATACTATGACCAGCCACAAAATTGAGTTACACAGTGGAAGGAGAATTGTCTTCTAGCAGCAGAGTATTTCAAGAAATGAATGTCGAGATATTGCATTAGCTAACTAGCTGAAAAGTGCAGGTTCCAGCCACAGCACGGAGTATTTTGGGGGTATGGTCACAGATTATCATACCCCTGAAACACTCTGTGCTGCAGATGAAACCTGCACTGGCCAGCTTGTGATCTATTGCAATTTCTCAATATTAATTTGCTGAAACACTCTGCTGTGGCTGGAGACTGCTCTTTCCATCTTGTGGCCTGCTGTAATCTCTCGGCATTTATTTGCGGAAATCCTAGTTATCATTTCTTGCCTCCATCTCATTGTCTGCGTGGAGTATTCTTATATGAAGCCTGGAGAGATGATATACAGAATGTTAAGGTGATGCTTAATACAATGCAGTGACAATATGTGATGAGGAGAAAGAAAGTGAGGATCCCTGTAGCCCAACACAGACATTTCTGTGACATGCACTTTCATCCAAAGTGATTCCACATCCCCAAAGTCTTTTGCCTTTACTTTTTGCTTTGCATTGACTTCAGTGCACTTTTCTTTAGAGCATTCCCAAAGATACGGACAAGTGCAGCCACCAATCCATTGAAGCTGTTGCCCTCATTCTCCAAATAGAGAGATCATAGACACGATGGAAACATGCTTGCAAAGGGAGATCCTTAGATCCTTTTTAAGCGATAGATGATAGTTTCTGGTTTAGTATGGGTCCCACTATTCGGAATCCCCACAGATCTCTAGAGCAAGCTTCTGCATTTTTCTAGCCGTGGCCAAAAGTTTAGAATGGAGTTGTAGGGCACATGCACGACTAGCTGCTCCATTTGACATAGACGTTGCGTAGGCTACCTACTGTTTTTCCACTTCTCATGGTCGTGGTTCTAATAGTTATCAGAGGGCTGGTGATGACTCATGTAGACTAGACCACCAATAAATGGAGCTATTCTCCAAAGGGGACTGCAGTACAATTTGTGCACAGTCTATAATATATCTCCCGAATTCATGCATTCCTTAACCATGAATCAGCAAAAATACTAGTGAATGCCCTAATAATCTCCTGCCTCAACTACTGCAACCTTCTGTTCTGTGGCCTCTCTTCCAACACTCTTGCACCCCTCCAATCTATCCTAAACTCTGTCGCCCAATTAATCCGCCTTCTCCCCCCGCTATTCCCCAGCCTTGCCACTCTGCCAATCCCTTCACTGGCTTCCCATTGCTCAAAGACTGCCGTTCAAAACCCTAACCATGCCTTTCAAAGCCATCCACAACCTGTCTCCTCCCTACATCTGTGACCTAGTCTCTTAGTACTTACCAGCGCGTAACCTCCGATCCCCACAAGATCTCCTTCTCTACTCCCCTCTTCTCAAAATCACATAAGATTTTTTTTCCCGCATTCTCTGGAATGCTCTACTCCAACATATCAGACCCTCACCTACCGTGGAAACCTTCAAAAAGGAACCTGAAGACCCATCCTCTCCGACAAGCCTACAACCTGCCGTAACCCTCAGTCCAGTACACCACTGCGCAACCAGCTCTGTCCTCAACTATAGTATCCTTTCCCATCCCCTGTAGACTGTGAGCCCTCGCGGGCAGGGTCCTCTCTCCTCCTGTAGACTGTGAGCCCTCGCGGGCAGGGTCCTCTCTCCTCCTGTAGACTGTGAGCCCTCGCGGGCAGGGTCCTCTCTCCTCCTGTAGACTGTGAACCCTCGCGGGCAGGGTCCTCTCTCCTCCTGTAGACTGTGAGCCCTCGCGGGCAGGGTCCTCTCTCCTCCTGTAGACTGTGAGCCCTCGCGGGCAGGGTCCTCTCTCCTCCTGTAGACTGTGAGCCCTCGCGGCCAGGGTCCTCTCTCCTCCTGTAGACTGTGAGCCCTCGCGGGCAGGGTCCTCTCTCCTCCTGTAGACTGTGAGCCCTCGCGGGCAGGGTCCTCTCTCCTCCTGTAGACTGTGAGCCCTCGCGGACAGGGTCCTCTCTCCTCCTGTAAACTGTGAGCCCTCGTGGGCAGGGTCCGCTCTCCTCCTGCACCAGTTGTTTTTGTATTGTTCATGATATATACCCTTTTCACTTGTAAAGTGCCATGAAATAAATGGCGCTATAATAATAATATTGATCTGTACGGAATTAGTGTTCTGCTAACTAAGCCCCAAGAACATAAATGTCCCAGAATTATATTTTGTTATACTAAGTGGGAATCGCCCAAACAAAAAAAAAACTACCGTAGATCTTATACTGACTGCAGCACCAAACAAATACCTGACTCTAAACAATTCCCTTTGTCTGTGAGGTTCAGGTTAACCTACCTTTTCTGCTGATGACAATGCAAGCGTATTCCCACTTATCAGAGGACAGGATGAACTTTCTGTAAATCACAAAAACGAAAAATGTATTAATCATAACTTGTCACCGTTCCACAAATATCCTATAATTCAGCTCTTGGCTTTATCTGTCCGTTCCATAGACTGAACGCAACAGTGGTCAAGCATAGGCACTGCTGCTAAAAAAACATGGGAACCTCATACTCTACTTCCTATGGATGGGTTTATTACAGGGTCTGTCCAGGATTTTTAAAGTTTAGAATGTTATAAAAATACAAAAATAACTGTTACTTAACTGTCATCAATCAATGGCGTCAATGATCACTTACAACAAAAGCAAGCATCGAGGTCAGTGATTGGCTGCAGTGGTCATGTGAACAATTTACGTGACATCACAGTTCCAGGAGAGGTGGCGTTAATATTCTTATTTTATCTCCTACTCCTAAAGGGAACCTGTCACCAGATTTTTCCCTATGCAACTAAAACTACCACCTTCTGCAGCTCCTGGGCTGCATTCTGTGAAGGTGCGCCTTGTATCTAGCCCCCTTTTCAGACCGCAAAAACAGCTTTATAAATATTACCTTTTCGTATGTACATTTTTTAATAGGGCCTAAAGGGCAGTCTCTCTTTCTCCTTCGTTCCCCCTCCTGCCGCTGTACGCCGTCCCTTGTGTTGATTTGAATTGATGACGACTGTCCCGTCATCCTCCACGCTGTGCCGAAGTCTCGCGCCTGCGGCGTTATCGTAGGCCACTATCGCGGGCCTGTGCACAAACTATTCCGCGCGCGTCGGGGATGTGTTTGCTCAGGCACGAGATTATGGGCGGGTACTAGGATGACGCTGGTGAGGTCATGAACAGCGCCGCACATAATCTCGTGCCTAAGCAAACACATCCCGGGCGCGAGCGCGGGATATTTTGTGTACAGGCCCACAATAGTGGCCTACGATAACGGAGCATGCGCTAGACTTTGGCACAGCGTGCAGGATGACGGGACCGTTGTCATCAATTCAAATCAACACGGGACGGCGTACAGCGGCAGGAGGGGGGGAACAAAGTAGAAACAGAGCCCGCCCTTTAGGCCCTACTAGAAAATGTACATACATAAAGGCAATATTTATAAAGTTGTTTTTGCCGTCTGAAATGGGGGCCAGATACAAGGCGCACCTTCACAGAATGCAGCCCAGGAGCTGCAGAGGATGGTAATTTTAGTTGCATAGGGAAAATTCTGGTGACAGGTTCCCTTTAAAGAGAAGCTGTGACCAGTTAAAAGTGGTCTCATTTTTTTTTTTTTTTCTCACACTGCTCTCAACTATTGTGTTTGTTTTTTTTAATTCAAACATACAATTCCAGAGAAATCGGCTTTTTTAATTAAAGCTGATTGTTCTGGTCTTTGCCAAGGAGGTGTGGCTTACGGGATTCCCTAGAGGCGTGTTTTAGGCTGCTCTGCATTATTACTCAGTGAGCACCTTCCTCTAAGTAAAGACTATGAAAATTTGCACTAAATAAAAAAGGCCCATGATGGGTTTTAAGACGAAAGAAAAAAAATTATACTGTAAAATAAATGTAAAAACTGACCATTTTTTTCTAAGCAGGTCCTCTTTAAGCAACTTTTAGAAAATCTAAAAAAAACCCTTACGAGTTTGTTTTTTCCCTAAAACTTAATTTTAGATCCATTATAAAATAAAAGTATTCTCTTGGGGGTCCACTCATTGTGACCCTTTGACGTCTGGGGAAAAAAAACCCAAAACAAAAATAAAAAACTAAGTTTATGCATGAAGAATATTAAAGTTCGGGTTGTAAAAAGTTACTAAATGAACATAAATGTCTCTAGATATCCACGAAACGGAAGAATCGCAAGATAAGCCATTGATCGATCCTGGTGGCAGACATTTTTCAAAACTACTGCTTTTGAGAAACATTAAAATTCATTAGGATGGGACGAGTGCAAGATACCTGCCCACCGCGCATGTGTCCCAGCAGTAGACAAGACATCGCTTGCACCTCTCCCTTCCCTGTTGTGAATACATTTGAATTAGATTCCAGTTTGTGGCTCCCTCTTGTGGTCAGTGCTGGTAGTGAAGTTGGCTTGCAGAATAGAAACCAGACAGCTGGGGAGGATTGGCAATCAGGGTGTTCTGACTGGGTCTATATAACTGAGTAGTGTTCTCTTGTTCCTTGCCGGTGCGGAAGTGAAATGTGCTAAACTAAGGGCTCGCTCACTTGAGCGTCCAACATGGCCAAGTGCTTTCTGATGTTCTGTCTGACAGCACTTGCTCCAATGTTAAACTATTGGGCAGTGCCGATCAGCACTTTTTTTTCATGCCGAATCAGCATGTAAGAGAAAAATGGGCAACATAATGAGAATGACAGCATATGTTGGATGGCGCGCACCCACTCAAGGAAATCCTGAAAACATGCACTGTTGGTGGCTCTTAAGTACTGGCATTGGGTAACACTGATCTATGGTATAAACTAAGTTACCATTTGTGCTCTTTTTTTTTTTTTTTTTTTTTTTAGGGTGGAAGGGGGGCAGAAAGGTAACAACATGTAAAATCTTAAGTTTCTGTCAAAGAGATGGAGAGATACTATTAAAAAAAACTGGCCATCTATTCTGTATACGCGTTTCGAAGTCTCCGACTTCTTCATCTGGAGTTTAGCCATCATTAAGTATATGCTGAAGATAACACTTATAAATAGCAATTCATTTACAGAAAAAGTGCCAGAAATGAATTGAGCACAAGAGTAACACGTGTTTAAAATTGGGGCTGAATAAATAAAGCAATTACAGTGGAACCTTGGATTAAGAGTAACTTGGCCATTTTGCACCACAATAATAATAATAATATTTGTATTCATTTATATAGCGCTATTAATTCCACAGCGCTTTACATACATTGGCAACACTGTCCCCATTGGAACTCACAATCTAGAGTCCCTTTCTGTATGTCTTTGGAGTGTGGGAGGAAACCGGAGAACCCGGGGGAAACCCACCCAAACACGAGGAGAACATACAAACTCCTTGCGGATGGTGTCCTTGGTGGGATTTGAACCCAGGACCCCAGCGCTGCAAGACTGCAGTGCTAACCACTGAGCCACCATACAGTGCTAACCACTGAGCCACCGTGCCGCCCTGCAAAGCTTTTTACAAATTTGTGACTTGGTTTAAGAGCAATGCTTTGCAATAAGAGCAAATATTCACTGTGTACACTTCCGGTTCCATCCTTTTACCACGCTCTGACCAGCTCTGGAGATAACTTTCTGTACATATGTAATGTATACCTTTGTATGGTACAGTATATACTATATATCATGTCTATCAATTTGCATTTGTGGATACAGTATTGTACTTTCTTATTGCTAACCAGTGCAACACATTGCTTATACTGTACCTCCCGCACACCAACAATTCTATTGTAAGCCAACGTGCAGTTTAATTTGCTTTGTTTGTTACTGTACAGTATTTTATATTAGAAAAAATGTGGAAACCACACAATGGAGTGATAAAGTCCAAAAATATCTTTATTAGAAAAGGTTCACAAACAGTTAAAAAATTGGAAAACTGGACAAACGCCGTTCCCCAACAGTAACGTTAATAAGGAGGACACAAAGAGAGACCTCACAACATGGGGACCAGGGCCGAAAATATCAATGACTGGCTGATATAAATAAATGTACTCGAATAATATAGCAACAGTACCATATGTCAGTCATTATAAACATTAGGCAAAACCCCCTAAGAAAAGTGTAGAGATATGTCTATGGGTACGATGGATCTCAAATCAGATCAATATGAATCGTGTTCAGAGTAAACCCAAGAACATACCAAAGCTCTGTGATGAAGGGGAGAAAGCCGGTCCTTGGTCCAAGCCCTACAGCTGTTTCGGATCACCTTTTTCAAGGGGCACCGCACATTGCCGTGATCCCCTCTCCCTCACCCTTATATAGTGTGTGTCATTTAGCCATCAACCATCATCACGTCCAGCTGCTCTAGTGCGCCCGCCCCCCAGACGTACTCCGGATCTGACGTGTGCAGGAACACTCCGGCGGCGAGTGGCAGCAAACCGCGCATGCGTCGGGGAAAATTTCCCCGTGACGTCATTCACGCATGCGCGGCGCCACCTATGATGCCGCCGGGTGTGCACACCCGGAAGTCACGCTGAGGGACATGCGCAGTGCAGCCACGGACGGGATGATGGCCATTCAGAGGAGCCAAGAATAGATCGCCCATAGATATAAGTAAGGATAAATGGGAATCGGCATGTTGTGAGGTCTCTCTTTGTGTCCTCCTTATTAACGTTACTGTTGGGGAACGGCGTTTGTCCAGTTTTCCAATTCTTTAACTGTTTGTGAACCTTTTCTAATAAAGATATTTTTGGACTTTATCACTCCATTGTGTGGTTTCCACATTTTTTCTAGTATGTACAGGAGTATGTCCTGTTTTCAGGAATCCAATATTATGGGGATATAATTTATTATCAACATGTATTCTGTTGGAATTACTTGTATAACCCCATTTCTCTTAAATTGTTTCAATCTCTATTTCTGTGTTATTCACAGTTTTGTTTTCAGAACCAATGGATTTCAGGGTACGCGACAATACTTGGCGTTCCCATATCAGCGAGGCATTTAAAGAGGACCTTGCGTGTGGTTTTAATGACAAACATAATGACAATCAGGCGGATATACAGAGGTTAAAAAATCTACTCCACAGGAGAACCAAGTTATGGTGGAATAAAGGGTTTCTGGAACAGTATGTATCCAGAGGATTGATACCACGCGGCCTGCGCATTCAGGTGTTCCCCTCTTTTCCTATTCAGGAGGAGTGGTTCACCAATGCATGGGATTCTTGCGCAGACGCGTGTTCCAAACAATTCATGGAATTACTTATTAGGCTTAATGAGTCGCATGTGGGGGAGATGGAGACAGAAATAGAATCCATCCAGGAGAAACTTAAAAAAGAATTAACGGAGGACCAACTGACTAAATTCAACACGGAAATTGACGGTGAATTTGCAAAGTGGGAGAGTGAAATTAAGACCACAAAATTTAAAAAACTCCAAAGAGACCTGAATGATCGGACGAACAAACAGGTGTATAGATGGAGAAAAGGCCGTCCTAATCAATTTAATTACAATAAACCGAGATCGGCATCTATATCATCCCGTACTTCAGGAGAGAGTACAGAGGTGGAGGAGAAGGATGAGACCCAGCTTCCCATGAGTAGCCATAAAAGAATATATGGTGTTCCCAGACAAACCCGGGGTGCTACTCAGGGGAAAAGAAAAGGTATCTCACCTACATTACCCCAAGAACAACAAAGAACTAAAAAGAATCAATTGGAGGTAATTAACTTATCCACCCATACTTTAACTGAAACCCAGGTACAGGTCCTTCAGCTGGGTCTGTCCTTTGTGCCGACAGGCACTTTTGATCTATTCACTACGGTGAAGGACCTCCACCTATTTGCCCGAAAACTGGTATTACACAAATTACATCATAAGACTACTGTTAGTGGGGAAACATTGACTGAGAGGGAACAGGCAGCCATCACTATTTTGGAGGAATTGGAGAGAGAGGGTGATGGAAATACGTCCACCGTTTTTCCATATGAAATCCTCCCAAAATCTAGGACTTTTCCCCCCCTGTCCATATGTCCGCAGATCGATATTTTCGTCAGGTTGGTCACCAAGGAGCTGGAAAAAATTCCTAAATTTAGCTCTGGTGACAACCTGACGAGACAACAACGTACTGCTATTCGCGAACTTCGTGATATGACTGCTGTGGTAATTAAGAGCGCGGACAAGGGGGGAAATGTCGTTGTATGGCCGGTTTGTAAATATGAGAGGGAAGCGTTCAGGCAGTTGAACGATAAGACCACATATACCAGACTTACCACCAACCCCACTGCGGGCTATAGATTGGAATTAACAGCTATTTTGGAGGAAGCCTTATCAGAGGGGGTCATATCCACTAAGGTTAGGGATGGCCTCCTGGTTAACTGCCCCAAATTACCTACATTTTACCTTTTACCTAAGGTTCACAAGGATGCCACCAATCCTCCGGGACGCCCCATCGTCTCGGGGATTGGTGGCCTTTGTGAACCTGCCTGCACCTTTGTGGACTTCTATATCAAACCATTGGTGCAGAATTTACCTTCTTACCTTAAGGACACCAATGATTTATTGAAGAAATTGGATGGTGTCCATGTAGAGGCAGACATGTGGTTGGTGACAGCGGACGTGGAGTCCCTGTACACTTGTATTTCACATGAACAGGGTCTGGAGGCTTCCAGATATTTTTTGTCGGGTAGTTCTTGGGACAGGTCTCTGTGTGGATTCATCCTGGACCTCCTTGATTTTATCCTCCATCATAACGCGTTCACGTTTAAGGACCGGTTTTTCCTGCAGAGGCGTGGCACCGCCATGGGGGCAGCATGTGCACCATCGTACGCAGGACTGTTTCTGGGCAGGTGGGAACAGGAAGTTCTACATGGATCATCGTTTGCCCAGAACATTGTCTGCTGGTATAGGTATATCGATGACGTGCTGCTCCTGTGGCAAGGTGCACGTCCTCTGCTGGATAATTTTATGGAAGAACTTAACCGGAATGACTTTAACGTGAAATTAACTTACAAGGCGGATCAAAAGAGAATCAACTTTTTGGATGTTGTGGTGGAGGTTGGAGATGACGGTTTAATTGAAACAGATCTGTTTAGGAAGACCACGGCGGTTAACGCACTTCTCCACGCATCCTCTGCTCACCAGAGATCAACCATTAGAGCCATTCCTACTGGCCAATTTCTGAGGGCTAAGAGGATTTGCTCTACCCCACAGAAATTTGAGCGACAGGCTGAAGATCTCAAGGTGAGATTTAGGGATAGGGGATATAGTGCTCGGGGGATAAGGTTGGGCTATCAGAGAGCCAAACGTGTCCCGTGAGCACCTCCTCTATGGTCCTAATAAGAGGATTCTGGATGGGGGCAGTAACCAAACTAGATTCATTTCTACATTCAACGGCCAGTGGGGCCGAATAAGGGGGGCATTGTCTAAACACTGGTCTGTGTTACAAACAGATCCGGTGCTGGCCAATGACTTACCATCTTCCCCTCTTGTTACCTCCCGGAGAGGGAGGAGCCTACGGGACCTTCTGGTGGACAGCCATTATGTTACCAAGAAACCGGATGGCCCCTTCGGCTCTGGTCCTCCAAGAGTGGGATGCTATACATGTGGCGATTGCATTACCTGCACCTCTGGTAATGTTATAAGGGGCAAAGAATTTCTTTCGGCGGATGGAAAACGACGTTTCTGCATAAAAAAATATATTTCTTGTAGCAGTACGTACGTGATTTACCACGCCATGTGCCCCTGTAATTTGATTTATATAGGCCTAACAACCAGACAATTGCAGGTTCGCATTCGCGAGCATGTCCGTGACATCCAAAAAGCCCCGTCAGTGACGGATCTCACGTTGCTCAGGACTCTCCCCAGGCACTTTAAGGTCCATCACAATTGTGACCCCACTGGACTTAGGGTGGTGGGGATTGACCTGGTCAACAGTGGGATCCGCGGAGGCAATATGAAACTGGTCCTCTCTAAATTGGAAAGTAGGTGGATCTTTACCCTTGGGACTCTGTCCCCCGGTGGGTTAAATGAGCAGTTAAGTTTCGCTCCATTCCTCAATACATGATTTGGCTGGCCTGATCGGGGGTGGGGTGACCTCCTTATCCTTTATGGAGCTTATAGGTTTTTCATAGGTTTTTTATAATTTTATTCTTCCGCCTGTTATTATGTTGTCTTTTAATTGCATGTTGTCTATATGTTTTGTAACAGAATTCCATCTGAGGACTTGTCTAACTGATCCCCACATTCTCCTTCCTTCCTGTTTCGGAAACTGGTCCTGGATCATCACTATGGAATTTTCGTATATCCACGATCCGAAAAACCTGGAGCAGGATCTGAATTATGTGTCCCATTATTGATGTGGAATATGCCATTTGTAAATCTGAGCTTAGCCTTATTCTTGTATCACGTGGGTTTTGTGTTTGATCGTATGTGTCATTATTGTGCTGTCCGGTGCCATGGACTGATTGCCTGGTGTTGCACTTTTTCGCTCCGGGGGGGGTGGTGACGCGGGAGCTTGCGCGTGCTGTGCTTATGGTCCATGTGCGCATGCTTCTCCGGGGGGGAACCATGAAATTAATACTGTATATGTCCTGACGGATTTTGTGAATATCTTGAGCTTGCTGGTGGGTATGGTATGTTATTACCGGAGCAGGTTTCTCCCCACGTTATGCAGCAGTTCGAATTTATTTGTGGTTCTCCTCGGGTTGGGCATGTGCTCGTGGACTGTGGCCGCAGCGTGTGCGGGCCTGCCGTGTGTGCCGCTTTCGGGGCGAGTGGTTGCGGTGCTGGGCGGTTGGATCGTGACACCTGGGGGTACTGTGATTCAAGACGGATATATATATATAAATTGGACTAGCATTGTATGCACACGCTTACTTTTGAGAGGGGGGTTATATTTTATGTGTTCTGTATACCCTCCAGAGTGGGGTGATTATGATCTATATGCATACGCCTACCTTGGAGAGAAGTTTTATATTTATGGGCATGCAGTCATCCCAGAGACATGCATTATTAACTCATGTATGTATACTTAGTCTAGAGGAGTGTAGTAATATTCTATTAAAAATGAATAATTGGATCTATATCTCTCTGGTGCAGGTAGTTATATATTATGTACACACACCTACCTGAGAGAAATGTGGTTCTAATCCATGATTACATAATTACCTTACAGAGGGTGGTCTTAGTTCAGGTTTATACGTTTGTCCTGGATTAGCCATAGTTTATATGTGTATTTCTATTTTAATGTAATTATGGTTGTTATGGTTCATGTGTAAACACTTGCCTCTGAGTTGACTGTGAAATAGCATACTTTGTATGTCTTTGGGAGAATGGTATGTTATGACTCTCAGGGGTGGGTATAGTGGCGGATGTCCCAGTTAGGATTTTATCTTTACTGTAAATCATGCCGATTCCCATTTATCCTTACTTATATCTATGGGCGATCTATTCTTGGCTCCTCTGAACGGCCATCATCCCGTCCGTGGCTGCACTGCGCATGTCCCTCAGCGTGACTTCCGGGTGTGCACACCCGGCGGCATCATAGGTGGCGCCGCGCATGCGTGAATGACGTCACGGGGAAATTTTCCCCGACGCATGCGCGGTTTGCTGCCACTCGCCGCCAGAGTGTTCCTGCACACGTCAGATCCGGAGTACGTCTGGGGGGCGGGCGCACTAGAGCAGCTGGACGTGATGATGGTTGATGGCTAAATGACACACACTATATAAGGGTGAGGGAGAGGGGATCACGGCAATGTGCGGTGCCCCTTGAAAAAGGTGATCCGAAACAGCTGTAGGGCTTGGACCAAGGACCGGCTTTCTCCCCTTCATCACAGAGCTTTGGTATGTTCTTGGGTTTACTCTGAACACGATTCATATTGATCTGATTTGAGATCCATCGTACCCATAGACATATCTCTACACTTTTCTTAGGGGGTTTTGCCTAATGTTTATAATGACTGACATATGGTACTGTTGCTATATTATTCGAGTACATTTATTTATATCAGCCAGTCATTGATATTTTCGGCCCTGGTCCCCATGTTGTGAGGTCTCTCTTTGTGTCCTCCTTATTAACGTTACTGTTGGGGAACGGCGTTTGTCCAGTTTTCCAATTTTTTAACTGTTTGTGAACCTTTTCTAATAAAGATATTTTTGGACTTTATCACTCCATTGTGTGGTTTCCACATTTTTTCTAGTATGTACAGGAGTATGTCCTGTTTTCAGGAATCCAATATTATGGGGATATAATTTATTATCAACATGTATTCTGTTGGAATTACTTGTATAACCCCATTTCTCTTGAAAATTGTTTCAATCAGTATTTTATATTAGTGTAGTGTAATAATTTTATATGAATACAGGACATTATATTGTACTAGAAGGTGGCCCGATTCTACGCATCGGGTATTCTAGAATTTACGTATTGTGTAGTTCATGTATGATTTTTGTTATATATATATATATATATATATATATATATATATATATATATATATATATATATATATATATATATAGAGAGAGAGATGTTGTTGTCTGTAGTTACCAAGTGTTTGTGTAGGGCGCTGTACATGTTCTGGGTGTTGTCTGGGTGTGACGGGGGGTGAGAGCGGTGTTGTATGTGTGTTGCGTGTGTTGCGTTGTTTGTGGAGCGCTGTGTGTCTGTAGCGTTGTGTGTGTGTTGCGCGGTTTGTGTGTGTGTGGTGTGTTTTGGGGGGAGGTATGTTTTGTGCAATGTGTGTGTTGTGCGGTATGTGCGTATATTTGTGTGTGCCGCGGTGTTTGTGTGTTGGGTGTTGTGTGTGTGCAGCGTTGTCTGTGTGTGTGGGTGTCTGTGTAGGGCAGTTGTTTGTGGTTCCCAGTGTGTGTGTGTGTGTGTGGTGTGTTGTGCAGTGCGCGCGCGCGTGTGTGTGTGTGTGTGTGTGTGTGCATCAGCCTCTCTTCTCTCAGCCTACCTCTCCCAGCCTCCCTCCTCCCAGCCTCCCTCAGCATCAGCCTCCCTCTCCCAGCCTCCCCAGCATCAGCCTCTCTCCTTCCAGCCTCCTCCAGCATCAGCCTCCCTCTCCCAGCCTTCCCCAGGATCAGCCTCTCTCCTCCCAGCCTCCTTCCTCCCAGCCTTCCCCAGCAACAGCTTTCCCCTCCCAGCCTCCCTCAGCATCAGCCTCCCTCAGCATCAGCCTCCCGTTCCCAGCCTTCCCCAGGATCAACCTCTCTCCTCCCAGCCTCCTTCCTCCCAGCCTCCCTCAGCATCAGCCTTCCCCTCCCAGTCTCCCCCAGCATCAGCCTCCCCAAGCATCAGCCTCCACCAGCATTAGCCTCTCTCCTTCCAGCCTCCTCCAGCATCAGCCTCCCTCTCCCAGCCTTCCCCAGGATCAGCCTCTCTCCTCCCAGCCTCCGTCCTCCCAGCCTTCCCCAGCATCAGCTTTCCCCTCCCAGCCTCCCTCAGCATCAGCCTTCCCCAGCATCAGCCTCCCGTTCCCAGCCTTCCCCAGGATCAGCCTCTCTCCTCCCAGCCTCCGTCCTCCCAGCCTTCCCCAGCATCAGCTTTCCCCTCCCAGCCTCCCTCAGCATCAGCCTCCCTCAGCATCAGCCTCCCGTTCCCAGCCTTCCCCAGGATCAGCCTCTCTCCTCCCAGCCTCCTTCCTCCCAGCCTCCCTCAGCATCAGCCTTCCCCTCCCAGTCTCCCCCAGCATCAGCCTCCCCAAGCATCAGCCTCCACCAGCATTAGCCTCTCTCCTTCCAGCCTCCCCCAGCATCAGCCTCCCCAAGCATCAGCCTCCACCAGCATCAGCCTCCCTCGTCCCAGCCTCCCCCTCCCAGCCTCCCCCAGCATCAGCCTCTCTCCTCCCAGCCTTCCCCATGATCAGCCTCTCTGCTCCCAGCCTCCTCCAGCACGCCGTGCTCCTCTGCCGACACTCACACACCCGATCGCATCCACTCACACACACCCGATCGCATCCACTCACACACACCCGATCGCATCCACTCACACACACCCGATCGCATCCACTCACACACACCCGATCGCATCCACTCACACACACCCGATCGCATCCACTCACACACACCCGATCGCATCCACTCACACACACCCGATCGCATACACTCACACACACCCGATCGCATACACTCACACACACAGACACTGACGATATCGCACATACGCGCTTATACTCACAACATCCGGGGATATCACATGCTTCTGGCCATGTGATCCTCCGGCAGGTCCTGGAAGATCACAACAGCACAGTATCGAGGCCGAGAAGCAAGCGATATCCCAGGATGTTGTGAGTATGTGGATGCGATGTGATGTGTGAGGTGTGTGTGTGTGTGTGTGTGTGTGTGTGTGTATGTGTGTGTGTGTGCTGTTATGTGTGTGTGCTGTTATGTTATGTATGTTCCGCAGCTGCAGGACCTTGATGTGTGGATGCGATGTGATGTGTGTGTGATGTGTGTGTGAGAGTGAGTGTGAGCCGGTGTACACTGGTAACTATGATACACATCGGGTAACTAAGGGACCTTAGTTACCCGATGTGTATAATGGTTACCAGCTTTCACGGCCTCCGTGAAGATCCCAGCATCGCAAGGTTATGTCTGGCGCTGCTGGGATCCTGATGGAGCCGGTGTAGAAGCAAGAGATATCCCAGCATGTTGTGATGTGTGAGGTGTGTGTGAGAGTGAGTGTGAGAGTGAGTGTGATGTGATGTGTGTGTGTACTCACCTGGGAATCGGGGCTCCGTGTCAGTTGGGCCAGAGCGAGCGTGGATTGCGTGAGGGGGGCGGGGCCTGCAGAGAGCCGGGGCGAGAGGCCAATCCGTGTGGGGGGGCGGGGCCATGGCGAGCCCAGCGGCCAATCAGCTTTGTGTCACCGTAAGGACACAATTTCGGAGCATGACAGACAGACAGACAGACAGACAGAATAAGGCAATTATATATATATAGATTACTGTAATAAATTTGTATAAATACAGTAAATATTTTTGGGTTGTGGAACGAATTGTCTGTTTCAATTATTTCCTATGGGAAAATTTGCTTTGATATAAGAGTAACTTGGTTTAAGCGCACAGTCCCGGAACCAATTATGCTCCTAATCCAAGGGTCCACTGTATATCCCCAAACATATCCTATCCCTTAACATGTAAGTCACATTACATTTCCACTGTTCTTCAACTTTCAACCCATACACTGTAGTACCGTATCTTGTTAAATTTTAATAGAATTTTAGCACTGAATTACTTGCCATTGGTTATACTTTATTCATCATTCTATCTCTGAGTAGCGATGCGGAGGGTCGCCCCGGAGTGTCTAACCATGGACCCCTCACTTGGTAAAAATGTATGCATAAATTTTAACATTATGTGATGTTTGCCCATAATGTCTGATGATAGTTCAAGTGCATCGACAGGAAAACACGTGAATGAAATATTCCGTCTTATGTCAGTTCAGGAAATGTCGCAACTGTCTAAGCTCACAAGACACATTTCACCATCATGCACGACAATGGGGGACAAATGTATCTAAATGAGCAAAGATCGAAAGATCATATCAAACAATTCAATCTGTTCGGCAGAAAATTATACGTCTGCACTTCTTTAAAAAATAAGGTTTCTCACTCAAAATATCACCACTTGTGTCTATTGGCCGTGCTTGCTTCAGAGGCTGCAATACCAGTCACAGCCTGAGGACAAGAGGGGCGCTGTTTCTGGGGTAAACAAAAATTCTGACTCCAGCGTTACACCCATCCGTAGAGGACTGTATTGGAGTTCTTGTCCCTCATCAGAGAACAGCTGAGGGATGGCAGGCCTTCCGTGGAGTTCTCGATTGAATCCTGCCATGTAAACTGTCTTCCACCTATAGCTAAATTACACACCTTTCCCCATAATCCTTGCATGGCCTACAAGGCTCCTTATCCCAAAATGTCAGTCTCCACAAAGAAAACTCAATCGCACTGCTCTACATCAGTTTTGCTGACTACAAGATGTGATCTGTATGAATTTTGGTGTGCGGAATCCAAAAATCACATCAGTTTCCTCCAGTTTTGCAAACCGCAGTTTACTAAGGAACTCTTACAGTAATAACGCAACATTATTTATAATTTTAATTATATAGATATGCTGAATACGGAAAGAGAAATGCTTGTTATGCAATTGGTGTAACTAATAGGAAGACTGCTTAATAACAGGTAGACAGACACTGCTGACATTGGAATTTTATGGCTTTACAAGCAGTGTGAAAACTGACAGCATCAGTTATTCAAGAGGCTTACAAGTCGCATGAAAATGTAACTCTGTTAAAAAGGTTTTTGTTTCACCAAAACATCAGGAATATGGAACATAGATATCAAGGCAGATGACACACAAATCGGGTGCAGACTACTGATGATGTTTACAGCATGACAACCCCGATCATAATGTGATGCCCCTGCGGCAACCAGGTGTCACAAAATAAGGTAACATCACTGTAACAGCTCGGGTCCTGCATAACTGTGCCAGTCAGTACACACACCAGCACACCAGGACACATGCACTCCAAATCCAGGGCGGAAGACTCCCATAGAAACAGGTGACAGGGCTGGGCACTGTGAGATGACTGGCAGCCAACTGGGGAGGGAGAGACCAGACCTGGGGGAGGAGCGAGTGGCTTGGAGGTGTAGGTAGACAGCAGAACAGTGAGTTGAGTTTAGGAAGAGAAAGTGAGAAGTCGTAAGAAAGGTATCAAGACAGACAGAAGTATCTTGAGTCACAGAGAAGAAGGAAAGAAACAGAAAGGAAAGTGAAGCAGTAAGAGAGCTGGTGGAGGAGTAGAAGGACCTGAGTAGAAACATCAGCCACTCAGGGGTGAAAGTAGCTGGAGAGCGAGAGAGCAAGCTCCAAGGACAGAGGGATCCTGTGGGGTGGACATCCAGGGCTCACAGTACTTTGCATGAACGGGGTGCTGTCTTGCTAAATTCTACTAAAAAGGGGGCTGAAAGCCCGTACTTACGAAGCGCTCACTGATATCCTAATCAGGCACGAATACTAATATTCTTTATAGCAAGATACTATTTATTTTAATAGCACATGAATAGTTAATGGTACGTAGGCATTTAGAATCTTATACAATAACAGAAATATGCATTAACAACACCGTTTGTTGTAGCAATCCTTTCACATCGGAGGGAACTCGAGTTAATGATAAAGGAATCAACATCATGGCATCTTGCATCACAGGAACAGTGCGTACACTTCAATGTCCTGGAAGGTTTCCCGAACATTAAGCGAGTCCGGTGTATTTTTTATAGGAAAACTTTGTATAGGTCAAATAATATCTGGGATCACTCCTATCTTTTGATTATGATCCCTATCTAATCACACATTCTTTCAGTCATATCACATTGGTATCACAGGTGCAGATCCCAGAACAGACCAGGACTTCAAGCCATCTGTTCACTCTGCCAGGCGGGTGGGTTTCCAGGACTCATCTGCCACCACTAACGTCTGAGGCATCAGCTGCCAAGAGGGGACCAGGAGAAATTCTCTTAAATAGTCCAAGCTGCCTGCGGCAGAACCCAGACACCAGGAGGGCCTCCAAGTGCTTCACGTCAGGGAGGACCCCCCCACACACACACACAGACACACACACACACACACACACACACACACACACGAGTGCATCAGTGGGAGAGTGGCACTAGGTCGGCTGGCACAGCTATAGTGGACTCGGGCGCACCTGGGATCCAGCACGTCTCCAGGGTGCGAACCCAGCTGTAAGTAAAAGCGACCAAACTGCACTCCCCTGTGTGGACTGAATTATTTCCCTGCGCCTCCACATTAACCCTTACCCTACCCCTGTGGAAAAGCCCTGCTCGCAGAGGGCTCCACCATCCACGCTGCCACATACATCACCCCCAGGGAAGACTGGCAGCGGCGGCCCTACTATCCCTGGCCACGCACCACGAGAGGCGTAGTCGGACTATATAATTTTTATTTAAAAACTGTTCGACGGTGCCCCCGGGTCCGGGACCCCTCGAGCCACGGACCGCCCGGATCCGAGAAGCTCGGCTGCCCCGGGGCGCGACAACAACTATTCCAGAAAATCCAAAAAGAGAAAAAATTCTCCTTAACAAATAAAATTTACAGTTAAAGAAGTTGTTCACTCCTGCAGAGTCAATGTCCCCAGTGTGGCTAGGAAAATAAACTAAAATGCACACTTACTTCCCAGACAGGCTTTGCTCCAAGTGATGTGCCCCCGCCGACAGGTCACATTGTTTATATCATGGGGGGACTGCAGTCTATCAGTGTCCACAAATGCTTTCACATATCCGTCTGAATTGTTGTGTCTGATAGAAGTGTGAAATCTTCAGCCCATCAGAGTCTGCTGATTGTTTAGGTCACAGAAATGCTGCAGCCCATCAGTGGTCGCTGATTGTTTAGGTCATATGAGTGCTGCAGTCCATCAGCCGCCGGTGGTTTAGATTACATGACGCGCCCACAGGGTCCTGGGTCCTAGTCACAGGTCCAGTGTAGGTTCAGGATGTCATAGTGACTTGGCCCGGTTCAGTGACCCCGGCGGTGTCAATAAAGTTGGGGATGATGGGAGTAGTTATTCGTGACGCCACCTGTAGTATTCGGCTATTCAGGGAGCCGCGGCTGCGGGAGGTCGTCTCTCTGGGGTGGATGATAGCGCAGCTCGGATGGTACAGCTCTCCACAGGCAGATCTCAGGCCCCAGGGAGGATATTAGGAGTAGTAGTCACCTATGGCGCAGGGGCGCGATGATGGGAGCGTCAGCAATGATGGGACGACACAGAGGGTGCAGTTCAAGTTCTTTACTCACTGATGTCACACTGCCTTTGGAGTGCCACCTTCCGCTGTGATGGGCTCCAGCCGATCCCGGATAGTTCGGAGGTCGAGGCCGGTGTTTCATTCTGTGTGTCCTTTCTGGTGGTCTTCACTCCACCCAGCTCCTGGGCTGTGGAACGGGTCACGGGTGCCTGCTGCACTCCCCGTGAACCCTGGGATCCCCCTTCTTCCTAAGAACCCGGGTCTAGCCTCCATCTCCGGACCACGGGCCCCTTTCTGTGCTTGTCGCTTCTGACTAACATCTTCTCCTGAGTCTGACCTGGCACTTGCAGCTCCCGGAGCTAACTAGATTGAGTGTGAGATGGCTCCTCACTTCCCCTGCAGGTGCCCCGCCTCCTGGGTTGCTGAACTAGTGGGCAAGACGTCCCATACCTCATGATGGCCACCTCTGGCTCCTATCCTGGCCCAGTTCCAGTGACAGAACTCCCGTGGTATGTGTTGTATGTGTTGTGGTGGTTTACCGGCAATGACCTCCTCCGTATCTGAGATGAATACTGCACTTTGGGTGAGGTGCAGTACCCTGTGGTGCCTGAAGCCGCAGGGGCGCCACTGTTATATGAGTACTGCAGCCGTCAGTGGTCGCTGATTTTTTTAAGTCACAAGAATACTGCAGCCTATCAGCATAAGCTGATTGATTGATTGTTTAGGTCATATGAGTGCTGCAGCCTATCAGTGGAAGCTGATTGTTTAGGTTATGCAGTGCTGCAGCCCATTAGTGGAAACTGGCTGCAACACTTCCGTGACCTAAACAATCAATCAGTAGCAACTGATTGTTTAGGTCACGCGAATGCTGCAGCCCATCAACAGAAGCTGATTGTTTAATTGTTTAGGTCATATGAGTGCTGCAACCCATCAGTGGATGCTGATTGCTTAGGTCACATGAGTGCTGCAGCCCATCACTAGCCGCTGATTATTTAGGTCATGTCTACAATAATCTTGCAATGTAACTGGAGCTTTAGGTATGATGAAAAGGGTTTGCCCAGTCATAGACAGCTCCAATATGCAGTAAGCAGACAAACCCACTAGAGGGCAATAGAATACAATAGGGTAGTCAGCAAACCAACTCCGTATCAGGATGTCTCATCAATACCAAAGAAAAGCAATTCGTGGTCAGATACCAGGAAGTCTAATAAATGACAGAAGGGAGTAACAGAGACGAAGTCAGTAATAATAATCAAGGTCAGGCGATGAGAGGTCAAAACTACATGCGTGGTGGAGAAGTCAAGGCACAGGACCTGGCCAGACGGACAGGGTAGAGGAGACACCGGACAGAATCGGGGAGTCAGGGGAATGGGATGGACAAACGGTACAGGGAGGACACAGGTCAGGACAAGTGTGATAACAATGTGATATGACTGAAGAATGAGTGTGATTAGATAGGGATCATAATCAAAAGATATAGTGATCCCAGATATTATTTGATCCATCAATAATTCAGTATCAGAGAGAAATGTCCTCTGGCTGACCCATTTTTACCATGATGAAGAATACGTGTCAGACAGATCTTGAGCAAACCACGATTATGAGGAAGTAACGTTTACAGTTCTACAGTCAGGAAACTCGTGGTTAGTTGACAACAGGTGTAAGGAAGCTGGCATGTAAAATTCACGGCTCCTTGCAATATCTCCAGGAAACTGTGGTCGGCCAGTGATCAACTGGCAAAATGTGCAGGAAATGTGCAGGAAGCTACTGGTGCCCACAGCAGCTTGTGGTCAAGTTACATGAACATGACTCAGCTGTCACATGCTGGTCACCAATTCACCACTAAGTGCACATGATGTACAAAGTTTTGCTATAAAAAGACAGGACTCGCTTAATGAGATGGGGACATTTCCATGACGCTCAAGTGGACGCACTGTTCCTGTGATGCAGATGTTGTTTCCTTCTCACTAATCGAGTCCCTCCGATGAGAAAGGCGTGCTACAACATAACGGTAATGTTGATGCATATTTCTGTTATTGTATAAGATTCTATGACTATAAAGTAGTTCTAATGCCTATGTACCATTGATTATTCATGTGCTATTAAAATAAATAGTATCTTGCTAAAAAGAATCTTAGCATTCGCGCCTGATTAGGATATCAGTGAGCGCTTCGTAAGTACGGGCTTTCAGCCCTTTTAGTAGAATTTAGCAAGACAACAAGGTAGCTGAGTGGAAGGACGGATCAGAGTACACTCACGCATGCTGCAGAGCAGAACTATTACTGGCAGTGTTCCGGAGGTGTTGCACCAAGATATGGCAGTATGACCTCCGGAACGAGGCAGAATGGAACAAGCCCCTCCCATAAGACAAGTACCGGCTCAGTGACTGGTCCAAGCCTAGATCATGACAGTTATTTGTAATATAAAAAGGTTATCTCCTATCCGTTCGGTAGAGTATAACTTACTGATCATTGGAGCCCCAACTATTGGGACTATCGGCAAACCCGACATCAAATAGACCGGAGATTCACACACTCCATTCATTGTGTATGGTGCGGCCGGAGAGAGCCGAGAGCGGTTTATCATCCTGGGAGAGGGATGCACATTTTATCAGGACACCTGCTACTGACTACACTGGGCAGGAAGAGATTTGTTCATGCTGTTCTACCACCGGTAAAATAAATAACAGAAAAACAAACATGACACCAATTTCTCTAAAAGTCATCCTTGGAAATTCAATTACCTCTGAGTCTGTCATTAGATACTAATATTATGAGCGCTTCAAATCTGCCGGTAAACAAACGAGACTTCTCCTCTTATACATGCATTACGCCGACAGACAGCGCCAGATACGCGGTAATAGAAAGCCGCTCATTGGAATTCACTCTGTGATCCGCTGATATGATTATGTTGTCTTAATATTATTCATAAGAAATGATGTGAAAACTGCAATTATTCTCCCAAGGCATAAAAAAAAAAGCTGCTCGGGTCGTCATTGTGCACATTGTATTGTACCGCTAACTTACTAAACCTTAATGCAATTTAACCACTGATGAGATATTACTTTCTAATTGTCTTAAAGGGGGTCACACACAAAAATAAAAGCATTTTTAATTTTTTTTTTTGTTTTATTTAGGCTGCAATTACACAGCTCAAATACATGAAATTAACCGCTCAGATCAACCATCAGGAAACAAGCGTTCCCAACACCACTCATCCCAATTGCACATATGATAGCAGAAATGGCCCACGTCTAAGTACCACGTAGGCTGCCTTGTCTACCTGGTGCCACCATTCAGTGGCAATATGCAATCAATTGCCATTTCAAACATTCCATTAGAAAAGCTCCTTTGAACAGATATAAGGCAAAAAAAACTGTTCATAAAAGTCAAGACCACCAAAACAATAAATTCATAAAAGGTATATACTTTATTGAAAAATTCATTTGTTAAAATTTTTTTTGTAGAAACAATCATAATTAGTGGGAACAATAAATATTTATGTAGACAGGGTTGCTCCAAAGAAGACTTCACACTAAACTCCCTCTGAGGAAGTCCAACGATAGACAAAACGCGCGTCGGGCTGAGGACAGACGAGTTTCACGGACCCTGTTTTTAGGTATTTATTACATCCTCCTTCACACCATATTCAAACTTTGATAGAACTCCTAATGGGAATACTACATCTAAGTCTGAATATGGCGTGAAGGAGGATGTAATAAATACCTAAAAACAGGGTCCGTGAAACCCATCTGTCCTCAGCCCGACGTGCGTTTCGTCTAACATTGGACTTCCTCAGGGCGTAGAGTGAAGAGTCTTCTTTGGAGTAACCCTGTCTACATAAATATTTATTGTTCCCACTAATTATCATGATTGTTTATACAAATTATTTTTGAACAAATTAATTTTTTCAATAAAGTATATACCTTTTATGAATTTATTGCTTCAGTGGTCTTGACTTTTATGAACAGTTTTTTTGCCATACATCTGTTCATAGGGGCTTTTTGAAACAACAATTAGTTTTTTCAGACACCTTACCTGGGGATTTTTGGGCTTCCATGGTTTTTAGACACACACAGCAACCACCAAATTTGTTCTTTTTTTACCCTATCAACAAGGGAATGGTAACGCCCAGTTGTCAATTTATTCATACCTTTCCATGAGGAATAAAAGAGTAATGGCACAATGCAGAATATTAAGAAAAGATGTCCCAGGAGAACTGATGGGTCATTATACATAGTCAAGTGTTGAGTGTAAGGCATAGCAAAAAAAAATATAAAAAATGTGCTGTGTGCCCGCTACAATACCTGCCCGGTTAATTGGCTGCGTTTTTATGCAGGAGGAATCGTAGCTATCACTATGTGGTTTCTTAGAATCAGTAAGGAGACAAATTATCATGTCCTAAGTGGGAGCCCTGGATACTGTTGCAGGGGTGAGATAGGAAGTACAGGCAGGGCTGGACTGGCCATGGGGCAAATCTAGCTGTGGGCCATATCAATTGCGACACTTAACAGTATTAGTGTCCTCCGGACCGTCACTTCACCAAAATGCAGTGTTTGTCCGGACGGCTGAAGACCGGCGTCACACAGGGGACATAAGTCGGCGTCATGACGTATTGTCCCACTTGCATCAACTGCGAGGCAGGTTCGAAGAAGAGACGATGGCCATGGTGAAAAGGGAGCCTAGATATGGGGAGTATAAGTTTGTTTGTTTTTTTAGGGCTGTGTGAGTGACCATCATACTGTATTCGGGCCTTTGGGGGGGGGGGCATCACACCATGTAGGGGGCAATTATACTGTGTGTGGGGGTGCTATGAAGAGACATATACTGTGGTGGGAGGGGGCGGTTGGAGAACCATCATGCTGTGGGGGGGGGGGGGGAAGTTAGGCTCTGGGGGAAGCACCATACTGTGTGTGTGTGTGTGTGTGTGTGGAGGCTGTGGGGGGGGGCCATCATACCATGTATACTGTGGTGGGAGGGGGCATTTGGAGGCCCATCATACTATGGGGGGAGGCTCTGGTGGGACCATCATACTGTGTAGGAGCTGTGGAGACCATCATACTATATGGTGGTCTAAAAAGGGCCATCCGACTGTATGGTAGGGCTTTTGGGGGCCATAATACTGTATGTGGGGCTGTATGTGGACCATAATACTATATGGGGGCCTGTGGGGAGACCATAAAACTGTATAGGGTTCTGTGACGGGACCATTACACTGTGTGAAAAATCATCATACTATGTGTGGAGGTTGTGGAGGACAGCTTACTCTGTGGAGGTCTGTGGGGGGGACAATATTACTGTGTGGGAGGACCATCTTACTGTTTGAGGTGCTGTGGAGGGGACCAACTTATTGTGTGGGGGTGGCTGTAGGGGCACCATGTAGGGCTGTGGGAGGGACCACCATACTGTATGGCAGGTTGTGGCTTTCAGCAAGCCTTTCCTTAAACATTTTGAAGAGGTGCGTTTGTCCATTAGGAACATGATTTTGTGGCCTTCACATTTTTTCGTAAAAGCCACAAGATCAGGTCCCCAACACATTTGTTAATGCATAGATGAACCCCTTTAAACAATGTCATGATATTGATTAATTATGTCCAAGTTTCTGGACCATTTTGATTTTGGAGCCCCATTGTACATAGGCCCTCTATTCATTAACACCAGTATTTGTGGCATATATGATGCATTGATTGGGCGCACGTGGCCATGTCCCCTCCTGCTGAGCTCAGGCCACTTTCCCAAAAGTTGTTAGAACTTTCCAGGACGGTTGTAAAAGCGCCAAAAATTGCACAAATGGGAGTTGGCGTTTCAAGTAGTTTTACACCAGAACTCTGACGATAATTACTTGATTAATCAGGCCCAAAATATTTACAAATACTTAAATGTCACGTATTCTCCCATCCTTGTTTTTTTTCTTGCATATGCAGTAACATCCCTTGCATATGCATTAACATTGCATATGCAATAAATGGCGCTATAATAAATAAGACAACTACCGTAGTCCTCTAGTACAAATATTCTGTTTTTAAAACACTGATTTTATTGAAACTACACAATAAGTGATATATACTTGGAATCAGGGTCTCCGAGCAGGAGGACTACATGGCATAAGACAACTAGTCCTCTAGTACAAATATCCTGTTTTTAAAACACTGATTTTATTGAAACTACACAATAAGTGATATATACTTGGAATCAGGGTCTCCGAGCAGGAGGACTACATGACATAAGACAACTAGTCCTCTAGTACAAATATCCTGTTTTTAAAACACTGATTTTATTGAAACTACACAATAAGTGATATATACTTGGAATCAGGGTCTCTGAGCAGGAGGACTACATGGCATAAGACAACTAGTCCTCTAGTACAAATATTCTGTTCTTAAAACACTGATTTTACTGAAACTACACAATAAGTGATATATACTTGGAATCAGGGTCTCTGAGCAGGAGGACTACATGGCATAAGACAACTAGTCCTCTAGTACAAATATTCTGTTCTTAAAACACTGATTTTACTGAAACTACACAATAAGTGATATATTGTCCCAGTATTTAGTCATTATTACATACTGAATATTCATTACTCTTTACCTATGCGTCTGATTACTCGACCCTAATGAAAAGTTTTTTTTTTTGTTTTTTTTTAAAACCTAAAATATTTGCACTGAAGCCCAATAGGAGTAGGTTTGGGGCTATACCATAGATCCGCATTTCCATACCTGATCCTGTGTATAAGCACGTGTGCACATTAATAAGATAATCACATTAACAATCTGTTGATAAAGTGCATTCAGCTGGTTACTACATCTCTGGGGGAAAATGAATGTAATTATATCTGTCCATGCAGGTATTACGGCTTGTAGGAGCGGAGGCGATGATAACGTCTCCTGCCATCACTACAAATAAGCGACTCTTAATATTTATACGTCACATACTGTAAATGTTTCCCAAGAAATATAAGACCGCGGGGAACACCGATCGCTCTAAACAGATTGCAACGTTGAGTATTTTATATTTATATTGCTTTTACCATGCTTTGGCCGCGGGATTATTCAATAGTAACAGTCCCCTCGTACTCGTCTAAGCTTTCAGACAATTTTCGGTAGCCCCTGTTCAATAAGTCTGGGTCCAAAGACCCCCACTGACGACACAAACAAAGGAGCAGAAACAATACGGTGCAAAAAATGGCTACAAAAAGCGTCTCAAGACGTTCATGAATTTACATAACTAGCCCATTCTGTAATGCTTTATTTCCCCTGTGGTGGCGCTGAAAGAGAAATTAACACTTACTGTAGGATTCTCCATGCCATTAAAGATGATCATTAATGGGGTTATTCAATTAAAGGGAATCTGTCAGCAGGTTTTTACTATAGAATTTGAAAGCAGCATAACATAAAAGCAGAGAGCCTGATTCCAGCGATGTGTCACTTACTGGGCTGCTTAGAGCAGTTTTAATAAAATCCATGTTCTCCCTGCTGTGTATAACCCCACCCACACCACTGATTGGTGGTTTGCTAACAGTGTACACAGGAAGTTGCCAATCAGTGATGGGGGTGGGGTTACACACAGCAGAAGGACTACAAGTATATGACATAAGACAACTAGTCCTCTAGTAAAAATATTTTGTAGATAAAACACTGATTTTATTGAAACTGCACAATAAGGGATATATAGCTAGAATCAGGGTCTAAGTGCAAGATGCCTACATTAAATAAGACAACTAGTCCTAGTAAAAATATTGTGTTGATAAAATACTGATTTTATTGAAACTGCACTATAAGGGATACATATCTGGAATCAGGGTTTCAGAGCAGGAGGACTACATTGGATAAGACTGCTAGTCCTCTAGTAAACATTCTGTTCATAAAACACTGATTTTATTGAAACTGCACAATAAGGGATATATAGCTGTAATCAGGGTCTCAGAGCACGAGGACTACATGGCATAAGTTTTGCCTTGTTTTATATAGGACTATCGTACTTGTCCATATTATGCTGCATACCCCTTT
Organism: Anomaloglossus baeobatrachus; assembly: GCF_048569485.1. NCBI lineage: Eukaryota > Metazoa > Chordata > Amphibia > Anura > Aromobatidae > Anomaloglossus > Anomaloglossus baeobatrachus. The sequence continues at coordinate 49,962,236 of NC_134364.1, read as the reverse complement.
TCATATGTAAAGAGCCATGGAATAAATGGCGCTATAATAATAAATAATGATAATAATAATAATAATAACATAACTAGTCCTCTAGTACAAATATTCTGTTCATAAAACACTGATTTTATTGAAACTACACAATAAGGGATACATAGCTGTAATCAGGGTCTCAGAGTAGGAGGACTACATTGGATAAGACAGCTAGTCCTCTAGTAAACATTCTGTTCATAAAACACTGATTTTATTGAAACTGCACAATAAGGGATATATAGCTGTAATCAGGGTTTCAGAGCAGGAGGACTACATTGCATAAGTCTTGTCTTGTTTTATTTATGATTATTGTACTTGTCCCTATTATGTATACCCCTTTTCACATGTAAAGCGCCATGGAATAAATGGCGCTATAATAAATAATAAGACAACTACCGTAGTCCTCTAGTACAAATATTCTGTGTTGAAAACACTGATTTTACTGAAACTACACAATAAGTGATATCTACTTGGAATCAGGGTCTCCGAGCAGGAGGACTACATGGCATAAGACAACTAGTCCTCTAGTACAAATATTCTGTTCTTACAATACTGATTTTACTGAAACTACACAATAAGTGATAAATACTTGGAATCAGTGTCTCCGAGCAGGAGGACTACATGGCATAAGACAACTAGTCCTTTAGTACAAATATTCTGTTCTTAAAACACTGATTTTATTGAAACTACACAATAAGTGATATATACTTTGAATCAGGGTCTCTGAGCAGGAGGACTACATGGCATAAGTTTTGCCTTGTTTTATATAGGACTATTGTACTTGTCCATATTATGCATACCCCTTTTCATATGTAAAGAGCCATGGAATAAATGGTGCAATAATAATAATAATAATAATAATAATAATAATAATACTACTACAACTAGTCCTCTAGTACAAACATTCTGTTGATAAAACACTGATTTTATTGAAACTACACAATAAGGGATACATAGCCGGAATCAGGGTCTGGAACAGACACATGATCAGAGTCACAAATCCAATTTGCCAATGCAAATCTATAGGCCTGTGAAGACCTCAGAGCACACTGATGGTATCTTAGTTGCATCCTGATGCTTTTTTTTGGTGACGGATATGAGAAGTTGGAGAAAGTTGCATTAGATATTTTTTGCGTACAATAAAAACTGATGAGACACTGATGGCAAAAACTGAAAACAGACCAGAAACTAATGAAAATCTGACCCAGCAAACTAATAGAAATCTGTTTGTTCACGTACAAGATGAATACGGACGTGAATGAGCCGTGTTGGATCCCACCCTCATCTTATTGTTAGGGTCTTCTGACAGGGGACGTTACCTTTTATTACAGCAGAGCTCTAGTCAAGTACACAGTTGCATCCCCTTTAATTTTACTCCCAGAAGTAAAGAATTTAAAGGGTCATCCAGTCTTTTAGATGCAATGAGGCCTAAGGAAAGTATGTAGATCCTGTGATAAGGAAAACGCCTAAGGGTTAGTAAGGGAAAAGCGTTATCCTGCTCATGTAAAACCACAAAAGGAGATGCCGGAGGCAGAATCACCATTCTTGTATATTGCCTGTGATGAGTTGTATATCACAGAGGTGAGGGTTTGTGAAGATCGCAGGGTTCACTTTCATAGGGTCTTTCGCCCCATAGCCCCTCGCCTAGACCTGATACATAATATAGTCATTTTGTATACAACTATAAATGATGGCAACTCAGACCTAGGCCGGTTTCAGACGTCCGTGTTTCAGGTAGGTGTGACATCAGTTTTTAACACGGATGCCACACGTAGTCATGTTATTATTTGCGGTTACTCACACGTCCGTGTTTTCACACAGACCGTTTGACCCCTTGTGACCCCGCACGCACAAACACATGCAGGCATGTCCGTCTTTTCTCCGGCAGCACGGGTGTCACACGGATCACACACTGATGTGATCCGTATGACATGTACCGGAGAAAATATGGGTCTTTTTAATAAAAAGATTTTCTATATTTACCTCTCTCCGGCTCTGCCGTCTCCTGCTTCTGACCGCCGCTCATTATACTCACTGAATATTCACTGCCCTGTGGAGCTAGAAGCAGGGGCATCGCGGGGACTTCAGTGTCGGGGACCACATCGCTGGGTGAGTATACAGCAGAGTGTGTGTGTGTGTGTGTGTTCAGTGTATACATGCATGTGCGCTATGTGTGTGTATGTGCACGGTGTATCCATGTGTGCCTGCTATGTGTGTATACATATGTGTATATATGTGCTCTGTGTATACGTGTGTGTGTGTGTGTATTTGTGTGTGTATTTGTGTGTGTGTGTGTGTGTGTATTTGTGTGTGTGTGTGTATTTGTGTGTGTGTGTGTGTGTGTGTATTTGTGTGTGTGTGTGTGTGTGTGTATGTGGTGAGAACCTGGAAGCCGGAGCATCGCGGGGACAGCATCGGAGACTCATCACAGTTCCCAATGAACTCTGATGAACCCGTGAAGCTGTAGTGCGGGTGTCGCGGGGGTCATCAGAATGTCATCAGAGTTCATTGGGAACTCCAATGACCTCCTGGATGTCACTGTGCTTGCAGAATGCTCACCTGTCCCCGCGATGCTGTCCTCAGCGGTGCTGTGCCCGGCGCTGTCCCCACGATGTTCCGGCTTCAAGGTCCTAAGTGCGGTGAATAATCGATGAATATAATGAGTGGGGGTCAGGAGCGGGAGGCAGCAGAGCTGAAGAAAGAAGGTAAATATGGAATATCTTTTTATTTCACAGACCTGTGTTTTCTCAGGTACTTGTCACACGTATGCAAACACGGATGTCACACGTATGACCATAACCATGCGTGTGACTGGTACCTGATTAAACACGGACGTCTGCAACCGGCCCTATTCTACCTCCCCAGCCATTGAGTGCTTCACATTCCTCCTAAAGATCCGGAGGGCAGAGCAGAGTCCAAATTACCTACAGAAGGAAAGGTGTGCTGAAGATCCCAGAGTGAGTAATACAAACAACAAAATACAAGAAAGGCTGTATATTGCTAAAGAATAGGCCACCTGATTATACATAACAAACAGAAGAAAGGTGCAGAGTAAAGAACAAACAGCAGAGAGAGGAATCCTGGCTGCTCTTCCACTGATTGGCAGAAACGTACAGCAATATGGCTGCATATCATGGAAATATCACCAGTAGGAGACACCAGAAGGAGGAAAGTATTGAAAGCAACACCCGAAAAGTGATTGGGAAGACAAGCGAGTAAATGAATACTCCTGTTACCCTACTAGAACTTAACGAAGGTTAAGGTCGGCTTCACATCAGCGGTATTCTGCCGCAATGCCGGATCCGTAAGAAATGCGGTACAGTTCAATACAGTTAAATAGAATCATGGCAAGATAAGGTCACATGTGGTCACATGAAGCCAAATTGTACCGCATCTCTGACAGGTCCGGCATTGCGGCAGAATACCGCTGATGTGAAGCCAGCCCAAGAAATTAAACACCTGAAGAAAAGTTTGGACACACCTTCTCATCTCTAGATCAACTATTAAGAAGAGACTTTGTGTAGCCGGCCTTCATGGTAAAATAGCTGCTAGGAAACCACTGCTAAGGACAGGCAACAAGCAGAAGAGACTTTTTTGGGCTAAAGAACACAAGGAATGGACATTAGACCAGTGGAAATCTGTGCTTTGATCTGATGAGTCCAAATTTGAGATCTTTGGATCCAACCACCGTGTCTTTATAGAAAAGGTGAACGGATGGACTCTACATGGCTGGTGCCCACCGTGAAGCATGGAGGAGGAGGTGTGATGGTGTGGGGGTGCTTTGCTGGTGACACTGTGGGGGATTTATTCAAAATTGAAGGCATACTGAACCAGCATGGCTACCACAGCACCTTGCAGCGGCGTGCGATTCAATCCGGTTTGCGTTTAGTTGGACCATCATTTATTATTCAACAGGACAATGACCCCAAACACACCTCCAGGCTGTGTAAGGGCTATTTGACTAAGAAGGAGAGTGATGGGGTGCTACGCCAGATGACCTGGCCTCCACAGTCACCAGACCTGAACCCAATCGAGATGGTTTGGGGTGAGCTGGACCGCAGAGTGAAGGCAAAAGGGCCAACAAGTGCTAAGCATCTCTGGGAACTCCTTCAAGACTGTTGGAAAACCATTTCCGGTGACTACCTCTTGAAGCTCATCAAGAGAATGCCAAGAGTGTGCAAAGCAGTAATCAAAGCAAAGGTGGCTACTTTGAAGAACCTAGAATAGAAGACATATTTTCAGTTGTTTCACACTTTTTTGTTACATATTTCATTCCATATGTTTTAATTCAAGGTTTTGATGCCTTCAATGTGAATCTACAATTTTTAGAGTCATGAAAATAAAGAAATCTCTTTGAATGAGGAGGTGTGTCCAAACTTTTTGTCTGTACTGTGAATTATATATATATAAAAAACAAATAATTAAGCAACTTCGCAAAATGTCTTCCCACTGTCTCTGTCCACATCTATTAGGCAAATCTATGTCTCCAGGGATATACACTACAAACAAACCATGTGTATTCAGATCCTGTCTTACCCCTCCCCATCCCTCTCATACTTCTGACTAAAATGATTAAATAGGATGAGAGCGAACATGTGTGCCGAGTTTACGAAACAGTGCCAGTCCTGTCCACAAGTTGTTGTCAGGGGTATGACAAGAAAACCAGGAGTAGGGGTGCCTACACTGGCCCTTAGACTAGGGATACTATGCCATCCCTTATCCCAGAAGTACACCTGATGGTGGTGAAGTCTGGACTACGAACGTAGCCCTGCCTTCTGTGTAGTCATGGTATAATACCCCCTCTACCCCCACCCATAGGAAGGCCGTGATAGGAGAAAAGAACCCCACAAAAACCAACAGACAGGGGAAAATCAAAGCTCAAAGTCATTGCATGCACACACAGGGGAGAAGACAATAAATGTTCAGGGAGAAACAAAGTATATGGAGGAAATAAACAAATGACAAGGATAATGCCATAGCACACCCAATAGCATGCAACTGTTCACAATAACTGGATTACCACACACAGAAGGACCGGTATTGCTGGAGCAAATGCTAGAGCTATACTTGGTATATGAGGCTGAGTTCTACTATCTTTTATATGGTGGAGGCGGCTGTGATAGGACATCAGCAACCTGTGACCCCAGCATCAATTCACTAGCCATCAGGAATTAACTCCTGCTATACCGATGACCAGTGTGCATTAAACACCCGACACCCAGCTCTGGCTGAGCAACTAAGAAGCATCAGGTTGCCTGTGAACAGAGTCTGAAGTCGGCATGACACCTAGTGAGTGAGTTGCAGAACACCGCATGACAGTTCTCTTTGATATTTGTAGCTCAACTTTATTGAAGTGAATGGGGCTAAGCTGCAATACCACATACAAACTGAGGTCAGGAGTGGCACTGTCTTGGTTGTACCCAGGACATACATCTAAGAAATTTTATACGGCAATATGCTCATAAAATAAGTGGAGTCGTCCAATGATATAATGGTGAAACATTTCTAATGTATCATGAGACTAATCCGGTTATCTCAGCTCTACAGAAACAATGTCCTTGGTCCGAAGATCACGATGGAATTCCTACCTATTAACCCTAGAACGCATACCTGGGGCCTCGCAGGCCTGCTAGGTCATTTGTTTTCTATGGTAGATTGAATTGCTTGTGCGTTCTAGGGTTAATGCTGCTCTCGTCCCTTCTGTAGTTGCTGAATACAAATATACCATTTGTGTGGCTGTGCGGTACTGGAAAGTTCTCAGAAATATCACAATAATTCGATATTAAGCCATGAAATAATTCACTAATATCTACAATGCATTGAGTCTAGGATGGCTGATATCTACCTAATCATCGTCCAGGTACGGTATTTAAAGAGAACCTATTCCCAGTCTGGGGCTGTATTTTTATTTCATAAAAGAGTAGGAAGCCGAAGATTGGTGATTTTCTACATATTATCTAGTAACAAAAACACTCAGAAGGGTCCCTAATGTCCCATGAAAGGACTTTCTAATAAAAGTCATGGCTGAACTTCTAGGTTGCGGGATGGAGAGCAGGATCTCGCAACCCTCGAAGTGAAAGAGTAAAGGCTGCTTTACACGCTACGACATCTCTCAAGCGATCTCGTTGGGGTCACGGAATTTGTGACGCACATCCGGCCGCGTTAGCGATGTCGTTGTGTTTGACACCTATGAGCGATTTTGAATCGTCGCAAAAACGTGCAAAATCGCTCATCGGTGACATCCCCCCCAATTTCCAATTATCGTTGCTGCTGCGTGTACGATGTAGTTCGTCGTTCCTGCGGCAGCACACATCGCTATGTGTGACACCGCAGGAACGAGGAAGCTCTCCTTACCAGTGGCCGTCGGCAATAAGGAAGGAAGGAGGTGGGCGGGATGTTACGGTCGCTCATCTCCGCCCCTCCGCTTCTATTGGGCGCCCGCTTAGTGACGTCGCAGTGACGCTGAACGAACCGCCCCCTTAGAAAGTAGGCGGTTCGCCGGTCACAGTGACATCGCTAGGCAGGCAAGTAGTGTGACGGGTCTGAGCAATGTTGTGCGCCACGGGCAGCAATTTACCCGTGTCGCACAACCGATGGGGGCGGGTACGCACGCTAGCGATATCGGTAACTATATCGCAGCGTGTAAAGCGGCTTTTAGATCGCTCTCTGCACTAACCCAGCGCTGCCGCATACTTTACTGAATGCATCAGGGGAGCGGTCTCAGTTCGGTAAGTGCTTGGTGAACTATGCGGAGAGACTTGGCTCATGCAAGGAGCAAGATCTCACTCTTTCCCTGTGTAGGACTGTAAGGTCCCGCTCTACATGCGGAGATACCCAAATACCAAACGTTCACACTCAACTTTTGCTAGAATGTCAGGCTCTTTTGAGGAACATTATAAACCACTTCTGAGAGGTTACTAGTTGAGATTTCGAAAAAAAATCACCAGTTTGGGTAGACCAACTCTTAATAAATAAAAAGGGCGGCCCCAGACTTGTCATGTCTCTTTAACACATTTTCAAACATACTTGTGTGAAGATTGCACCAACTATCATAACTGCAGAACCTGGACCAACACATATGGCTCAAGTGATCCAAATTTGGATCTCAATCTATACCCAACTCAAAAACACTATATGTAGCAACGGCACAAAGGGAGAGCTGGTCCTGGATTACTGTTGACTGAATCTGGTCTCACCTCCAAATATACATGCACATATATAGACTGAGGTTCAGCCATGTTAAAACCCAACACACAATTGATCTCAACTTGACATCTTGTTTGCACTATAACCATACACCTTACATTGTCAATCATCTCCCACTGAACTTGAGCGTGACCCACCTTTGATGTAATATACAGTATATCACAAAAGTGAGTACATGCCTCACATTTTTGTAAATAATGTATATCTTTCCATGGGATAATACTGAAGCAACCAGATGAGGAATACAAAGACAAGTGTGTCCTGCCTACAGTAACACATGGTGGTGGAGTGTCATGGCTTGGAGCTTCATAAGTGCTACAGGCTGTGGGGAACTACAGTTCATTGAGGGAACCATGAATGCCAACAAATGCAGTGATATACTGAAGCAGAGCATGATCCCAACCTTTCCGGAAACTGGGTCGTTGGACAGTATTCCAACATGATAACGAGCCCAAATCTCCAACATAACCACGGCCTTGCTAAAGAAATTGAGGGTAAAGGTGCTGGACTGGCCAAGCGTCTCCAGACCTAAATGCTACTGAGCATTTGTGGGGCCTCCTCAAGCAGGAGGTGGAGGAGCACAAGATCTCCAACATCCACCAGCTTTGGGATGTTGTCATGGAGGATGGAAGAGTATCTACCGGCTCATGTGAAATCGAGGCCCAAGAAAGTTAAGGCCATGCTGGAAAATAATGGTGGCCACACAAAATATTCACATTTTGAGCACAATTTAACCATTTTCACTTAGGGGTGTAATCACTTTTGCTGCCAGCGGTTTAGACATTAATGGCTGTGTGTTGAGGTATTTAGAGGACACCACATTTACACTGTTATACAAGCTGCACACTGACATTGTACATTGTAAGTGTCAGATCTTCAGTGTTGTCCCAGGAAACGATATAATAAAATACAAAAAATGTGAAGGGTGTACTCACTTTTATTATATACTGTATATAACTAGCCTTCTTATGGCTGACCCTAAGTGAAGGTTCGGGTTGAGTAATTGGCTGTATTGAGTTGTGGCATGTTTAGTTGGTAGCTCCCCGTACACATTAAACTCGCCCGTACGCACTGTCTTGGGTGGAATTGGTGACCTCTTCCCTGACAGTTGATGTCGGAGAAGATACGGATTGAGCATGTTGGATTTGGAAACCCAATCTTTTTGTTCTGCCCAGACATAAGTCACCACCGGGGGTATCTACTGGTGACTTCCCCCTTCTCGACTAATCTAAGCACTCATTAGAGGTAGCTGTTTGCTGATCGACTGAAGTATATGACCGACTTTGGTCCCGTAAACTAGTCAAAATATCTAGTGTCCTGATGGAAGGAAGTCCCCATGGTTTGATAAGATGAAGAGCTCTGGGTACAGAGATATGCCCACTCATTGGGGTCTTTTGTCATGTCAGTGGTGCACCTTATGCTCATGCCTATGATACAAGCATAGAATACTCAGAAGTTAATAGAAAATAAGGCAACTGAAGCCATCGTTACCCTCAACAGCATGAGCGATACAGAAGGATCTGAGCAACAGACTGATCCCTACAACAATGAACGATAAAGGCAATATCCACATGGTGTCCGCAAGACATGCATCTACATACAGGATTATCTCACTTAAGCCGGTTTCACACATCCGGCTTTTTGCCGTTTTGCCGGATCCGGCGCGCTCCCGTACAGATAATACAGTACAATGACAGCGCTGTAACTTCCGGGTCACATCCGCCGGTCACATGACAGCATGTGACCGGCGCTTGTTGCGCTGTCATTGTACTGTATTAACTGTACGGGAGAGCGCCGCATCCGGCAAAACGGCAAAAAGCCGGATGTGTGAAACCGGCCTTAGTAGAGGAAGCAGAAGACATCATCGGTTCTTCCAAAATCATGTGTTTAGATACATGTCTGCTCTGACTCTCATGTTCCTCTTTCCCGACCATCTGTTCAAACCCACAATACGCCGGGGCATTCATTCTTGGCACGCGTGAGTATTATTTGTGTGGGTCGCGCCTGCATACAATGGTAGAATAATATGTTCGGCAATGTGGAATATAATGAAGTAAAATGAATAAAGTCCATTGTGAAAGGTGACATACCCGGCAGACATTATGGGATGGTTATAGAATGCCTTCTCAGTTGAAGTTTAGGAAGTGTCGTTACATAGAGCACAGACTTTACTGCATTTCATTTTACAGAATCAATCAGTAATCACAGACACACATGATATGGACCTCAAGAGCGTTTTTTCTATATGGGAAATCCCTACTTGTCATAAGGATCTCCTAACAGCAAGTAGGTGACAATGCCCTGCTGGGACCCCACAGTGTAAACCTCCCCGTAGTACCACCAGAAGAAAATCTAGGTCCTTTCAGATGACATTTCAAAATAAGCTGTTTTGCATATAGACTAGTAATAATACTACTATAACTTGTATACTGCATTTTCACCACTTTTCCCCTCTGTACGCTTTATCTCCAATTTTGAGTTCTCTCTGAGCTAGTGGATAAAAAGATGCTTCCATGTCTCCTCTACATTGCTCACAGAGAAATGATGGCTTCCTGTTCTCCTGTCTCTGTAGCACATGTTCAGAAGCATGGAGGACAAAATACACAGTACTGAGGGGTGTAACTGTGAATCCAGCTCTGTGATTAGATAAAACACTTACGAGAAAGCGCTTAATGAGTCTATGCCTCCCTCCATAGACTGTAAAGGCCACGTCTCGCTAAGCGACATCGCTGCTGAGTCACGGTTTTTGTGACGCAACAGCGATCTTGCTAGCAATGTCGCTGTGTGTGACATCCAGCAACGACTTGGCCCCTGCTGTGAGGTCGCCAGTCGTTGCTGAATGACCTGGACCATTTTTTGGTCGTTGCTCTCCCGCTGTGAAGCACACATCGCTATGTTTGACAGCGAGAGAGCAACAATCTGAATGTGCAGGGAGCCGGCTTCTGCGGACGCTGGTAACCAAGGTACACATCGGGTAACCAAGCAAAGCGCTTTGCTTGGTTTCCCGATATTTACCTTGGTTACCAGCGTCCGCAGCTTCTAGACGCCGGCTCCCTGCACACGTAGCCAAGGTACATAATCGGGTAACTATAAGCAAAGCACTTTGCTTAGTAACCCGATGTGTACTATGGTTACCAAGCACAGCGTCGTTACACGGGTCGCTGGTGGCTGATCTCTGATCGCTGTGGAGATCTGCCTGATTGACAGCTCACCAGCGACCATGTAGCGTCGCTCCAGCGATCCCTGCCAGGTCAGATCGCTGGTGGGATCGCTGGAGCGTCGCTTAAGTATGACAGTATCTTAAGAAGTAGCCGTTCTCAATCTGATTCTTCAGTGAGCCATTACTCAGATAGTATATGAGTCCAGGAGACAAGGTTGGGGGTGGCAGTGGGTAAGCGTTAATCTTTGGTGCAATGTAGGAGCACAGTGGGATATTTTTACCGGTATTGGCACAGAAGGGCCACAATTATTGAAAAGAGGCATTATTTATATGTGGAGTCAAAGAAAGGGCATTGTTGTCATGTGGAAATTTAGAGGGGGCAATATTGCCATGCGGAGGTGTATTACTTTGGGGGTTAAAAAAAAGGGAGCTTATTACTATATAGGCACTGAGAGGGAGGCTTCATTACTGAATAGCTCTGTCACGCTAGGTACTGGGAAGTACCAAGCGAATGGCGAAAGTGAAGGGACACCTTGTGTCTAGGGTAAGCGAAGATGGTGACCCCTGACAAAGCCTACCGCTGGGCCCTAGGTTCCCTTATCACTCTAGATAGGTTCTGCACCTATGTGCCGAGCCGGATACCTGACCCCGATATGTGCTCTAGGTCGGGAGCGGATGGGATGAGCTCTTCGTCAACGCCACTAGGCACTAAACACACAGAAATAACAAACAAGGGAGACCACAAACAACTTATTGTCATGATTCAGGACCGGTATTCCCCGTTCCAGAGTTTCCCAGACCTGGCCTGGTCATGTCAGGGGTTACCTTCCTTAGGCCTCGTTCCGGTTCCAGGAGACACTATATATGGGCGCTGCACCAGCATTCCAGCGCTGGTTATAGTTTTGCTCTGCAGCCTGTGACTGGCTCTGGTGAGATTTCCTGTTTGAGCTGACTCCTAGTTACCGTGCCCTGACTTGTACCCTCCCCTGTTCATCCGTCTGTCCCAGTCTTCTCGCTCCTGTCAGTTGTTTAACTATCCTGGTTCATCCTCTTCCCGTGTTTGTGTCTCCTCAGCCTCCGGTCTTGTCCTCTGTTCCCTGTGCTGCTTGTGTTCCCCTCCACATACTTGATCTCCCAGCACCCAACCTCAGTTCTGTTTTCTAACTTGATTTTGATCCTCCCTCTGCACTGACTTGACTTCCCGGCTAGACCCTGACTGTGACTACTCTGTTGCCCCCTGGTGGTTCGCCTGTGAACTGCCTGCTGAAGTTACTCTGCTGTACTTCAGCCTCCCTTCTGTTACAGTGTAACTTTGACTCTCCTTCACTATACTGCTGCCACCTAGTGGTGAATACTCTGTACTACTTCTCACCAGCTCTTTGTACAGCGTGACACTTATCTCCAGTTGTCTCAGGGAGAGAAGCTGCAACAACCACCAAGATTCTCCTTATGTATGCAAGCCACCTGCTGACACTGAAGGCTTGATAAAGATGTATGAAATATCACCAGCACCGAGTAATAGGAAGTGAAGGTATATAAAGACAAGGGAAGTACTGATGAACAGCAGCTGACAGGCTGAACAATGCACCAGGGTTCCAAAGGGAAAAGGATGAAAACCAAGCAGGAATGATAGAAGATCTGAGAGCATTTTGTGCAGCCAAACACTGTGACCTTGTATAGCCGGACACCACAGTACTGTCTGTCACCATGACAGGCTCGTTTTGGATGGGTGTAGTACCATTCGGCTCATGTAGAGGAGTGGGCAAATTAGGCTCAAGAAGTCATGAACTAAAGATGACTACAAGGCACATTCTACAAATAAGTCATGGATGGAAGGAGTGGTCATACTGGTTTGGACCGGAGGTACAAGAAAAGAGAATGACTACATTCATAGAGAACGTCACCAGTGAGTAACTGCATTTATCTGTGCATTATATAGATATGGTACATATGGTATATATACTGTCTGTGTACATCTACAGTAGTATATACCACTATATTTTCACTATACGGTGGTAATGTTAGTTTTACATAAGACTAAAGGTAATATATGTGTCATTGTGTTATTTGTGGTGTTACACGGGACTGTAAGTAACTTCTACTACATTACCTGTAGGTTAAAAAGTGCCTTTAATTTTAATTATTTGCAAACCCCTTCCTCTCCCATAAACTAAAAGTAATAATGTTATCTACAGAAATTGATATGGTCTAAAAAGTGGGAGCTGTTTCCCAAACACAATACAGGGAACCTGCTAAAATGTTGAATCCTGCCCCTGGGTTATGTCCTCCAGAACCGGAGACGCAAAAGAGGAGGATCCAGTGCAGAAGACCTCCCTCTGTACTAAAGTCACCCTCCGCTATGGGACTGTCTGGAATCACACACGCCATTTTTGTGGCAATTTTTGAGCTACAGCCAGAAGTGGATACAAGGAAGAGAATTAAGAAGTGAAGATTGAAACCTTCTCTGCTGTTTAGATCAGAAAACTGCACCAAAAACTACCGTACACGTGTGATTCTAACCAGATAAAGTCAGCATCAAGAAAGAGTCCACATTTTTTTCACATGCCTCATTTACTGGTTTCCAGAGGGCACACAACAATATATCTTAGCCTGCCACATCTTCTCAGTCACAGTAGCACGCAAATAATATAATATATTCACTTCTGCTAATGTGGTCATGCGGAATTTTGCAATTTTGCACAAACTTCGCCAACTGTCATGGCGGCATTGCGCTCTGTTCACATTGCAGATTCTGACCCTCCCCCGATGGTTTCTCTGATGTCTGGAATCAAAACAGGCAGACTCAGGAATTGACCTGCTGTGTGCTGATTCAGATACAGGCTAGCAAGAGTTAATCGCTGCTAGTCTGCTTGCTCCTTTAATCACATTTTGTGGGGAACCCTATCACATTTGCTTCCTCCTATTTAAGCTGGTTGAATCCTTCTACCCATGCCAGCTATAGTTTATTCTATGTTGGTCAGTGAGGTGTGGTGTACCAGACTTAAGGGTGCTTTACTCGCTGCGACATCGCTAGCGATTGCTAGCAATGTCGTGAATGATAGCACCCGCCCCCGTCGTTTGTGCGACATGTGGTGATCACTGCCGTAGCGAACAATATCGCTACGGCAGCGTCACACGCACATACCTGTTCAGTGACATTGCTGTGGCTGCTGAACAATCCCTCCTTCAAAGGGGAGGTGCGTTCAGCGTCACAGCGGCGTCACTAAATGGCCGCCCAATAGCAGAGGAGGGGTGGAGATGAGCGAACGGAACATGCCGCCCACTCCTTCCTTCCTCCTTTCCGGTGGACGCAGGTAGGATGATGTTCGTCGTTCCTGCGGTGTCACACACAGTGATGTGTGGTGCCGCAGGAATGACAAACAATCTGCGGAATGAAACACCAACGACGTTATGATTAGGAGCGACATGTCAACGATCAACGATTTTTGCTGTTTTTGCGATCGTTGATAGTCCTAGCTATCACACACTGCAATGTCACTAACGACGCCGGATGTGCGTCTCAAACACCGTGACACCAACGATATATCGTTAGCGATGTCGCAGCGTGTAAAGCATCCTTTATTGGTGAAAGTTGTGCTGATGTTGTGCCTATTGCTTGGAGTGGTTGTGGAGTTTACGCTTGTTGATTTGTACTTGCTTCCTGCTCTTGTTTATCTTCCTAATCTCTTATTGTCTTAACCTTTGTGTGTGCATGCAGCTTGACAGAGTTTTGGTTTTCCCTTGTCTGTCTTTATCTGTGGTTTTTAAACACACTCCTGTCCCGTCCCTCCCTGCGATTAGGGAAGGAGGAATCAGATCAAGACTGGTCAGGAGCAGGGTCAGGAAGGAGACTCAGACCTCTCCACCATCAGGAGTATCCCTGAGGTTAGTGATAGCATAGAACCCCCTAGCTTGAGGGTCAGCTTAGGAGCCCCGATTCCCTACTATCCCACAGTCATCGTGACAAATGTACAAAAGGCAAAAAACTGAAAACAGTATGATACCATAAAAAAGCTCTAAAAGCAAAAGATCAAAAAATTAAAAACACAATAATGACAAAAAAACCCATAAAAAGCAAATAAATAAAATGGTAACGTTTCATTATGTGCACAAAGTGTGAGTATGGATAACCAAAATATGCCTCCAAAATTGCAAGTTTTTATCCATATATCTGAGGTTTTATTTTACACTAAGCCATCGCCGGGTTCATCTCTGTCTGGGTTTGACATTCGGTTTTTTTTGTGATTTATGTAAAGGGAATAAATATTTAATTTTACACTTACCATCAGTGGGTACTTAAACAAATTGTGAGGACGATGCTTGTTTTTTTATTTTTTGCTTAACTCATCAGTCAAATTACTCCGTCTTCCCCCCTGAGATTGTTCACCCGCACAGTATATGCCACTTGGCACAGAATTAAGGAAGTAATAATGGCCTCCCGATGCTGACAATGGTTAGATAGATGGAAACAAATCAAACAGATTACAGCGTGAGCACAAGGTCTCCTCTGGTTCACCAAGTACCATCTGTTACATTTATGCCATTACACAAAGTGACTGTGAAAAGACAACACAGATCTTCGGAGAGGACAGCTGGTGTCCCTCCACCATCCCGTCTACAAACATACGAGTGCAATGGTGGCCTAATGCTCAGCGTACCAGAATACATGATCACTAGTATGGTCTGCTTCTTTATACGTGACAACAAAAATATTTAATGGTATTTTCGGTCTAACCCAATGGAAGAATAAAAAAAAATATATAAAAATAATGCTTAAACGGAACCTGTCAGGTCCAATATGCCCAGACCCATGAGCAGTTCTGTGTACACATTGCTAATCCCTGTATACACTAGCATAGATAAAGAGGTCTTTAAGTATTTCTACAGATCCCATATGATATGCTAATGAGCGTGGTGACTAGCTGCAAGAGCGTCGTTCCCTTGGCTAGTTGGCCCCCTTAGCATATAAGCATTCCCCTGTGTGCGTGCTAACATGCTTATGAATGTGCATCGTCAGAGGATGGTTGCGCTCACCTCTATTTTCTGCCACTGCACCCAACGCTGGATTTCAGCTCAGTGCACATGATCTTGGACTTTTAGTCATGCACACTATGAAGCCGGGTGTACACGTCGTGGCTTCAAACTGGTGTAGTGCACATGACCAAAGTCCAGGATCATTTGCACTCAGCCAAGATCCAGGAGTCGAATGCAATGGCAGCAGAGAGGTGAGCGCAACCATCCTCTGACGATGCACATTCATTAGCATGTCAGTACGCCCACAGGGTTGTGCTTATATGCTAAGAGGGCCAACTAGCCAAGGGAAGTAACGCCCTTGCGACTAGTCCCTGGCCTCATTAGCATATCATATGGGATCTTTAGAAATACTTTTTCTAAAGATCTCTTTATCTATGCTAGTGTATACAGGGACAGTTAGGCAGGGATTAGTAATTTGCACACAGAACTGCTCCTGGCTCTGGGTGCATATTGCACCTGACAGGTTCCCTTTAAGTGCTGCTGCTCACTCTTCCTTGCTGGTTTGCACCCTGGCTTTACGGGAGTGGGTTGCATAAAAAATATTTTTATTTGCAAAAAAAAAAATAAAAAAAGCAATGTGCGGATTTTCAATGATTTTGGAACAAGCGGTGAAGAACGACTTGTAAAAATCCACGAATGCTTGTTGGGGTGAATTCCCAGCTTGGATTTTGGGGGAAGATTTAACACTGAGGTTCCATAATCATTTTATAAACTGCAGCAGGTTTAATCTGCTGCAGATTTTCATCTGATAATCAGGACCACTAAATTAAATACCGATGCTCTAAAAATTAATGTACCCATTAAACAAAGTTTCACCCCCCAAAACCCGATTTAAACGACTTTTACTTAGCCTTGTTAAAACTCAAGCTTAAAGTATAGATCTGATATTTTTTAGATGGAAAATGGTTGCATTTCATATGTTAAAGATGGATTTTCAGTGCACCCTTGGTATGGCCAAGGGTGCAGTGAATCAAATAGCCCCCTCAAATAACATCCCCTAAGCCTCACTTGCCCAGAGCAAATGCTACCTTAATTGAATCTCTTCCACTGCACACGCACACTGACACTGCAGGGGCTGAGCACACATAGTATTAGGATCCAGGGTCGGTCTGGGCCAGCGGGGTGTCGGGGAATCCCCCGGTAGGCCCGGGTCCTTATTGCGCCCCCCGTACTTCACATAGGGCCCCAAGCTGGTAACAGCAGGCTGGGCTAGGGCAGGGGGCCCCAGGCGGCACCACCAGCGGCAGTGCTGAGGCCACCTGATTTTATGTCGTCCGGGTCTGCACTGCGCCGGTAACGTCACAGTTAACAGACGCGGCCGCATCTGCTAACTGTGACGTCACGCAGCGCACCCTGCACTCAGCACTGATGCTTACCGAGGATCTACGATCTGCTATGGAGCCTGGGTTGTAGCTAGATCCCAGCGGCTAGCAGGACCTTCCTAATGGGCGGGACGGCTTAGTTGGGAGGCGTGGTCATGTTTCCTCCCGTCTACTATATGGTACTGTCAGCACAGGTCCCTTTAGCCCACTGGAATTTGGACTCTACCATGGAGCCTGCGGGACGGACGGGAGACAAGCCGGGGGAAGGCAAGAACTCCTCTAATGTGTGTGTGTCTGTGTACAGGGTCGGGCTGGGGTGCCTGGGTGTGTGTTACGGTTGCTGCGAGCACTGGAGACTAAGTCCAGATTTCTTACTACTGCACATGTGCGAGCGCTGGAGACTAAGTCCAGATTTCTTGCTACTGCACATGTGCGAGCGCCGGAGACTAAAGGCCCCGTCACACTAAGCAACATCGCTAGCAACATCGCTGGTAACGAACAACTTTTGTGACGTTGCTAGCGATGTTGCTGTGTGTGACATCCAGCAACAACCTGGCCCCTGCTGTGAGGTCGTTGGTTGTTGCTGAATGTCCTGGGCCATTTTTTAGTTGTTGCTGTCCTGCTGTGAAGCACAGATCGCTGTGTGTGACAGCGAGACAGCAACAACTAATGTGCAGGCAGCAGGAGCCGGCTTCTGCTGAGGCTGGTAACTAATGTAAACATCGGGTAACCAAGAAGCCCTGTCCTTGGTTACCCGATATTTACCTTTGATACCAACCTCCTCCGCTCTCACTGCCTGTGCTGCCGGCTCCTGCTCTGTGCACAGATAGCTGCAGCACACATCAGGCAATTAACCCCATGTGTGCTGTAACTAGGAGAGCAAGGAGCCAGCGCTCAGTGTGCGCTGCTCCCTGCTCTGTGCACATTTAGCTGCAGCACACATTGGGTTAATTAACCTGATGTGTGCTGTAACTAGGAGACTGGGGGCTGGTCACTGGTTGCTGGTGAGCTCACCAGCAACTCGTGTAGCCACGCTCCAGCGATCCCTGCCAGGTCAGGTTGCTGGTGGGATCGCTGGAGCGTCGCAGTGTGACAGCTCACCAGCAACCTCCTAGCAACTTACCAGCGATCCTTATCGTTGTTGGGATCGCTGGTAAGTTGCTTAGTGTGACTGGACCTTAAGTCCTATCTTGGAGCCATTGCACATGTGCGGGTGACATCATCGCTGACACGAGGTCACATGTCTCTGACACCTTCTATGCCGATTGGTCGCTGGTCATGTGCTTGTGATGCCTTGCTCGGTGATAGGCCAGCATGACGTCACTCCTGTCGTTCTGGCAGCGGATTGGCTCTGGTGTCCTCCATCTTGGATGAGGCACAGAGTCTATATAAGACCCTGACACACGCCGCATGGCGCTCAGTCCTCTTGGTTCATGCATAAGAGTAGACGCTCTGTGCGCGTTCCTCTAGGCATGCCTCTGTCTATGCTAGGTGAGCGCTACCGGCAGGGTAGCGTTCTTATACCTTACAGCTTCGGCTGCTGTCCGTATCCTTACCTCTTAGGGGAGCGGACATAGGCAGGTGCCTGAGGCACATGGTCTGGCTGGGCCTTGTGGTTCGACTCGTAGGTGGACGTTGCCGCTAGGGTAACGTTCCTTATACTGCGTCTGGCAGTTGTTCGTATCCTCGCACACTAGGGGAGCGAACAGAGGTAGGAGCTTTGTGCGGCTTACGCTGCTGTTCGTCTCTTTTGCACCACTAGAAGAGCGGACCTAGGCAGGTGCCATATCTAGTGGTTCGTGTCCTCGCACACTAGTGGAGCGAACGCAGGTAGGAGCTTTGTGCGGCTTACGCTGCTGTTCGTCTCTTTTGCACCACTAGAAGAGCGGACCTAGGTAGGTGCCATTTCGCACACATTGCCTTTGTCTCTGTGATTATTAACAGAGATCATTCCACACACCCTCCAAGTAAGGGAGGAATTGCTTTACTTACTTATTATATCCTTCTGTGAGTTAACAGAGGTATTGCACTCTGCCATAGTCTGCAGCAGAGTCTTTGCACGGTGGACCCTGACTGTCTGATACTCCTTTAGGTTATCAGACAGCCCCCCGTAACAGTGTGCATGTATGAGCCTGTGTATGAGTAGCCTGACTGTTCTGTGTGTGCATCAGTTCATGTATGTGCCCATGTGTCTGTGTATTAGTGCTTGTCTATGAGTGGCCTGACTGTGCTCTGTGTGCATGTATGACATGTATGTGCCTGTGTATGAGTGGCCTGATTGTGCTTGGTGTGCATGTATGACATGTATGAGCCTGTGTATGAATGCTTGTCTATGAGTGGCCTGACTGTGCTCTGTGTGCATGTATGACATGTATGTGCCTGTGGATTAGCTGCCAGTGTCATGCAACTGTGATACGATTCTGCAATCAGATCACAGCTGCGGAGGAGAGGGAGGGATTAAGCTCCCCATCTCCTCCATTGTCAGCTGATGAGATTATCGCACTGCACTCTGGTAAAGTCCGATGTTTCACTTGCACCCATAGAATTGTATGGGTGCGAGTGATACGGCTCTTTCTGACAATCGCAGCATGCTGCGACTTTTCTCACATCCAGAATCTGGATGAGAAACAAGCTGACCATCTGCTCTCCCTCATTGAATAACATTGGTCCGTGTACAAAGAGATTTTCTCGCATTGCACTCGTCCGATTCATACACTCGTGTGAGCGCACCCTAAGGCAAATTTCTCTCTGAGTGAGTGCTATCAATCAAGCTAAGGGGAGGTGTGTGGCATGTTGATTGTGGGGGCTCCTCGGTGCACGTCTAGTGCCTCAAAAAGCCATGAATAACACAAACAATAACCCCAATACAAGTACAAGATTTAAAAGGGGTTAAGTCCCCAATAAGGCTGTAGAAAGTAGTTTTTTATTGATTTTTTTTGGTGGGGTGACAATCTCTTTAAGTGTCACTGACAAAACCAAATACTCCTTAAAATGCATAGTCTCTGTAGTTAATCACTATCTTTACACTTGTCACTCTCTTAAAAGTCTTTACACCTCTGATTTTTCTTACATTGTTTATCACACTGAATCATTTTATTTGGCAGAGACGTATAACCCGCACTTTATCATCAGAGTCCCGAATATTGTCTACTCAGGAGAACCAGATATAACTTTCAAATTATTTTCTTTCCTGTTTATCATGGGGGGAAAAATATATTTGTGTCCTCTTTTTATTATAAAATATGTCTTTTAGATTGTGTTTTCTACATTGCACATTTATGACCTATTCATTTTTGCTGGGAACCCTCCAATCCGTAGAATTGGGGCCCAAAGATCCTTGATGCTCCCCCTTGCATGACTGCAGCAGAGTCAAATTATCTCTCCAGGAATGGAGACAAACTCTAGCGCCACCTATTGGAAGTAGCGATCCTAAAAGTCAAATGTGGATTTTTAACAATCCTTTGCATATGACTTAGGATTTAATGCCAGATCAGAATCCCAATTTGCAGACACGGTGTTTCGGGGTGCTTGCCCCTCGTCAGTGCAAAGTATGGGGTGTCTGATCTGGCTCATGAGAAGCTTTGTGGGGACCAAGAGGAGTTTGAATGGAGTGATGGTCAAGCATAAGCCCCTAGGCCAACACGAGCTGCTGTTACCCACCACAATCTGCTCCCTACAGGTCATACTCGCGAGTTGTGCCTCCTTAGGGTGTGTGCACACAACGACTTTTAGACAGGAGTTTTTCACAAAGAAAAGACTTGAAGAATCAGACATGTTTTTATTTCTGAAGTGGGTTTTTGGGTCTTTTTTTTGCTACTTTTGTTATTTAAATCGTATTGTATTAACTAGTGAGCGGCTACCAAGCGGAAGCTGCATGAAGCATGGTCAGGCCAGTTCTCCAGACTACACGGCACATATACACATCAAGTCATTTTTACACGGCATATGTAGATACTTTATAGCGTTTAGGTGGGTTATTGAATGTAACCATCTGAACAAAAGATGTTGTGTGCACATTCCCTTACCTTCACAGATGCGGAGCAGGCACTGCAGTGTGATAGATTTCGGGATGCCTCCAATAGTTACATTAAAGGGGACTTGTCATGTCGTTTTCTGATATTAAACTGCTCCCAATGTGTTTTACATGATGCAATGTGAATCACTAACATGGTTTAAAAAAAATAAAAAAAAAATAAATACATGTATTTATCTTGAAAAAAGACTTTATATTCTTAGGTGAATGCAGTGAATACCTTGGGTTTCAGTCATAGGGGCGGAGCTTTTGTTGGGATCAGTCACTGTCACTCAAGTTCAGGCATGATTCTTTTTCACTACGTCTCGCCCCCAGCATTGTAATTGATTACACCACAGGTCCTTCACCATCACTTCTCTGCTGAGCTGTGGAGTTCAGCATTGGTAAAGGACCTATGCTGATGTCATGATCATGTGACCATAATGGGCGGAGCTCAGCAGAGAAGTGATAGTGAAGAACCTGTGGTAATCAGAAGAGAAGTGGTTGTGCAGGACCTGTGCTGATGTCACAATCATGTGACCATAATGGGCGGAGCTCAGCAGAGAAGTGATAGTGAAGAACCTGTGGTAATCAGAAGAGAAGTGGTTGTGCAGGACCTGTGCTGATGTCACAATCATGTGACCGTAATGGGCGGAGCTCAGCAGAGAAGTGATGGTGAAGGACCTGTGGTAAATCAGAAGAGAAGTGGTTGTGCAGGACCTGTGCTGATGTCATGATCATGTGACCATAATGGGCGGAGCTCAGAGAAGTGATAGTGAAGAACCTGTGGTAATCAACAGAAGATAGGTGGTTGTGTAGAACCTGTGCTGATGTCACGATCATGTGACCATAATGGGCGGAGCTCAGCAGAGAAGTGATGGTGAATGACCTGTGGTGTAATCAATTACAATGCTGTGGCCGTGACTGAGTTTAAAAAAGAATCATGCCTGAACTTGAGTGACAGTGACTGATCCCATACCTACAGATTACACACAAGAGAAATATATTTGAAAAATCATATAAATTTTATTTAATGAAAAATGGTTAAAATACAGATTGTTTAAAAAGATTAGACTGGAGAGTTTTTACAGGTGAAAAACATTCCCTAAGGCTATGTGTCCACGGGAGAATGTAGCTGCGGATTTTTCTGCATCAAAATCCTCAGCTTTCCCGCAAAATCCGCACCTTTTCAAAGGTGCGGATTTGCCGCGGATTTACCGCGGAATTGCCGCAGATTTTTTTTTCCCCCAATTTTAAAGCCAAAATCCGGATGAAAATCCGTAACAATAATTGACATGTTGCAGATTTTTCCGGATCAAAATCCGCACGAAATCCGCTGCTGAAAAATCCGCAGCATGGGCACAGCATTTCCAAAATGCCATAGAAATGGCTGGGAAGTGCCTGAGCTGCAGATTTTTGGGAAATCCGCGGCTTTTCCGCGAGAAATACGCGGCAAAATCCGCGCATTTTCCGCAGCGTGGGCACATAGCCTTAGTGTGCAAATCATGCCTGAACTTCAGTGACAGTGACTAATCCCAGCAAAGCTCCGCCCCTATGACTGAAACCCAAGGTACTCACTGCATTCACTTAAGCATATAAAGTGTCACGATACCTCTGTGTAGACCCTTTTGCCTTTGGAGATGCTCTGCTGCGCTTTCCTGAGCTAGCAGTTTGTTTGACAGCACTGGATTCCATGTTGGTGCTGATTACTCAGCTGTTCCACCTTCCTGGTAATTGCTCAGGCTTCTTTACTGAGCATGTTTACCTAGAACCTCGCCAGTTGTACTCTCTGGTTCTGCAGTTGTGCTGTTGGCCTGTGTGTTTGCTAGTGTTTTGATCTTTTGCTCTCTGACCACAGACTGTTATTTAACTCCGCTCTGTCTGCTCCCTGTTCCTTCTGCCTTTTGACCCTCGGACCGTTACATGACCACGTCTCTGCTTTCTCTCTGAACTTATTAGGCTACTTTCACACATCCGGATTTTTGCTCTGCGGCACAATACGGCGTTCTGCAGAAAAACCGCAACCGGCTTTTGTAACGCCGATTGCGGTTTTTTTTGCATAGACTTACATTAGTGCCATATTGTGCCGCAGGGGCTTGCGTTCGGTCCGGTTTTGGCCGCATGCGGCAGATTTAGCCGATGCCGCGGCCGGATCGAACGTTCCCTGCAACGTTTTTTGCTCCGGCTAAAAACACAGCATCGCGCCGCATCCGGCCGCTGCGGCGCATTTTTCAATGCATACCTATGGAGGCCGGATGCGGCGCGATGCGGAAAAAAACGCATCCGGTCGCCGCATGCGTTTTTTTCCACTGCGCATGCTCAGTAGCATGCCGCAACCGGAAAAAAACGGACGGGCCGCATGTAAAAACTTATGCAAAGGATGCGGTGTTTTCACCGCATCCGTTGCATAGTTTTCACAGCCGGATTGAGCCGCACGGCTCAAACCGGATGTGTGAAAGTAGCCTAACGCACTCTTCTGGATTTCTGACCCTCGGATATTGACCTATTATGTCTCTGTTTACTCCTTATGCTCATACGTTTCCTCTTGTAAACTGACCCCGGCTTTTCTGACTGCTCTTCCGTCCATACTTCGTCCATACTTCCCGTAAGTAGTGGCTAGCATTAATAAAAAAACAAAAAAAAATAACTAAAAAAATTTAAGATAAATACATGGATGCTTATTTTTTTTTTTAAAACCATGTTAGTGACACACATTGCATTATTTAAAACACATTTGGGGTGGTTTAATATAAAAAAACAACATACCAGGTTACCTTTAATGCTGTCATTTCGCACCTTATTACAGGAAGCTCTGTTTATTCAGCCACTGTGCACCATAACGCCCCTTTCACACATCAGTTTTTTGCCATCAGTCCCAATCCGTCGAATTTTGAAAAAAATGGATCCAGTGACTGATGCCGCTGGATCAGTTTTTTTCTCATTGACTTGTATTAGCGATGGATTGCGACGGATGGCCTCACGTTTCATCCGTCGAAAAATGTTTGTCCATCGGACGAACGACGTCCACAGTAACGTTTTTTATGTACGGCGAAAAAACGGACAGTGAAACCGTCGTTTGGTAGAATGGAAGCCCATGCGCGCAGGATCCGTCGTCAGCCGTCAAATGACGGAATCTGGCGACGGATTCCATTTTTTTTTAACTGAGCATGCTCCAATTATTATTTAGCCACCAGCTAGTCGGATCCGTCGAGAAAATGGATTGTGACTGATGGAAAAAAACTGATGTGTGAAAGGCAGGGCTGTGGAGTCGGTAAGCCAAACCTTCGACTCCGACTCCGACTCCGACTCCTCAAATTCTCTTGCACCGACTCCGACTCCGGCTCCGACTCCGGCTCCGACTCCGACTCCTACATATATTGCTTATAGTTAGGTGAAAAATTTATTGTAGTACATGAATATGTGTATGTGAACATCAGACATTTAATAATTTTTATGATACAATAATCAAGATATTTGGATAGAACATAAAATATATTTATTGGAATACAACTTTAGAACACAAACTGTAATAAATTGTAAATATGTAATACACTATGTAATATACAGTAGATTACATATATATCTTGTGTGTGTATATACACTGTATATATATATATATATATATATATATATATATATATATATATATATATATATTACATATTTACAATTTATTAGTTTTTTGTGTTCTAAAGTTGTATTCCAATAAATATTTTATGTTCTATCCAAATATCTTGATTATTGTATCATAAAAATTATTAAATGTCTGATGTTCACATTGCACTACAATAAATTTTTCACTTAAATATAAGCATTATACTAAATGTTATTATTTAGTAAAATATTCAGCACATTCTGCATTGCACTCCTGTCCCCAATTTATTATATATTTTAGGAGTCGGAGTCGGTGCATTTTATACCGACTCCGACTCCGACTCCGACTCCACCAAAATGAGCTCCGACTCCGACTCCGACTCCACGACTCCGACTCCGACTCCACAGCCCTGGTGAAAGGGGCCTAACCTGTAGACACTGGCTCAACTAGGGCAATATCATGTGGGGCTATCATGGGAATCCTCTGACACCCCTTGCTTCCTCACACCGATTTCTCCAGAACCTGGCACTGTGGTACATAACTTCTCTATGCCTTTATCTACCCAACAAATACACATAGACATGTCAACAACTCTGGGATTAAAGTGGAGTGCGGCGTGGGAACGGACTGTTACCTATACACATCCCTGACCTGTTTAGCTCCGCAACATGTTTTCATCCTGCCGCTGATGAGAGGGAGGTTTGAGTGGTAGATCACCACCGATGTGATATCGATGACCTAAGGATCCATCATTGATATGTGATTCCTGGACAACTCCGTTTAAGGATGGGTTGGGTACTCACGAGCCAGTCCTATGTCCTTGCCCTCTAGGGTAGAATTTGACAGTTCAATGATGGATAGAAACTACCGATACAGGACTTGGCTGTTTCCATCGGCCTCTTGGACAATAAATAGAACAGAGCACAACCGGTGGATAGGTGATAAATGACAATTGTGGGCAAACCTTTTTTTGAGAAACTTCACACACATTTATATATATACAGTGCCTACAAGTAGTATTCAACCCCCTGAAGATTTAGCAGGTTTGATAAGATGCAAATAAGTTAGAGCCTGCAAACTTCAAACAAGAGCAGGATTTATTAACAGATGCATAAATCTTACAAACCAACAAGTTATGTTGCTCAGTTAAATTGTAATAAATTTTCAACATAAAAGTGTGGGTCAATTATTATTCAACCCCTAGGTTTAATATTTTGTGGAATAACCCTTGTTTGCAATTACAGCTAATAATCATCTTTTATAAGACCTGATCAGGCCGGCACAGGTCTCTGGAGTTATCCTGGCCCACTCCTCCATGCAGATCTTCTCCAAGTTATCTAGGTTCTTTGGGTGTCTCATGTGGACTTTAATCTTGAGCTCCTTCCACAAGTTTTCAATTGGGTTAAGGTCAGGAGACTGACTAGGCCACTGCAACACGTTGATTTTTTCCCTCTTGAACCAGGCCTTGGTTTTCTTGGCTGTGTGCTTTGGGTCGTTGTCTTGTTGGAAGATGAAATGACGACCCATCTTAAGATCCTTGATGGAGGAGCGGAGGTTCTTGGCCAAAATCTCCAGGTAGGCCATGCTATCCATCTTCCCATGGATGCGGACCAGATGGCCAGGCCCCTTGGCTGAGAAACAGCCCCACAGCATGATGCTGCCACCACCATGCTTGACTGTAGGGATGGTATTCTTGGGGTCGTATGCAGTGCCATCCAGTCTCCAAACGTCACGTGTGTGGTTGGCACCAAAGATCTCGATCTTGGTCTCATCAGACCAGAGAACCTTGAACCAGTCTGTCTCAGAGTCCTCCAAGTGATCATGAGCAAACTGTAGACGAGCCTTGACATGACGCTTTGAAAGTAAAGGTACCTTACGGGCTCGTCTGGAACGGAGACCATTGCGGTGGAGTACGTTACTTATGGTATTGACTGAAACCAATGTCCCCACTGCCATGAGATGTTCTTGGAGCTCCTTCCTTGTTGTCCTTGGGTTAGCCTTGACTCTTCGGACAAGCCTGGCCTCGGCACGGGTGGAAACTTTCAAAGGCTGTCCAGGCCGTGGAAGGCTAACAGTAGTTCCATAAGCCTTCCACTTCCGGATGATGCTCCCAACAGTGGAGACAGGTAGGCCCAACTCCTTGGAAAGGGTTTTGTACCCCTTGCCAGCCTTGTGACCCTCCACGATCTAGTCTCTGATGGCCTTGGAATGCTCCTTTGTCTTTCCCATGTTGACCAAGTATGAGTGCTGTTCACAAGTTTGGGGAGGGTCTTAATTAGTCAGAAAAGGCTGGAAAAAGAGATAATTAATCCAAACATGTGAAGCTCATTGTTCTTTGTGCCTGAAATACTTCTTAATACTTTAGGGGAACCAAACAGAATTCTTGTGGTTTGAGGGGTTGAATAATAAGTGACCCTCTGAATAAACTTTTCACAATTTAAAAAAAAAATAAAAAAAGAAATAACATTCTTTTTTGCTGCAGTGCATTTCACACTTCCAGGCTGATCTACAGTCCAAAGGTCACAATGCCAAATTAATTCCGAATGTGTAAACCTGCTAAATCTGCAGGGGGTTGAATACTACTTGTAGGCACTGTATTCACCATAAAATTCCTTTAATCTGGCACAACCTCTGCCAATATTCTCTATTATGCCAGGGGTTCTACAATTGGGCTACAACAGGGAGCGGCTCATGTAGATCATTTCCTATTATTTTGTATGGTCGGCATGTAATGCTAAATTTCCCCTGCAGTAGGTGGTTCAAGGGACATGAATGCCTAAATTTATCTTCCCCTAATGATGATGAAGGTATTTAGCCCATTGTAATGGTAAACTGGAGAAACAGTTCACTCCGCAGGTGTAACGCCTGCCTGGATCAACAGACTCAGGTGGGATGTAATGGACAGACTAGAGGGAAGCCACTCACCAAGCAGAACCCCCAGAATCCTGAAACCCTTTAACCCCTATACAGGGATTTGGAATTACACAGGGCCCCGGTGATCACTACCTGTGGAAGGCTGCAGTCCGAGAGAGAAGTCATCAGGCAGGGTCAAACCAGGAACAGCAGAACAGGCACAGAATCGGCAGACAAGGACGTAATCAGAAAACAGAGCAGAGGTCAAATCCGGATCGGGCAGCGAGGTACAAAAACAGCAGGCAGAAGGGTAGTCAGGAAACAAGCGGTAATCAGCACACAAAATCACAAAACAGAATAGGGCGGACCAGGAGCCAGGAAATCAGAACTCTCTCTGGCAGAGGTCAGCAGACAGGAGGGGAGCTAAGAAGGGTGTGGTATCTTCCCATTGGCAGTAGCTGAACGCAGGTAACTTCAGCTGGAAGATACATGCCACCAACAGTCAGCCAGCGGTACTGCAGATCCCAAGATAACCCAGCCCAGTAAATGATCGGAGCCTGCGCCCACTGGTGACGCTGGCATCGACTCCTCTCCCATCACCAGCACTAACCACGGCAGGAACACGGCGTCGCCTGGCAATCAGAGCAGAAGTCGCTGGAGCGGACTCCGGTGGTGACGTAACAGCAGGTCCCCCAGCACTCATGTGTCCTACTCCTTGAGGGTTCTGATTTAGGAGCCCTATGATTGTTTCTGTGAAAAGTGTTGTTTCTACCAGCAAATTGTTAAAGGGAAACTCTCAGAAGTTTTTTTTTCTATTTAATCTGAAAACAGCTTTATATAAAGACAGAGACACTGATTCCAGCAATGTGTCACTTGTTCTGCATCTTGCTGTAGTTTCAATTCAGTGTTTTATCAGCAAGGTATTATCATTAGAGGACTAGGTGTCATATGCAAGGCAGTCAGGCTAATCTGTGTAACCCTGCCCCCAACACCGATTGGCAATGTGCTGACATTGTACTCAGGAACCTGCCAATCAGGGGTGTGGGCGGGGCTACATAGCACAGCATTTTAAAACCGCTGCTATATCTACAGCAGAGAGAACAGAGATTTTATCAAAACTGCACCAATCAGCCCAGTAAATGACACATTGCTGCAATCAGGGTCTGTGCCCCTACATTATGCTGATCTTAAACTCTATAGCAAATACATTCTGACAGGTTCACTTTAATAATATAAAATAATAAATTACATTAAGACACAAGACTTTGGGTTCTGACCTTCACTTTCAGCTGATTTTGAGCTCACTTGGCCGTCTTTTAGCTGACATCTTTAAATCTTGCAAGCTTGAAGTAAGCGAGCACAAGGCACAGGATTTGTACATAAAATTGTTCTGTCCCTGTCCTAGGATTTATTATATCTGCAATAGGAAAGCTCTATTGACTTCTCTTTCGAGGTGACCTTAGAAAGCTGAGTCTGCTGTATGGAGGATTGAATTTCTATTAAACGCATTCACACAAATATGATCATGATTGCCTTACCGTGAATTCCGGTTAAAGGCAATATCTCCAGGAATGGCCAACTGCTAAACTGAATCAACAGAATACCTTGAATATTACATAACTGCACAGTCGAGATCTCCAGTTATATAATATTGTGCAAAAGTCTGAGGCAGGTGTGAAATAAATGTTGAAAAGAAAAAAGTGTTAATAGTTTGTACTTTAATTGATAAAAAGAAATGAGCAAAAGAGGAATCTAAATCAAAATCAATATTTGGGGTGACCGCCCTTTTTTGTTCCAAACATCTTGGAGAACTAACCACAGATCTGTATGTAGGTCTGCGCAAATCCTTCTGTCGCTTCATTAAATCTCACAGTCATTAAGAAGCGTCCTCAGTGTAAAGAAGAACAAAAAGTCCTGGAAGTGATGACAGCGCTCTGGTTTCATGAAGACACAGAAGGATTCGCACAAGCCTCATACACAGAAGATCAGTGGTTCGTTCTGCAAGATGTTTAGTGCATTGTCCCTTCAGAGTTCCTCCAAATACTGTGTGTAAGTGTACCTAGAAAAACTGATGCTGTTGTACTGTTTTAGAGGCAAAGGGCGATCACCCTAAATATTGATTCGAGTTGGATTTTCTTTTGTTCATTGACTTTACATTGTGGTAATCAATTGACAATAATACAGTGGAACCTTGGATTAAGAGTAACTTGCTTTGAGAGCGTTTTGCAAGACAAGTAAAGCTTTCTAAAACTTTGCAACTTGGTTTAAGTGCAGTGATTTGCAATAAGAGCAAACACTCACCGTGTACACTTCCGGATCTGTCCTTTCACTACGCTCTGACCCGCTCTGGAGGTATCTTCTGTACTGTATACTGTATACCATTGTACAGTATATACTAAATAGCATATTTATCAATTTGCATTTGTGGATACAGTATTGTACTTTCTTATTTATATCCAGTACAGCACATTGCTTGTATTGTATCTCCCGCACACCAACAATTCTATTGTAAGCTAACGTGCATTTTAATTTGTTTTATATGCTTTTATTGTACTGCAGTATTTTGTATTAGTGCACTGTAATAATTTTATATGAATACAGTACATTATTTTGTATTACTGTAATAAGTTTATATAAATAAACTAAATATTTTTGGGCTGTGGAACAAAGTGTCTGCATTTCAATTATTTCCTATGGGAAAATTTGCTTTGATATAAGAGTAACTTGGTTTAAGAGCACACTTCCGGAACCAATTATGCTCGTAATCCAAGGGTCCACTGTAAAACGATTAACATTCCATTTTGGAAAGTATTCTTTCTGTGCAGCATTTTTTTCCACCCCTGCATAAAACTTTTGCACAGAGCTATATATATATATACACATTATATATATATATATATATATATATATATATATATATATATATATATATATATATATATATATACACACACACACACATTATATATAATTATATATATATATATATATATATATATATATATATATATATATATATACACACACACACTGATGAGCAATAGGCTAACAATGTTTTGAACTTTTGACTTTCAGGCTCGATATCTCACCACCCACTACAGCTTTAATTGTGAGACTACCCGCAATTTATAGACAATCCTCTTAAATATCCCATACATAAATATGACTTGCAACTATTTAGCATATGATTAGTTATGCAGATTCTTGACATGTCACTGCATTGTTACTGTTTTGCTTCTGGTAATGGAAAAATCTTTTTCTTCCTGTATACTACAAATTACAACCTGTTCTCACATTTCCTAATACCTCAGTGTGTTATTACGTTGATTCCCAAAGGAAAAGGTCACTGGTTCAAATAGAGGAGCAGCCATGAAGATTTTTGCATCATCCAGCTCATCGATAGCAGTCTCTCAGCCAAGAAAATTGCCATACTGCAACATGTGAGCGCCATGACAGTTTGAATAATAGGAAATGAAGTCCATTAAGAAGCAAAGAGGTGATGTCCAAGCAAAATATCGGCATCAAACAAGTTGGCTCATCCCAAGGTCTGTCAGTGGAGGCGGCTCATATGCTTCATAATAGTGAGATCACAGACGTTCATGCAAGCACCGTGCAATGCATGTTACACAAGTCTAGAATGGTGGTCCGAAAAAAGGTGAAGTAGTATATTTTCTAATGTGACCATGCACTGCGACCTCAGGATGAAGCAGAGTCGGGATCATCACGGGACATTGTGGTGTGGATTACATCGGATCTGCAGGAATGTTTTGGGGGTTAATTAATTGGAGAAAGAGGGTGGTTTTTTTTTTTTTTAAATAAAGTATTTTTCTCTGTGTTCTGTTTATTTCTTTTTACTTACACAATTAGTAATGGGAAGGTCTCAGCTCTATTCACAGGTGAACTTTTCTTCAGTGAATACAGACTTTTCCATTATTGACACCGGAGATGACAGTTGGTGCTTATAAAACTTTAGGAAGAACTGTAACTGTTTCCGGAGACCCTGAAGCAGAATATCTGTGTCGGCTGCTAGCTCCTCCCTTCTCCATAGAATTTTATGAGCACCAACTGTCATCTCCTCCTATCTCAGTAATGGGAAAATCTGTCTTCACCGAACAGAGATTTTACCCGTGAATTGAAAGTGAAAGAAGCAGATTTCTCTGATAAAGTTTATTACAAAGTTGCTCATTTTCATGTGTATTATTGATTTATGAAATACAAGTTAGAACGACGATTACTTTTACTCCACAGCACAAAAAACTCAAGTAGTATCCGCAGCCATTTGTCACAGCTAGAGAGCTCAGCTCCCAGTCTGTAAAGCCAGAAGCACAGAAGGGGTTAATGCCGTGCATCAGCCAAATGAAGATGTAGAGATGTTGATGAATAATATCTTTTTTTTATTTCATCGGTCTACGCGTTTCGAGGTCGAAACCTCTTCCTCAGGACCAGGACATCAACAAGATGCTTTGTTGATGTCCTGGTCATGAGGAAGAGGTTTTGACCTCGAAACGCGTAGACTGATGAAATAAAAAAAAGATATTATTCATCAACATCTCTACATCTTCATTTGGCTGATGCGCGGTGTTAACCCCTTCTCTACTCCATTTTGAATGCCCAGCCACGTGGGGCTGCTGCAGACACCATTATCTCATGCTTATCAGTGGTTGTGACTCTCATATCCACAGTAGGTGAGTGTATATCTCCTGTATATATTACACTTGTCATCTGGTGTTACACTATCAGCGCTTCTTATTTTAGATTTAAAGCCAGAAGCATAGTGAGCGCATAGCCATTATGCCTTAAATCACCATCCTTAGTGCCCATTTCTATAGAGACCCAACAATATGGATGCAGCTATAACCGGTCTTAAAAAGGGTTTAGAAAAAAAAAACACATGAAGGTTGCATGGTGTGGCACACAGTTCACCCATCTCTCCAGCTACCTGTAAACCTGGTCCAGGAAACACTTTAGTACTACATGTACCAGAAAGGACCTCCAGGTTTACACCACTTCCGTGGTGCCTAATGACTAGGGATGATCGAATACTCCGATTATTCAGCTTCGCGAATATTTTCCGAATACTTCGCCGCTATTCGATTATTCGCGAATATTCAATGCGCAATGTAAGTCTATGGGAAACCCGAATAACAACTATTCGGAACTATTCGGGCTTCCCATAGACTTACATTGCGCGTCGAATAGTCGAAGAGTGGCGAGGTATTTGGAAAATATTTGCGAAGCCAAATAATTGAAGTATTCGATCATCCCTAATAACGACCATTTACAACTGTATATTCAAGGCTGCCATCAGGAATTTCTGGGAATCATACAGCGGACGTAGTCAGGTCAAATGTCCATTTACTAGTGGAGAGTGAGTGGGGGGGTCACATCGGGTGCTGGGGGCTTTGTGGAGTGATAGGGATAAAATCATCACCAACACTATGGGGGGGAATTAGGGAGGACCGCTGTTTTAGAAAATAAAAAAATAAAATTAAAAAAAAAATAAAAATCTGGACCCCTCCCATAGAGGTATACTGTTTTTCTGTAGTGCATATAGTGAAAATAACAGTATTTAAATATGTCCTAATCCATCTCATTTTTATGGGGATTTTTTTTTTTTTTTATAGAGTATTCTAACTTTCTTCTTCACAAGCTGAAGATGAAATGAAGCTAATACTGAGCACTGGTATGGATTACTGCTATAGAAGATCAATATGGCTGCTGCCGCACCCCGCTGACCACTTCTTCTGTTTCAATTGCAGGCTATAAACTGATTGAATGCTGAGGTCAGCTGCAATAAGACGGTCCTGTGAACAATGCGGTGTGTGATGAGGATGCGGGCTGTATTGTGCACATCCCCGAGTATTACCCTTACATCCTCCATGGAGGGAGCTCATGGTGAAAGACAATATCCACCACTAAAGACACTTTATAGGGCGTATTGCAGGATTAGAAGAAAACATGGCTACCTTTTGAAGAAAGTGTCACATCTAGCCATGGTTTGTGTCTAGTACTGCAGCTCAACTCTGTAAAATGGGAAAATAACAATAAGATCAACCCACCAAAACGCATATATAGACATGCAGGTCTTGGAAATGTAAATTGATAAACACCTTTATATCTTCTATCTGTTGCTGCATTCCTGAGAAATCAGTGTTTTAATTCATATACAAATGAGGCATCAAGTGCTCCAAGCCTGACAAAGCACTTCTTGAGCTGCTGCTTCCTGATGTTATTTTCCCGCCCAACATGACGAGCCACCATAGCTTGACTGATATCTCACTAACTGTGTCATGTCAGATGATCAGAGGAAATCAGAGTTATAAATCAAGCAAAGGAGGTGAGTGCTGAGCAGAAAGCAGAGGCTCAGAAGTGCTTTGTCAACACTCAGAGCACTTGATGCCTCAATTGCATTTGAATTAGAATACTGATTTCTGAGGAATGCAGCAACAGATAGAAAATATAAAGGTGTTGATGGATTTAGCTTTGAAAAACCTGCATGCTCATATATATGGTTTTGGAGGATATAATTTATAGACATATTCCCTTTACAGTCATTGAAAATTAGAGGAAATACCTCATGTATCCTGTAGACAGGTGTGGCACTGTTTCTGGAAGAAAACAGCCAAGAGATCACATATGTGAGTATGTTGAATGTAGTTACATATTCACTATGGAGTCTTCATCTGTTTTTAGCCCGCTCCAACAGCCGCCGGATCACTGTGTGTTCCAGATGTCCCTTTCTCAATACAAGTCTATAGGACTCAGGAGGCAATACAAGTCTATAGGACTCAGGAGGCAATACAAGTCTATAGGACTCAGGAGGCAATACAAGTCTATAGGACTCAGGAGGCAATACAAGTCTATAGGACTCAGGAGGCAATACAAGTCTATAGGACTCAGGAGGCAATACAAGTCTATAGGACTCAGGAGGCAATACAAGTCTATAGGACTCAGGAGGCAATACAAGTCTATAGGACTCAGGAGGCAATACAAGTCTATAGGACTCAGGAGGCAATACAAGTCTATAGGACTCAGGAGGCAATACAAGTCTATAGGACTCAGGAGGCAATACAAGTCTATAGGACTCAGGAGGCAATACAAGTCTATAGGACTCACCAGGCAATACAAGTACATAGGACTCAGCAGGCAATACAAGTCTATAGGACTCAGCAGGCAATACAAGTCTATAGGACTCAGCAGGCAATACAAGTCTATAGGACTCAGCAGGCAATACAAGTCTACAGGACTCAGCAGGCAATACAAGTCTATAGGACTCAGCAGGCAATACAAGTCTATAGGACTCAGCAGGCAATACAAGTCTATAGGACTCAGCAGGCAATACAAGTCTATAGGACTCAGAAAGCGCCTACAAAGCCTAGTTAAGAATTTACATAGACTTGCATTGAGAAGTATTAAAAAAGTGACCACCGCTTTACACTGTGTGCTGGTCAAAACTGCAGTGTGATACCGCTACCGGTGAATATGGAATTGCATACATTACACTCACAGTGTTTTTTTAATACAGAGCATGCAGACTGGGGTGCCGGCTGCCATCGTTCACTGAAGGGAGCCTGTGCTTTGTATAGGATCGTTCACGAACGGCACATCCGAGCACCCGCGATACTCGGCTGAGCTCCGAGCATACAAAGAGACAGACAGGGAAAGAAACAGACACAAACAGGGAAAGAGAGACACAGACAGGGAAAGAGACAGACAGGGAAAGAGACAGACAAAGAGATAGAGAGACAGACAGAGAGACAAGGAAAGAGGCAGACAGACATAGAGGCAGACAGACATAGAGGCAGACAGACACAGAGGCAGACAGACACAGAGGCAGACAGACACAGAGGCAGACAGACAGACATAGAGGCAGACAGACAGAGGCAGACAGACAGACAAAGAGGCAGACAGACAAAGAGGCAGACAGACAAAGAGGCAGACAGACAGACAAAGAGGCAGACAGACAGAGAAAGAGGCAGACAGACAGAGAAAGAGGCAGACAGACAGAGAAAGAGGCAGACAGACAAAGAGAATGAGAGACAGACAGACAGGGAAAGAGACTGACAGGGAAAGAGACTGACAGAGAGACAGAGACTGGGAGAGAAACAGTGAGTTACTATCCCGGGCAACGCCGGGTGCTACAGCTAGTATTTTATAATATTCTATATCTGATGTTGTCATTTAGCTTTTGCTTCTACAGCGTGACTAGAAAAAACACTTCCTGGAAGACCATGGTAGTTTATCAATTGATTTAAGCACATTTTTCACATAAAGTGCACCAAAAACATAGAAAATCTTAGAAAAATGAAGACCATGTCCTCTGCAAGCTTATTAAGGTGAAAAATACAAATACAATCAAAAACTGCACCAAAAGTAATAATTTTGCGCCTTTTAGGCAACCCAACATGAGCGCCTTCTAATATATTTGCCATATTTCATTCTGAACATTTCAGATAAGAACTCTTAAGTTTATAAATCTATCGTCAATGATTTTTATAGTGGAGCTACATCTGGCCAAATATAATAAATGGTTGACCATGAAATATATTAAAGAAGTCATTTCATTTTTTCATTCATCAATCATCCTATTATGTGCCACTAAATGCATCCATAGTCTTATTATAGTAATCTAAACCTTTTATCATGCAAGTAACCACTTGGTGTCTGTAGCTGCAGCTCTGGTGTTTACAATCATCCCTTTCTCTCCCCAGGCTTACTGTGCTCTATTACTACTAGTTCCATAATGCATTGCAGTAGCCTGTGATCCAGCACTTAGCATGTCCCCACCCTTCTCCACCCTTTGCTGCTGAGGATATTGGGTCAGATACCAAGTGTCAGAACAGCTCAGGGTAGGTACCAGCCCAACTGGCAATTGCCAGATGGCCAGTACAGCCCTGCCATTGTTTATTAAGTAAATTTTGGCACTTTTCAGCTGTCCACGTCAGTGATTGGATTACCTAAACCCTTTGTTAGTGAAGTGCTGCGATCTGCATTTCAAAAGGAAAGGTGTTGGCCCCTGCTGTTACTGATGAATAAACTGTCTTAAAAAACAATGCTTGGGTTCCAAATTGACTTGCATAAGATTCATTATAGGTGACAAATACTAGAATAGTAAGAAGTATTCCATACCAAGAACCCAAATATTTTAGTACTCACTCATCACTAGTCATTAGATAACTGTTGGCCAAACTATTGTTTGGCTGACTGCCATCTTTCCCAGCTCCCCAGGCTCAGCTCCACTGTTCTCTTTGAGAGAGCTACTGTCAGAATAATCTGCCAGTAGCTTATCTTCCCACCAATTGAAGGTCAACCTCCTAACACTTATGTCTTCTGACAAACTATCAATGGCATTCGGGAGGTCCCCATACACTTTAAATGGTTCCCCAACGGTGCCAATAATGGGGGATTGGTTGACTTAACATTTATAGGAGCCCCATAAAAAGGGTTCCCTGGGGGGGGCACATCCATATTGCAAAACCTTCATACCCCAGTTTGACCCATCAAGGTTAAGTCAGTATGTTTGGCCATCAATGGTTGTCCAAGCCTCATCTTGTAGACCTGAGAGGTTCAAACCTTCCATATTTCAATATTTTAAGGTTATATGTGATGTACAATATCAGTCGAGTTTGAATATTTCACCTGTTATTTCTATAGGGACCATGTTTAATGGTGAGATTCTCCAGCAAACATCCCACCTTGGGCGCCAACTCTATGACAACTAATATTCTTCCTTCTTGCTTGGCTCACAGTGGTGGACGTCAGGTGTATGTAGGAAAGCCGCAGCAGGCTGGCGGTGATTGCCGTTTCCAGTCACTTTGGAGTGTAGACTGCAGCGGAGTATGTTTGAAGCTTCACGTCTACTATAAATCACCTCCATTCATCATAGTAATTACTTAGAAACCACTGTCTGATAATTAGTTCTGCATGTAATTCATTTTAGATTAATTATAGGAGACACCTCTTTTAATAACTGTTGCTGTGTGACATTCACCGACTACAAGCCGAGAAAAAACTGAATAACCCAGCAATGTATCAAGCCGGTGTGAGGTCCTACGGGTACGTGACCGAAAGGAAAAGGGCAATAGTCACATTGAAATATAGATACCGACTCCAAACTAATTCTGACTCCAACATTTACTTTTATGTATCAGTAAAGACCAAACAGAAAGAATATAAAGACTAAGGGCCCGATTCATCAATGTTTCATAGCTATCTTAATCTGCTGCTACGGTCATATACGCTTCCATGATATCCGCTGCTGCAAGTATCCACGCCAGTTGCTGCTGCCGTATCCATCCATACCGAATGGATGCACGACTCTGCCTGTTGCTGTCGCGTCAATCAGAGACTGTACTGTATCTATGGGGTCAGCTGCCGAGGTACTGCAGATCTCCTGGGGCTGCCCTCTTCCAGCTTACCAGCATGTGTACCTGCTTGCCATCTACAGTGGCAGTAGTGAAGACTCGGCGGATGGTCCAGTTCGGTCCTCCAGGCAAATGAACGGTACTTTTGAGCTAGTGGACCCACTAATACCATACTTGCCCAGCGAGAGTAACTCTTCTCATCTTCCTCTAGTTATTGCTCCTGTTTTAAAGTGAATCTGTGACCAGATTTTTGCCACTTGATCTGACAGCATAATGAAAGAGACAGGAGATTATTACTAGAGGACTAGTTAACCTGCTGCCATGTAGTCCTTCATATTCACGATCCCTGTATAACCTTGCACCCACCACTGATTGGGAGCTTTCTGCCTATGCGCAGCACAGTACAGCGGTCGGACCAGAATTATACACAGCTCAGCATTCAGAAATCTGTAAGATCTACAGCAGCTAAAACAGGTACTTTCTAAACCTGCAGCAAGTAGCCCAGTAAATAACACCGCTGGAATCAGGGTGTAATGCTTACAGCGGTGTAAGGGCAGCGAGCGGGGTTAGTGGACCCACTACACCACATGGGAGACCAGGGCTTACTTAGTAGTGGGAGGGGTTTAACTAAGCACCTACCGCAAGGCAGATGCCAGGTACCACTCCCAGGGCAGGGAACGGGACTGTGGCGGCTAACCCCCAAGACAGGAGACAGACACAGATGTAGGCAGGTAAAGGTGGGATGACTGAGTAAGAAAGGCAGGTGGGTATGGACAGATATGGTGGGCATGGCAGAGATAGATAGGTATGGAAAGGCAGGTTCAGGTAACAGACACAGCGATAATGGGACAGGAGCTTAGGGCCTGACAACTACCTAGCAGACTGAAGACTGACTAACTAAAGGTGTTGTGCTGGCACCTTCCCTAATGGGAGGGTGCCTTAAATACATAGTGCCTCTCAGTTATGGGCCCTTTAAGAGGGCGGCCGGTGCACGCATACTAAGCGCGTTCCTGGGGAGCCTGTGCATTGTGCACAGACTTCTGGAGGAGAGGGAAGCAGACGAGCACATGGACGGGGAGGACAAAACCTGGCGGCAGCAGTGAGTACGGTGGACGCCAGCGCTACACAGGATCTCTGTCCCTACATCATGCTGCTGCTCTCAGATGGGGTAACAAAAACTTGGTGACAGATTCCCTTTAGGCACTGGGATGGCCATAGGCTGGATGTTTACAGAAGGGGGTTGAATTATAGAAATCAATATATATTGATTAACTGAAGACTGGTTTATTTCAGGCAATGGCCTGACTCTCATCCAAACGCACACATATATTCATCCATTAAAAAAACCCAAAACAACAAAAATGAGAACTATCCTTCTGTATCCACTATAAATGCTACTAGGGATTATGCTAGCCACGATCCTTTGCCTCCGATTGGTTGGCTACATTTAGAACACACGCAATTATCTCCTTTAATAGTTGCATAATCTCCAATTAGTTTTCAACCAGAAGACTAATACATGCAATAGCTCATTATTACTGAACAGGTTGCTCTGTCCTCTACCCCTACTCATTTCTATTATTGAAAGCTTAATATCCAGCTCTGGAGCAAAACCTAGTTGGTATGGTGATCAATAGCCTATTAAAATGATGAACAATGCATGGAACAAATCTCTCCGGGTATATAATGTGCAGATAGATAATATTAGCTCACTAAAGTGTGTAAATTAGAAATCAAAGCACAGCAACATATTATTCTTCTATTTGGACTTTGCTTCACCTTTCTTTAACTCCAGGGGGCAGTGTTACAGAACTTAAAAACAGCTCTCTTTGCAGTGTCACCCCAACCAAGAGAATGGGGCTCAGATGCAGCTTGTCAGGACATACAGTACAGACCAAAGGTTTGGACACACCTTCTCATCTCTAGAACAACTGTTAAGAGGAGACTTTGTGCGGCAGGCCTTCATGGTAAAATAGCTGCTAGGAAACCACTGCTAAGGACAGGCAACAAGCAGAAGAGACTTGTTTGGGCTAAAGAACACCAGGAATGGACATTAGACCAGTGGAAATCTGTGCTTTGGTCTGATGAGTACAAATTTGAGATCTTTGGATCCAACCACCGTGTCTTTGTAGAAAACGTGAACGGATGGACTCTACATGGCTGGTTCCCACCGTGAAGCATGGAGGAGGAGGTGTGATGGTGTGGGGGTGCTTTGCTGGGGACACTGTTGGGGATTTATTCAAAATTGAAGGCATACTGAACCAGCATGGCTACCACAGCATCTTGCAGCGGCGTGCTATTCCATCCGGTTTGCGTTTAGATGGACCATCATTTATTTTTAAACAGGACAATGACCCCAAACACACCTCCAGGCTGTGTAAGGGCTATTTGACTAAGAAGGAGAGTGGTGGGATGCTACGCCAGATGACCTGGCCTCCACAGTCACCAGACCTGAACCCAATCGAGATGGTTTGGGGTGAGCTCCGCAGAGTGAAGGCAAAAGGGCCAATAAGTGCTAAGCATCTCTGGGAACTCCTTCAAGACTGTTGGAAAACCATTTCCGGTGACTGACTTGAAGCTCATCAAGAGAATGCCAAGAGTGTGTAAAGCAGTAATCAAAGCAAAAGGTGGCTACTTTGAAGAACCTAGAATATAAGACCTATTTTCAGTTGTTTCACACTTTTTTTTTTTTGTTAAGTATTTCATTCCACATGTGTTAATTCATAGTTTTGATCAATGTGAATCTACAATTTTTAGAGTCATGAAAATAAAGAAAACTCTTTGAATGAGAAGGTGTGTCCAAACATTTGGTCTGAACTGTACATTATAAAAAGGAGCTGCCATACGGAGTCCACTAATCTGTAAAATCATTTACTACAGTAGCAATCACTTTAATGAGATTATATTGGTCATGTCCTGGGTCTAATGGAGCCCTCGACAGACTGGCAAGGCCTTCAGAGCGTCAGCACTGGACTCCAGGGAAGAGTGCAACAAATAAGTATTGTTTATTTTGTTACTTTATAACATATACAGCCATTTTTATACAATTTATTTATGGAAGTTGGAGAACCCATTTAATGGAATGCCTTGAACTCACCTTTAGCAAAACACTTTTCACACATATTCTTATTATTTATTCTAATTTTTACTATTCTAGTTCAAAGGGATGCTGTCAGCAGATTTCTGCTATGTAACCTGAAGACAGCATGCTGCAAAAGTTAAAACAGAGAAGTCAGCACCCTGTCTGTTATCTCACAGTTTTTTTTTTGTTTACCTGCAATGTTAGTTTAAGCCTCTTATCTTTATCATTAGTGGGTCTCAGCAGCCTGTGAGTTGTAGTCTGACTCCACCCTCTTCTGTGATTAGCAGCTTTTGTTTATGGAAATGTGCACTGAAAGCTTGGTATGGGCGGGCACAGCTCTCAGAGCTCTTCTACATGCAAAATCTAAAATCTTTCACTCTATCAGACCGGCTGCACACAGTGATACATGACTGTATAAAGAGCCTCTTGGTCTACATCATGCTGCTCTCAGATGAGGTAGCAAAATCCTGCTGACAGATTCCCTTTCAGCTCTACTGCGTGTTGTTACCGATATAAAAATGGATGCAAAGTTTATAATATTTCCTTAGCAAGAAGAAGAAATCTGAGATGTATTCATGATGAAGGGTATATAGGAATAAATACTATAATGAGGCTTTATTATGGTGAAGAAGCTTCTATTGTTCTTGGAGCTGCAGGATTGCAGTGTGAGCACAAGGTGGTGCTGCAGACACATTAATAAAATATAGGGTTATATCACATCTAAACCTAGTTTATCACAGTTTTCTAAACCTAGATAACTCCTAACTTGTGCTTCCATTCCTGATTTCCGTGCCTAAGTGTGTGACGTTACAGCTACAAAAGAATACATACTGGGAAGATACAAACTTGCAGGTTTAGATGTTATAAATGCATAGGGCTATGCTACACACTTGACAATTGACCCTGAATGTCCAAGATGCTCCTAGAAAAAGGAGATACTTACTAGAATGGTTGGAAAAATCATGGGCACTGTCAAGGGTTGCAATCGCCTATATAAAAAGACTAATGCAAACAAAATACTTGCAATAAACTGAGGGCTCCGTAGGAGCTTTTGCATTGTGTCCCATGAGCTTCAATTTACGGCAATGGACACTACCAAAGCTTCCTGAAAATCAGCACCTCCAAAAGGTTTATTGTGCATGACACCAGTATGCTATGTGCAAATAGTAAATAACAAAAAGATAAGGTCTTACTTAAACTACTTCACCTGCCCCACCGGATCTTGTACAGACTAAAGGCTACTTTACACGCTGCGATATCGGTCCCGATATCGCTAGCGTGGATACCCGCCCCCATCTGTTGTGCGACACGGGCAAATCGCTGCCCGTGCCGCACAACATCGCGCAGACTCGTCACACTACTTACCTGTCCGGCGACGTCGCTGTGACCGGCGAACCGCCTCCTTTCTAAGGGGGCGGTCCGTGCGGCGTCACAGCGACGTCACTGAACGGCGGAGATGAGTGGCCGGAACATCCCGCCCACCTCCTTCCTTCCGCATAGCGGCCGGGACGCAGGTAAGGAGAGGTTCCTCGTTCCTGCGGCGTCACACGTACCGATGTGTGCTGCCGCAGGAGCAACGAACTACATCGTTACTGCTGCAGTAACGATAATCGAGAATGGACCCCCATGTCACCGATGAGCGATTTTGCATGTTTTTGCAACGATGCAAAATCGCTCATCGGTGTCACACGCAGCAACATCGCTAATGCGGCCGGATGTGCGTCACAAATTCCGTGACCCCAACGACTCCGCATTAGCGATGTCGCAGCGTGTAAATCCCCCTTAAGGCTATGTGCGCACTGGAAAATGGAATTTTCTCAAGAAAACTCCGCAGCCATTGAAAGATTACCGCACCCGCGGTAAAAAAACGTTTTACCACGGTATTGTTCGCGGTATTGCCGCGGTTTTGCCGCGTGCGGGTTGGTACATGTGCTTTATTGCATTCAATGCAATAAAGCACATTGAAAAAAAAAAAATAAAAAAAAATCATTTCCTTCTGAGATAGATAGTAGATAGATAGATAAAGAGACAGATAGATAGAAGGATAGATAGAGGACAGATCGCTGCATTTCTCACGGTCGGTAGTGAGTTCACATTACCGGCCGTGGGAAATGCCCTGTGGTTACCTCTGCTGTCTCGCTGCGAGCCTGCATTCAGCGCTGTGACAGTGTCAGTCGCGGCTGGATGTAAGCAGCGCAGGAGCTGTGGATTACGCCGGAGCTGTGGATTACGTCAGAGCTTTGTTTGGGAGGGGTTAATAAACGGGTGAACCAGGGGCTTATTTGTGTTTTATTTAAAATAAAGGATTTTTCGGTGTGTGTGTGTTTTTTCACTTTACTTACGGGTTGATCATGTCAGCTGTCTCATAGACGCTGCCATGATCAAGCCTGGACTTAGTGGCGGTGATCCGCCGCCATTAACTCCTTGTATTACCCTGACTGCCACTGCATCACGGCAGCAGGAAGAGCCGGGGACACTCCGGTACTGTCGCATAATGGATGCGACAGTCCCGGGACAGCTGCGGCTGATATTCTCGGCTGCGGGAGGTGGGAGTGAGGCGGGGGACATTAACCCTGCCCCTCTCCCTCCCCAGCCTGAGAATACCGGACCGCCGCTGTGTGCTTACCTCGGCTGGACGGTAAATATACAGCGGAGCCCACATGTTTTTTTTTCTATATGTCCGTTTGCTTTCTATGTGTGTTCTATAGGTCTGTGTTCTATGTCTGTAATGTCTGTCTGTGTGTGAGTGTGATGTGTGTGTTTACTCTCTGCTCCGCTTCCTCTTCCTGTCATAATGACATCACTTCCCTGCAAAACCGCAGGGCAGCGATGAACATTACCGCAGGTAAACCGCGAAATACCGCAGGGAATAACGCAGGAAAACGCAATGAACCGCACAGAATTTGCTGCCTGCGTTATTCCCTGCAGGATTTCATGATTACATTGCAGTCAATGGAGTGAAATCCCGCAGCGACGTGCGGAAAAGAATTGACATGCAATTGTTTTTGCTGCGGGAATCCAACAGCAAAACATGCAGCTGTCAAATTCCGCCTAGTGCGCACAGGATTTTTTTTCCCATAGGTTTTGCTGGTGATTCACTGCAGAGATGTTATGAACATAACATGCAGCAAAACCGCAGGAAATCAGTGGCAAAATCCGGTAAGTGCGCACAGGGTCTAAAGGTCCCAGCTGCGCAGTCCCTAAAGGCTCCTTTGCAGACTGAAACAACCCTAAGGCCCTGTTCGCACGCTGCGTTTTTTGCTGCAAATTTGCCGCAGTTTTGCTGCATGAATTTCTGCAGAAAATGTTCAGAACCTTTCTGCAGTCATTCCCCAGCAAAACCTATGGTAAATAAAGGTGTGCGCACACTGCAGTTTTTTCCCCTACAGGTTTTACTGCAGAATTTCTGCAGCAAAAAGAATGAGCAGGTCACTTCTTTTCTGCAGGTGCCTGCGGTTTTTGCCATACATAAAATGGTAAA
This sequence comes from Anomaloglossus baeobatrachus, assembly GCF_048569485.1. NCBI lineage: Eukaryota > Metazoa > Chordata > Amphibia > Anura > Aromobatidae > Anomaloglossus > Anomaloglossus baeobatrachus. The sequence continues at coordinate 49,918,106 of NC_134364.1, read as the reverse complement.
ATACCACAGGGACCAACCCGCAGAAAATTTGCGACAAAACCGCAACAAACCGCATGTGGTTTTCGGGTGTGGTTTGCTTAGTTTTTTTTGCCAGAGGAGCGGTAATCTTTCAGAGGGTGCGGAATTTTCTTAAGAAAATTCAATTTTCTAGTGCAACCAGGGCCTAACAGGATTACTCGGATCACCACTTGGACCTTTTTGCTATCTAATTGTCCATCGAGGGTTAGCTGTATCTCCTAAAGAATCCGGGGGAAGGTGCAGAGAGTAGAATAAGAAAAAAACAAAAGTAAGGCATTGTGCGCACGCTGCTTTTTTTTGCTGTTTTTTTGGTGCAGTTTTGGGTGCAGTTTGTGGTCTTAAACTGCATGTATGACCTTCCCCAGCAAAGTCTATGAGAAATCCGTAAGGCTGTGAGCACATTGCTTCTTTTTTGCTTGCAGTTTTGGTTGCAGAAAAAAGAAGCGGCATGAATTTTTCCCTGCGTTTTGTCATTGACAATTTAAAAATAAATAAATAAATAAAATAATAATAATTCAGGCAAAAATGTACCAAAATGCGGCAAAAACGCACAGAAAACGCTGCAAAAAATGCATGCTTTTTATGTGTTTTTCTGCCAGAGGGTGCGTTTTTCGCTGGATAAACAAAACTGCAGCATGTGCACATACCCTAAAAATCTCCCAGGAGAAATATTGTACAAACAGGCTAAAGTTCCAAGCATGGTTCACTTCAGAAATATAACCAGCGTGGAATTGAAGCCCAGGGAGACTTTAATAGTTACACCTGCCGGGTAATAGGGCAGACCAAATTATATCATAGGCAACACTTGTTGCCAGAAAAGCAACGAATACAAAATGTGTAAACACGGAAACAAATTGTTCAGAACCGGGACAGTGATCGAACCAGACTATGGTCCATCGAAGAGGAAAATGGACCACAGCATAGGAGGCTCCAAATGCCTTTTCATAGATAAAGCAGCTCAAGCATCCAAACACGTCTTTGGGAAACATTGGTGTGACATTATTGTGGAGGTCTGAGGCCCAGGAACAGAGGTTGTGGTCAAAGGAGAAATAAGGGGATATTTCCAATGGCGCTCAAGCTAATGGATATAGATCACAAAACGTTGTCAAGTCGGTGTTGGATTGAAACGTCCATTCATTTTGGGTTGCATCCAACTTTTTTTCCCATATACTAGTTTTGGCACACAACCATTCTGTACTGCAGCATAGTAGAGAAGAAGGCCTACAGAATGGATTTATATGTAGCGCCCCTGAGACCCTCAGGGCACTACAGGGAACTGCATCCTCTTGGGGATGCAGGACCTACCCCCTGGGGCCTGGAGTAAAGGCCCCGTCACACACAGAGATAAATCTTTGGCAGATCTGTGGTTGCAGTGAAATCATGGACATATTGTTCCATTTGTACACAGCCACAAACCTGGCACTGATTGTCCACAATTTCACTGCAACCACAGATCTACCACAGATCTACCACAGATCTACCACAGATCTACCACAGATCTACCACAGATCTACCACAGATCTACCACAGATCTACCACAGATTTATCTCTGTGTGTGACAGGGCCTTTACAGTGCCGATACCACCAAAACACGATCAAAATCCTAGTTCTTCACTCCACACTGGGCATAGATTGTTAACGGTGGAAGGGGATGGTCGCCATGGGAACGAGTCCCTGGTTTTAGCCAGCCTGGTGGGAGGCGTCAGCAGTCAGTGAGTAGTCAGTCTAGAGAGTGTAGCACACAGGAGAGGTGTGCGGACGTGCCTGAGCTGGGTCCATGTAACGGTGACCCCGGGGGCACAGGAGAGAGGTCACCAGGATGGGTACCAAGATACCGCTGGGACCGGAGCACGCACGGGGCACAGGGTCCTAGGTCTAGCGTCAGTTTCATATGGTTTGATAAATACCTGCCAGGTGAGGATACCTTCACGGACTTCACCAAACCAAATAATCCAGGGGCATCAGCAGTAAACTAGGAGTGGGGTTCGGACACTTACCTCCCCGCAGGGTCCGCACTGCCCACCATACAGAGAAGGAGACTGCACCCCAAAAGGGACAGTCGGGGCTCCCAAATGCTCCACGCTACGGGGGCCCAACCAACAGAGTGCCGGGGACAGAGCAACCTGGGTCACTACATTGGCACTGATTCTCCAAGGGACCTGAACCAGTGGTCCAAAGGTCAGAGGGAGTAGAGACTGTTAAAGACAACCTGGTGTGGTCTCCGTTGTTATTCATCATCATCTCCCAGGCACAGCCCTACCTGCGGAGGGCCTAAAGCCATTGCTGCAAACACCACCAGCCCTGGGAGTACCCACATTTAGCAGCGGCGGTTCTTCATCCTTAACCGCAACCCGCAGGTGGCATCACATGACATTAAAGGCAACTTTACACGCTGCAACATCGGTAGCGATGTCGCTAGCAATCGCACCCGCCCCCGTTGTGCGTGCGTCACCGGCAAATCGCTGCCCGTGGTGAACAATATCGCTAGTACGCGACACACGAACAAACTCTTTTTTAAGAGGGAGGTTCGTACGGTGTCACAGCAACGTCACACAACGGGCCACCAATAGAAGCGGAGGGGCGGAGAGCAGCCGCATTCACGTCACGCCCACCTCTTTGCCGGAGAACGCAGGAACGCTGTTGTTCGTCATTCCTGGGGTGTCACACGTAGCGATGTGTGCTGCCTCAGGAACGACCAACAACCTGCGTCCAGAACAAGCAACGATATTTTGGAAAGGAAAGTCGTGTCAACAATCAACGATTTTTGCCGTTTTTTGGATCCTTAGTGGTCGCTCGTAGGTGTCCCAAGCAACTACGTCGCGAACGACGCCGGATGTGCGTCACGAATTCCGTGACCCCAGCGATATCTCGTTAGCGATGTCGTTGTGTGTAACGGGGCCTTTACTCTAATCTCCACCTGTAAATATCCCCACTTACAAAAGGGGCCCAGGGCACGGAACCGGGCAACGGCCTCAGAAGTGACATTCCCAACTGAATACTCTGTCCGGGACCGAGTACCCCCTTCCCTGGGCGACACATATACACAGAGGTAGAAGTTGCCCATGGGTTCTTAGTTCTAACCAGTATTAAATAGGGCGTTTAAAAGGGTGAGGGCCCTTTTACAGATTTTACATTGGGAACTACCCAGGAGCATTGCACCTATGGACTTTATTAGCCATTTGTCCTCCGATGTAAAATATATGTAAAACCCATAGATTAGTAGATAATTGCTCCATCATTTCTTTGTCCAGATTATCCGCTGTGTAAAGTCACTTAATGTATTATGTGGATCTATCAAGACGATTTCTCATTTTATCTCTTATTCAATCAACGTTCTGGCTCATCTCCGCTCTCATCATTGATTTATTGATGAAATCCGCCACTCCTGGCTCATTTGTCAGGTAGCATTTTAAAAAGGAGATAAACATTAAAAGAACATTTATATTCTCTGGAGGTCTCCGTTCGTCACATACCAGCACTGGAGATGCTGTATAAAGGGGTCTATTATTTGATTCATCATTAGGAGTGGATAAGTGACTGCCTTGACCGAGAACTACAGCAGGATATTGTTGAGACATTACATAGTCTGTCCCTTTTCTAATTACTCTTGTACATTGGAAGCTATAATGTAACGCCTGCCTGGATCAACAGACTCAGGTAGGATGTATTGGACAGACTAGAGGGAAGCCACTCACCAAGCAGGACCCCCAGAACCCTAAATCCTTTAACCTCTATACAGGGATTTGGAATTACACAGGGCCCTGGAGATCACTACCGGTGGAAGGCTGCAGTCTGATGAGAGTAGTCGTCAGGCAGGGTCAAACCAGGAATAGCAGAACAGGGACAGAATCGGCTGGCAAAGGCGTAAACAGAAAACAGAGCAGAGGTCAGATCCGGGTCGGGCAGCGAGGTACAAAACAGCAGGTAGGAGGGTAGTCAACAACAAGCAAGTCAGCGCACAGGAATCACAAAACAAACAGCACATGAGCCAGAATCAGAACTATCTCTGGCAGAGGTCAGCAGACAGGAGGGGGAATAAGAAGGGTGTGGTGTCTTCCCATTAGTTGTAGCTGAATGATGGTACTTCAGCTGGGAGACACACACCACCTACAGTCAGCCAGCGGTACTGCAGATCCCAAGATACCTCAGCCCAGTGGATGATCAGAGCCTGCGCCCACCGGTGCTGCTGGCATCGACTCCTCTCCCATCACCAGCACCATACACGGCAGGAACACGCGTCGCCTGGCGATCGGAGCAGAAGTCGCTGGAGCAGACTCCGGCGGTGATGTAACATATGGGAGAAAGATAAGTGTTTTGCATTATGAGTGACGTAGCAGGTTATCCCTATGATGACAATAGTTTTTAAGTATCTGCATGACTATTGTTAATATACAGAACAATCCAAACAAAAGTTTCTTTCTTGTACTTTTGAGTCTTTTTTTCCCATCTACCTCTTCTGCCCTCTTTACATAGCTATAGGGACAATCCTATTCTTATCTGCTAAAACTACATGGAGCAGCTGCACTTTCTCCAGACCTGAACCCCATAGAAAACCTATGGCATCAGCTGAGTCGCCATGTAGAGATCGTAACTCTGTACCCCAAAACCTCAATGCACTGAGGGCTGCCCTTCAAAAAGTGTGGTATGCCATGCCTACGCAGACAATAACTCCACTTGTGACCAGCAGGAGGCGTCGTTGTCAGCTGTAATTGGTGCTCAAGGCCACATGACATGTTATTGAGACATTGACATTTTGGGGGGTATACCGGCCACTGGTGTTGGCTTTTCTTTCAATAAATAGTGTGAGATGAGGAAGTCTCCACTGCTGCTTTTATTTAAATATCCGACTTTCACGATAAAATATCACTGTAGCGTGAACTTTACATTCTACATAAATTTCACCCAAAAGCCAAAAAATCCCCAACTTTTGTGAGTAGTGTATGTATTGTCAGTGAATAATATAATAATAATACTAAGCATGGTATAGACAAATGATTTCATTAAAATAATAAAAAAAAAATCACTCCAAAAGGTGTTTCCCTTCTGTCCATCTCTAGCAGCAGTACCGACAAGACTTATTGCAACAAGTGGGGGCAGGGCTTTTTCGCTCTACTCCTGATCCCGCCTGTCAAACTGTGTATAGGCATTAACAGACAGACAAGCTTTCAGGTGAGGGTAGGCAACTCATTGAAAAGTGGCATGAGAAATGCATGCTGGGAAGTGGGGATGCTAATGAAGGTCTCCTGCAAAAATGCTCAAGGTTCCCATTGACTTCTATTATACTTGGCACATGAGTAGCGCATATCCAAGGGTCCGACCTGCTCATTAAGAGTACAGAGCACCTGAGCATGGTAGTGTCCAGTCATCACTAGTTACAAGTACTGAGCACCCGAGCATGATAGTGCCTGCTCATCACTAGTTACCAGTACTGAGCACCTGAGCATGGTAGTTCCCGCTCATCACTAGTTACAAGTACTGAGCACCCGAGCATGATAGTGCCTGCTCATCACTAGTTACCAGTACTGAGCACCTGAGCATGGTAGTGCCCGCTCATCACTAGTTACCAGTACTGAGCACCTGAGCATGGTAGTGCTCGCTCATCACTAGTTACCAGTACTGAGCACCTGAGCATGGTAGTGCCCACTCATCACTAGTTACGAGTACAGAGTGACTCACCCATCCCAGGGCTATGGGACACCCGGTGCCAGGCCGGACTAGTCCGGGGGGTCGTCAGTGGTGGCGGGGCCCGACTCAGTGACCCTGGCAGGAGTCAATTAATATGGCTTCAGTGTTGGGGGTGATTATTAAAGTTTGTATTCGTGACGCCACGTGTGGTTTGCGGCTATTAAGCCGCCGCTGCTGTATGGGGCCTCCGGGGTGATGGAACGGCAGCAATGGAGGTACTGCTCCCCACAGGTGGAGCTGGACCCCGGGGCAACAGTTGGTGCTTGTGAGATTCGATGTAGTGATGGAAGTCTATGCAGTGAAATAACGGAGACAACACCAGGGGGTGCAGCTTCCAGGTCTTTACTAGATCTGAGAATAAAAGCCGGTGCACCCCTCTATTGTGTTCCTTTCTTCAGCTGACTTCTAAGCCTTGCCTTTGCTGGATGAACCTGGCTTGGCCTCCACTACAGCCTCCGGGCCGGGGGCTTGCCTAGTGGGTATTCTACCCCCTTTCCAGAGGTTCTGCTGTGGGCTGTGGCCCGGGGTGCTTGCAACTACCCTGGGCCTCGGTTTTTACCTTTGGAATTGACTTCTCTTCCTCCAGTTTCTATGGACCGTCCCTTGTGTGCAGCTTGATCCCTGCACCTGATTGTTCTGTGGAACAGGCCACTAGCCTTAAAGCTGTCTGTGGCCCTGGAATCCCCTCTATTCTGCTTGGTGTCACCTGGGCCTAGCCGGTCCCCAGGGTCTTCACCAGGAAGCGTCACTTTCTCCTTCTTGCTCCTGAGTGACTAGAGCACTTCTGCCTTCAATCCTCTCAGCTCACACTGCCTTCTCTGCCTCCTGCAGACTGACTCCTTCTGCTCTTCACCCTCTCTGAAGACTCACTGCTCCTCTGCCTCACGCAGACCTCCTCACTCCCCTCCTCCCTGAGGTAAACTAAAACTCTCTCACTTGACCTTCCTGTAACTACTCTTCTCTCGGTTGGCTCCTGCCACCCACCCAGTTGCTAAGCTCCCACCCTATGGAAGCAGGGATGGGTCTTACGGCCCCTCCCAGCATGTAGCATGGGAGGGTAGCTGCCACTGTCCCTGGTCCCTGTGTGTACCTAACAATGGGTGTAGTGCAGATTTGCCTGTGGACCGGCGTTCACTCCTTTCCTTACCCAGGATGGGACATCACACCTCTGGCTGGGGTGCAATGTTCCTGTGGCGACGGAAGCCTCAGGGGCACCACACTCCCCCACAGCGAATCCCAGCATGTCCGCGGCCTGAAACAACAAAAACAGTGGAAGAAACTGCAAAAGACATTTTTATGTGCACATGAAACATTAAAACTTTCGAACTTTTCTTCCCTTTATGGGAGGCGCATATACATGAACGTTGCAAGAACATAAAATAATAAAACTTTAAAGTCTTTTTGGGCACTCCCACCAGAATTCTGGTAGGGGGCACAACGGGTGCAACATATATACAAGGGGAATCTTCTGACCACACCTAGTCCAGTGGCCCAAAACGTCTTTGTAACTTTAACTTAGGGGGTTGCATGAAAAGACGAACCAGCCACTAAGTCCAGTGGCCTGGTTAAAACAAGACATATCAATAATATTAATAACAGGGGACCACATTCCAGTCTAGTGGCCCGGTACAACATAAACAAGGGGGGGGGGGTGACATCTTCGAAAAGAACATGAGGGCAGGACATTAGGAAAGGGTGTCATCTTCAAAAAGAACAATGGGATGTGGCAATGCAGGAAAGTCTTGAAGGAATGATGAGGGGCAGACAGGGACTATATACAGTTCTGTTTCTCCTTTTCTTCTTCTTTACTTACATTTCTGTGCTAGAGTCCTGACTTGGCAGGGCCCTGGGCAGCAGATAGTACATTGAAATCTGTGTCTGCGACTCTTGAGTGCTTGTAGCAGGCCTGCTGAAAGGTGCTGCGGCCTGCTCTGGGGTGGGGCGGCTTGCTGGCAAAGGGCTGCTGGCTTGCAGAGGGCTGCTGGCTTGCGTGGCACTGAAGGCTGGAGGGAGGCGGCGCCATTCTGGCTCCTCCTGGGCTGTTTCTTCTCGCAAGATGTGCACGTTAAGGGCATACCAGCCGCGGCTCCCCATCAGCCGTGTGTACTCCACCAGGTCGCCGGGCTGGACGTCGCGCCCTGGGTGGCCCTTGGTCAGGTGCTCCTCGATGTCGCGGCGGGAGACGAAAACATCTTTGCCCAGGCCGGGCTCCCTGATGAAGCCCCAGCCCGCCGCCTGCCGGAAATCGATCACCTGGCCCCTTCTAACAGTGTACTGAGATCCTTTGCGGGCCTTTCTGATCCGCGCTTTGGAGGCCAGGTTGGACGCCTCCACGGCCCTCCGCTTCTCTTCCCAGAGTTCCCGTTCTTGCTGGAATCGCTCCAGCTAGAATGCGCAGGCGATGTGGGTCACAAGCGGGGTCTCGGCAGGGCGCATGGGACGGATCAGTCCTAGGTCGCGGACCGGAGGGCCATCCCAATTCACCCCCGGTGAGTATGCCTCCAGCAGGTCAGTAGGAGGGCTTGGCAAGGGACCCACCAGATTATCGGGGCCCGCTGGGGTCAGGGAGCCTTCTGCGCTGCCGGGGGCTGCTGGGCCTGCTGCGGCCTTGGTGCGTTCAGCGGACACCTCCTGCAAGCCTGCAGGAGGGCTGGGCGGTGGCGCTCCATAGTGCCCTGGGTCTGGACGGACAGGGGCGGCGTACAGCTTACCCGGGTGTTCTACGATGGCCTGCTCTCGGTGGCCCACAACCTCGGGTGCCGCCCGCTCCTCCTCGGCACTCGCCCCTCCAGCTTCATGCTCGATCCGCTTCTCCACTTCCGCTTTCACTTTGCTCAGCCTCCGGGTGAGCAGGTCCACTTCCTCGCGGAGCAGGTCTAGCAGGGGATCCATCTGTCGGCTCCCTGGGGTGCTCGGCTGCAGATGCTCGGCCATGCTTCCTGCCTGGTTCTTGCTTGCTGCTGCTCTGCCTGGATGCTCGACCATGCCACTCGGCTGCACCCTTTCCCCTGCTAAAGGCGGGGCCGGGGGCTGCACCAGCGCTTGGCGCCAGACTGGCACCCAGCCCACGTCCGGCATCACTCCGCCTATGATCAAGTACATTCTTGCTGTCTGCGGGTCTGGCATCTGGAATCACTTTGCCAGCCGTTCAGCTTCTTGTTATGCCATGTTACATCCTCCGCTGTGCATCGCGGGCTCCACTTCGCTCTCTTTTTGTGACAAGCGAGCGGAGCCTCTTTTTCGCGCTCCTTTCTCTGGCACGCCCCCCTTCTTCCCGCACTTTGCAAGCGGTAATGGCGGCGGCAGTTTTCCAACAGTAAAACACACAGTCTTTTCAAAGGCGCACAGTACCCGGTGGGGGTCGGGCACGTTATCCTGTTCGTGACGCCAAAGTTGACTCGCCCACCCCAGGGCTATGGGACACCCGGTGACAGGCCGGACTAGTCCGGGGGGTCGTCAGTGTTGGCAGGGCCCGACTCCGTGACCCTGGCGGGAGTCAATTAATATGGCTTCAGTGTTGGGGGTGATTATTAAAGTTTGTATTCGTGACGCCACCTGTGGTTTGCGGCTATTAAGCCGCCGCTGCTGTATGGGGCCTCCGGGGTGATGGAACGGCAGCAATGGTGGTACTGCTCCCCACAGGTGGAGCTGGACCCCGGGGCAACAGTTGGTGCTTGTGAGAGTCGATGTAGTGATGGAAGTCTATGCAGTGAAATAACGGAGACAACACCAGGGGATGCCGCTTCAAGGTCTTTACTCACAGTTTCTGGCTGGTGCACACTGGTGCCGTTGGACTGCTGGAACCCACTGTCAGGGACCTCCGCCGATCCCGGGTAGATCTGAGAATAAAAGCCGGTGCACCCCTCTATTGTGTTCCTTTCTTCAGCTGACTTCTAAGTCTTGCCTTTGCTGGATGAACCTGGCTTGGCCTCCACTACAGCCTCCGGGCCGGTGGCTTGCCTAGTGGGTATTCTACCCCCTTTCCAGAGGTTCTGCTGTGGGCTGTGGCCCAGGGTGCTTGCAACTACCCTGGGCCTCGGTTTTTACCTTTGGAATTGACTTCTCTTCCTCCAGTTTCTATGGACCGTCCCTTGTGTGCAGCTTGATCCCTCCACCTGATTGTTCTGTGGAACAGGCCACTAGCCTTAAAGCCATACCTCCCAACTTTTAAAGAAGGAAAAGAGGGACAAAGTTTGCGGCGCGCCTAGCGCGCCGCGGCAAATTTTTAGGCCACGCCCCCTAACCACACCCATTTCACAGTCACGCCCATATCCACTCCCCATCCACACCCATTCAGCACAAACACGCAGGCAGCCGGCGGGCCTCCAGCACGGACACGCAGGCAGCCGGCGGGCCTCCAGCACGGACACGCAGGCAGCCACAGTGAGGCGGCCGGTCGCCCGCACAGTGAGGCGGCCGGCCGCCTTCACAGACAGGCGGCGGGCTGCCCGCACAGAGAGGCGGCCAGCCGCCCGCACAGAGAGGCGGCCGGCCGCCCGCACAATGAGGCGGCGGGCCGCCCGCACAGACAGGCGGCGGGGGGCGCCCGCACAGACAGGCGGCAGGGGGGCGCCCGCACAGACAGGCGGCGGGGGGCGCCCGCACAGACAGGCGGCGGGTGGCGCCCGCACAGACAGGCGGCAGGGGGGCGCCCGCACAGACAGGTGGCGGGCCGACCGCACAGACAGGCGGCCGGCCGACCGCACAGACAGGCTCCGGCCGGGGGTGAGGGGGGAGGGAAATCAGCGCTGGGGAGATTAGTTTACTGTACCAACAACAGCACAGGCAGCGCTCCTCTCTATGCCACGTCTACTAGGATGGTAGGAGGGAAAAGCAGGGAGGCGGAGAGAGAGTGGGTGGGCGGAGCCCGGGAGCCGGCCGTCCCGCCCGTGGCAACGGGACAAACAACGTAAAGCGTGAAAGTCCCGCTGTATCCGGGACGGTTGGGAGGTATGCAGCATGTTAGAATGTGTACATAAGATCCCGCTGGTGGTGGCCGCAGCTTATAGGCCCCAAATCTGGTGACAGGTTCCCTTTAAAGTGAACCTGTCAGGTGCAATATGCACTCAGAGCCAGGAGCAGTTCTGGGTACATATTGCTAATCCCTGCCTAACTGTCCCTGTATACACTAGCATAGATAAAGAGATCAAGAACAAATATTTTTAAAGATCTTATATCTTATGCTAATGAGCGCGGGGACTAGTCCGAAGGGCGTTAGTTCACTTGGCTAGTCGGCTCGCATAGCATGTTAGCATGTTATTACGCCCCTGTTTGAGTACTAACACGCTATGTGAGCCGACTAGCCAAGTGAAGTAACGCCCTTGGGACTAGTCCCCGCGCTAATTAGCATAAGATATAAGCTCTTTAAAAATACTTTTTCTATAGATGCCTTTATCTATGCTAGTGTATACAGGGACAGTTAGGGAGGGATTAGCAATATACACCCAGAACTGCTCCTGGCTCTGAGTGCAGATTGCACCTGATAGGTTCCCTTTAAAGGGAACCTGTCACCAGAAATTTAGCAAAAAAAAATAAAAGATTCCCCTCTGCAGCTCCTGGGCTGCATTCTGGAAAGGTTCCTGTTGTTATTGTGCCCCCTTTGAGACCTAAAAAATACTTTATGAAGTCTTACCTTTTTGTATGCAAATCTGTTTTTATGGTCACGGGGGCGGGCTGCCTGGCGTCCGTTATTCCCCCTCCTGCCGCTGTACGCCGTCCCCCATTGCTCATTTCCATACATGAGGACGCCTTCCTCATGTAACTGTCCTCCTGAAGTTTTGTGCATGCCCAGTGCCACTCTCGCCGGACTGAGCACTGTGCAAAGTGTGAACGCTTTTGAGGTGATTGCGCAGGCGCGAGATTATGGGCGGCGCTGTGATTGTCATCAGCAGCGTCATCCAAGTACCCACCCATAATCTCGTGCCCGCGCTTCTCACTCTGCCTCCACCGTTATGCGCAAGCACTGTCCATATGAACCATGTTACCTATTACCGTGGGCGCGAGATTATGGGAGGCGCTGTGATTGTCATCAGCAGCGTCATCCAAGTACCCACCCATAATCTCGTGCCCACGCTTCTCACTCTGCCTCCACCGTTATGCGCAAGCACTGTCCATATGAACCATGTTACCTATTACCGTGGGCGCGAGATTATGGGCGGCGCTGTGATTGTCATCAGCAAAGTCATCCAAGTACCCGCCCATAATCTCGTGCAAGCAGTAATAGGTAACATGGTTCATATGGCCAGCACTTGCGGATAACGGTGGAGTCAGAGGGAAAAGTGCGGGCACGAGATTATGGGCGGGTACTTGGTTAACGCTGTTGATGACAATCACAGCGCCGCCCATAATCTCGTGCCTGCGCAATCACCTGAAAAAGCGTTCACATGCGCAAAACTTCGGGAGGACAGTTACATGAGGAAGGCGTCCTTGTATATGTAAATGAGCAATGGGGGACTGCGTAAAGCGGCAGGAGGGGGAATAACGGACGCCAGACAGCCCGCCCCCATGACCATAAAAACACATTTGCATACAAAAAGGTAAGACTTCATAAAGTATTTTTGTAGGTCTCAAAGGGGGCACAATAGCAACAGGAACCTTTCTAGAAGCAGCCCAGGAGCTGCAGAGGGGAATCTTTTACTTTTATTGTGAAATTTCTGCTGACATGTTCCCTTTAACTGGTAGGGGAGCCAGGATAAAGCAGAGCTGAAGCTGTTGGGAAGCTAGGACCCAGCAGCTCTGCTCCACAGGCAGGAGACCACTGATCGGTAAGCTAATAGAAGCCTGCAGATGTAACTCTGCATAGGTTATTACTGGCCAGTGCTATCTGCAGGAGAGAGAAGTGCTGATTGCACGGTCTCCTCAGCTTCCTGATTCCCCGTGTATCTGCAGCAGTGAGAAGCCGCACACGGGGAATCAGAGAACAGCTGCAGACAAACGCAGGCTTCGGGACTGGGGATGTCCGCTCTGGGGGAGGGGGGGGTCGGCTCTGGTGCAGGGGGGGGGTCGCTCTGCTGCTGGGGGTGATTCATACCTCAGCAGCAGTCACAGGAGTAGGTGCGCGCTCGGCTCTGTGTAATGAATAGAAGGGAGAAACAGCGAGGCGGGGCTACAGTGGGTGGGTGGAGCCCGGGACAAACAGCCTCACGGGCGGGACCTGGGATCAAAGGCTCAGAAGAGGGACTGTCCCGCTGTATCCGGGACGGTTGGGAGGTATGTTAAAGCTGTCTGTGGCCCTGGAATCCCCTCTATTCTGCTTGGTGTCACCTGGGCCTAGCCGGGCCCCAGGGTCTTCACCAGGAAGCGTCACTTTCTCCTTCTTGCTCCTGAGTGACTAGTGACACTTCTGCCTTCACTCCTCTCAGCTCACACTGCCTTCTCTGCCTCCTGCAGACTGACTCCTTCTGCTCTTCACCCTCTCTGAAGACTCACTGCTCCTCTGCCTCACGCAGACCTCCTCACTCCCCTCCTCTCTGAGGTAAACTAAAACTCTCTCACTTGACCTTCCTGTAACTACTCTTCTCTCGGTTGGCTCCTCTCACCCACCCAGTTGCTAAGCTCCCACCCTATGGAAGCAGGGATGGGTCTTACGGCCCCTCCCAGCATGCAGCATGGGAGGGTAGCTGCCACTGTCCCTGGTCCCTGTGTGTACCTAACAATGGGTGTAGTGCAGATTTGCCTGTGGACCGGCGTTCACTCCTTTCCTTACCCAGGATGGGACATCACACCTCTGGCTGGGGTGCAATGTTCCTGTGGCGACGGAAGCCTCAGGGGCGCCACACTAGCACCCGAGCATGTCCGCGGCCCGCTCATCACTAGTTACGAGTACAGAGCACCCGAGCATGGTAGTGCCCGCTCATCACTAGTTACGAGTACAGAGCACCTGAGCATGGTAGTGCCCGCTCATCACTAGTTACGATTACTGAGCACCAGAGCATGGTAGTGCTCGCTCATCACTAGTTACCAGTACAGAGCACCCGAGCATGGTAGTGCCCGCTCATCACTTGTTACGAGTACCGAGCACCCGAGCATGGTAGTGCCCGCTCACCACTAGTTACGAGTATTGAGCGCCCGAGCATGGTAGTGCCCGCTCATCACTAGTTACGAATACAGAGCACCCGAGCATGGTAGTGCCCGCTCATCACTAGTTTACGCGTACCGAGCACCGGAGCATGTTAGTGCCCGCTCATCACTAATTACGAGTACTGAGCACCAGAGCATGGTAGTGCCCGCTCATCACTAGATACTAGTACTGAGCATGTGAGCATGGTAGTGCTCGCTCATCACTAGTTACGAGTACTGAGCACCTGAGCATGGTAGTGCCCGCTCATCACTAGATACTAGTACTGAGCATGTGAGCATGGTAGTGCTCCCTCATCACTAGTTACAAGTACAGAGCACCTGAGCATGGTAGTGCTCATGCATCACCAAATGGCAGCCAATGCACACTCAACAGTCTATTACATATATAATTCATTGCACATGGTCTGCTTTATAAACAAGCTATTAAGAGACTGTCGATTGGAAAATATTAACCAATCAGGGGTCTTTTAACAATGCAAAATCAGTTGATGTAAATGCAAACTAAAGATCCACTTACACAAACAAACCGGCGGCACTAAAGGACCACTGAAAGCTATTGGTTTACTGATAGGCTGTTGTTTAATAGCCAGTAGTGATGAGCGAGCATGCTTGTCACTACTCGGTACTCGCACGAGTATCACTGTACTCGGGCTGCTCGGCGGGGAACGAGTAATCTCGCGATACTCGTGCTTTACTCGTGGTCTTCATTTCTGCATGTTGGCGCTCTTTTGAGAGCCAGCCCTCATGCAGGGATTGGCTGGCAGACCACTGCAATGCCACAGCCCTGTTAGTTGTGGAATTGCAGTGATTGGCCGGCCTGCACAGCGTCACCGAGCCTTTATATAGGCCGGCGCGCTGTGCTCTGCTCACAGCTATTCTGACAGTGAGTGTAGGGAGAGTGTCGCTGATTCAGGGAAAGCTTTGCGGCCCTTTATAGCTTTTTCAGTTGCAGGGCTGCAAACAGTGTGACCAAAAGTCCTTCTCAGGACTATTCTAGTTGTATACAGGCAGGCAGGGTATAGCCAGGTCGGCGTACAGTAGCAGAGTCCTTCTCAGGACTATTGTTGCTATATACAGGCAGGGTATAGCCAGGTCTGAATACAGGCTAGTGACCAAAAGAGTCCTTGTCAGGACTATTGTAGCAGTATACAGGCAGGCAGGCAGGGTAGTGGTGACCGTATACCAGCCTTCATATCTGGGGCTGGTGTACACAGTGTAAAACAGTCCAGATAGTGTCTGACTTGTCTGTACTGTAATTGTCGCTCCCCAAAAAAACCTGTTAGGTTATTATTGCGTCCGTGCTTGGTTTTTAAAACCGCACGTGTGTGCCTGTTGGTGGCAGCGTACAGGTGCACTGGTGTGCGTTTACCAAACTATTATATAACGCACAAGTGTAGTGTATAATACACGTCAGTCAGCAGTGGCTGATAGTGTCAGAGTTCTTAATTTTTGCTCCTAAAACCTGTGTTAGGTTATTATTGCGTCCGTGCTTGGTTTTTAAAACCGCACGTGTGTGCCTGTTGGTGGCAGCGTACAGGTGCACTGGTGTGCGTTTACCAAACTATTATATAACGCACAAGTGTAGTGTATAATACACGTCAGTCAGCAGTGGCTGATAGTGTCAGAGTTCTTAATTTTTGCTCCTAAAACCTGTGTTAGGTTATTATTGCGTCCGTGCTTGGTTTTTAAAACCGCACGTGTGTGCCTGTTGGTGGCAGCGTACAGGTGCACTGGTGTGCGTTTACCAAACTATTATATAACGCACAAGTGTAGTGTATAATACACGTCAGTCAGCAGTGGCTGATAGTGTCAGAGTTCTTAATTTTTGCTCCTAAAACCTGTGTTAGGTTATTATTGCGTCCGTGCTTGGTTTTTAAAACCGCACGTGTGTGCCTGTTGGTGGCAGCGTACAGGTGCACTGGTGTGCGTTTACCAAACTATTATATAACGCACAAGTGTAGTGTATAATACACGTCAGTCAGCAGTGGCTGATAGTGTCAGAGTTCTTAATTTTTGCTCCTAAAACCTGTGTTAGGTTATTATTGCGTCCGTGCTTGGTTTTTAAAACCGCACGTGTGTGCCTGTTGGTGGCAGCGTACAGGTGCACTGGTGTGCGTTTACCAAACTATTATATAACGCACAAGTGTAGTGTATAATACACGTCAGTCAGCAGTGGCTGATAGTGTCAGAGTTCTTAATTTTTGCTCCTAAAACCTGTGTTAGGTTATTATTGCGTCCGTGCTTGGTTTTTAAAACCGCACGTGTGTGCCTGTTGGTGGCAGCGTACAGGTGCACTGGTGTGCAATTTCCAGAAACTTTGATATAACGCACAAGTAGTGAATATACACGTCAGCAGTGCACAGCATTGCAAAATGCGCAAGGGCATTGGCAAGGAACAAGGAAGTGGACGTGATGGTGGTGCAGGCAGAGGCCGAGGTCGTGGGCAAGCTCTAATTTCGCCACAACAAAGGGCCACATCTAGTCGCTCGCACGTCCTGTCCCAAATTCTTGGGGACCGCAGCAGTACACCGCTCTTGAACCAAGACCAGTGTCAACAGGTTGTTAGTTGGATAGCGGATAATGCTTCCAGTCAGATTGGCACCACCACAAACACTCTGTCTTCCACACGGTCAAGTGTCAGTAGCCGTGATACTGCACCGCACATTTCTGAACCTGATCCTCCTTCCTACCACCAGGCTGAGTACACGTCCTCCTCGGACATTAATGATCCCACACTTGGACACTCGGAAGAGCTGTTCACGTTTCCATTCACACATTCTGGCCTCTCGCCAGCTCATATTGAAGTGGGTCATGAGGAGATCGTCTGTACAGATGGCCAAATATTTGAGCAGCCACGTTCTCACGAAGTTGGCAACGTGTCTCAACAAGTGGTGGACGATGATGAGACACAATTGTCAGCAAGTCAGGAGGAGGAGCAGGGTGCGGAAGAGGAAGACGACGTGGTGGATGATCCAGTAACTGACCCAACCTGGCAGGAGGATATGCAGAGCGAGGACAGCAGTGCACAGGGGGAGGGAGGCGTAGCATCACAACAGGCAGTAAGAAGCAGGGTGGTGGCCCCAGGCAGAAGTCAGGCAACCGTTCCCCGGAACAACACGACGACACAAGGTGCCTGTACAAATGTTAGGTCTTCACGAGTCTGGCAGTTTTTTAAGTTGGATCCAGATGATTCAAAAAAGGCCATTTGCAACACCTGCCGTGCCAGCATCAGCAGGGGTACCAAAACTAGCAGCCTGACCACCACCAGCATGATCAGGCACATGTCAGCCAAGCACCCGACTTTGTGGGAAGTACAACAGAGTCGAGGAGCAGTGCTTGCTGATGTCACTGCTACGTCTTCGCTGGTTGTGCATGCGAGCCAATCCTCTGTCCATGCTGCCTGCGAACAAGCCTCCTCCACTCCTGCACCTGCAGTTGCCTACGCAGAAAGAACACCATCATCAAGCACGTCCTTGTCCCAGCGCAGCGTTCAGTTATCCATTCAGCAAACCTTTGAACGCAGGCGCAAATACACTGCCAACACCCCACATGCCACAGTTCTAAATGCTAACATTTCGCGACTGCTTGCGCTGGAAATGTTGCCTTTTAGGCTGGTGGAGACAGAAGCATTCCGTGACCTGATGGCGGCAGCTGTCCCACGTTACTCGGTCCCCAGCCGCCACTATTTCTCCCGGTGTGCCGTCCCCGCGTTGCATAACCACGTGTCACAAAACATCACACGTGCCCTGAACAACGCTGTTTCACCCAAGGTCCACCTAACCACAGACACGTGGACAAGTGCTTGTGGGCAAGGCCGCTACATCTCGTTGACGGCACACTGGGTTAATATTGTGGAAGCTGGGACCCAGTCTGAGCGAGGGACGCAACACGTCCTTCCCACACCAAGGTTTGCAGGCCCTACCTCAGTCAGTGTTTCACCCACACTCTACAGCTCCGGAATGTCATGCTCTTCAGCCTCCTCCTCCTCCTGCGCATCCTCATCCACTGTGCCCTCCACACCAGTCACAAGCTGGAAGCACTGCAGCACTGCCTCGGCGAAGCGGCAACAGGCTGTGCTGAAGCTAATCTGCATAGGTGACAAACCCCACAATGCAGAAGAGCTGTGGACAGCTCTGAAACAGCAGGCAGATCACTGGCTCACACCTCTGAACCTAAAGCCAGGAAAGGTCGTTTGTGACAATGGCCGGAACCTGGTGGCGGCTTTGAGGCGAGGCCAGCTGACACATGTTCCATGCGTGGCCCATGTGCTCAACCTCGTGGTTCAGCGGTTTATAAAGTCATACCCAGAGCTGTCTGATCTGCTGGTAAAAGTTCGCCGCCTGTCTGCACATTTTCGAAAGTCACCTACTGCTTCAGCCGGCCTTGCCGGCTTTCAGCGCCGTTTGCATCTTCCGGCTCACAGACTGGTGTGTGATGTCCCCACGCGTTGGAATTCAACTCTGCACATGTTGGTCAGGATATGTGAGCAGAAGAGGGCAGTTGTTGAGTACCTGCATCACCTAAGCCGTCGGGAAATGGGTCAAACTCCACACATAACACCTGAGGAGTGGAGATGGATGTCAGACCTATGTACCATCCTCCAAAACTTTGAGGACTCCACCAAGATGGTGAGTGGTGATGACGCCATTATTAGCGTCACCATACCGCTACTCTGCCTTCTAAAACGGTCCCTGCTGAAAAACAAACATGATGCATTGCAGGCGGAGCGCGATGAGTTGCAGCAAGAAACAGTAGTGGGTGTGGGTGATAACACACAGCCCAGCCTCGTCTCATCACAACGTGCAGTGGAGGACTATGACGAGGAGGAGGATGAAGACATGGAGCAACTCTCCGGCCAAATTGAGGATATGACATGCACACCAGTCATATCCTCGATTCAGCGTGGCTGGCCAGAGGACAGGGTAGATGAGGAGGAGGAGGAGGAGGAGGAGGAGGAGGAGGAGGAGGACAGCATGTTCAGTCATCTTGTTGGTCAGGCTACTGAAGTCCTGGCTGTTAAGAGTCTGGCGCACATGGCTGACTTTATGGTAAGCTGCCTGTCTCGTGACCCTCGCGTTAAGAACATCTTGGCCGACAATCATTACTGGTTGGTAACACTGTTAGACCCACGCTACAAGGAGAACTTTTTGTCTCTTATTCCCGTGGAGGAGAGGTCAACCAAAATGCAGCAGTTTCGGAAGGCCATACTCACGGAAGTAGGCAAAGCATTCCCCTCACAAAACGCTAGCGGCATAGGTCAGGAATCAGTGGACAACCGAGGCGTACAGCCGAGAGAGGCACAAGTCCAATCCGCCAGAGGTAGGGGAACAGTCTTTAAGATGTGGGACAGTTTTCTCAGCCCCTCACGTACCACAGCCCCTGAGGTGCGGGGTAGTGCCACAAGAAATCCTAAGTTTGCCCAGATGCTGAAGGAGTACCTTGCAGATCGAACAACTGTACTCCGACATTCCTCTGTGCCTTACAATTATTGGGTATCCAAGCTGGACACGTGGCATGAATTGGCTCTCTACGCCTTGGAAGTCCTGGCCTGCCCTGCTGCTAGCGTTTTGTCAGAGCGTGTTTTTAGTGCCGCAGGTGGAATCATTACAGATAAACGCACCCGCCTGTCAACTGAAAATGCTGACAGGCTGACTCTGATAAAGATGAACAAGGGTTGGATTGGGCCAGACTTCACCACACCACCAGCAAATGAGAGCGGAGTTTAAAGTTTGCCATGTACCTCCACTCACCCATGGGTACACTTCTCGACTTTGGATAATCGCTGGACTGCTCCTCCTTCTCCTCATGCGCCATCATGATGACCGTTACAATAGTTAGGTCTTTGTTTCAGGTATACCCCCAGTGGTAAATTTTTTCGCCCATTCTTTGCAGAATGGACATTACAACGACAGGAGACCCGCTCCTTTGCAATGGGAACAATGTTTTGAGGCCCTCATGCACGTCTCTACCCAGGGACAACGTGGAGCCTCCCAATTTTTGGCTGCCCTGCCTAAGGGCTATACTGAAATACACCCACTTCCTTACAATGGGCACTTCAGGTTTACAGGCCATCATGCACGTCTCTATCCAGGGACAATGTGGAGCCTCCCAATTTTTGGCTGCCCTGGCAAAGGGCTATACTGAAATAGACCCACTTCCTTACAATGGGCACTTCAGGTTTACAGGCCATCATGCACGTCTCTATCCAGGGACAATGTGGAGCCTCCCAATTTTTGGCTGCCCTGGCAAAGGGCTATACTGAAATAGACCCACTTCCTTACAATGGGCACTTCAGGTTTACAGGCCATCATGCACGTCTCTATCCAGGGACAATGTGGAGCCTCCCAATTTTTGGCTGCCCTGGCAAAGGGCTATACTAAAATAGACCCACTTCCTTACAATGGGCACTTCAGGTTTACAGGCCATCATGCACGTCTCTATCCAGGGACATTGGTGAACCTCACAATTTTGGACTGCCCTGGCAAAGGAAAATACTACAAAGACTCACTTCCTCAAAATGGGCACATTAGACTCAAGAGGCCTTCATGTACGTCTCTTCTCAGGGACATCGGAGTGCCACACAATGTTTTCACGTAAAATCTTTCATGTATTAATCTCAAAAAGTAACATACACCAGCTCTATCTCACTATTGGGTATGTGCCCTTAACATTTCTGCCATGAAAAATCATTTTGGGGTCATTTTGGAAGGTTTTCTGGTGAGTCCGTAAAAATGGCGTAAAACGCGGACAAAATTGTTCACAGCTGTGACTTTTGAGTGATAAATGCTTCAAGGGGTCTTCCCCATGCTGTTGCCATGTCATTTGAGCACTCTTCTGAGACTTTTGTGCCATTTTTAGGGTTTCTCCATGCTGCCGGGAGGTCATTTCACAAAAATACTCGGGTCTCCCATAGGATAACATTGGGCTCGTTGCTCGGGCCGAGTACACGAGTATCTTGGGAGGCTCGGCCCGAGCTTCGAGCACCCGAGCTTTTTAGTACTCGCTCATCACTAATAGCCAGTTAACACAAGCTGATAGAGCACTGATTTTACCTGACAAACAAGCATTTTGTTCTTTCGTTGGGTGATAGTCAGCCTGTTTAGGTTCCAATCTTGTAGAGTAAATGGACCTTTAGGCTATGTGTCCACGGTAGAATGTTGCTGCGGATTTTTCTGCATGAAAATCCGCGACTTTCGCGGCAAATCCGCACCTTTTTTTTGCCACGGATTTACCGCGAAATTGCCGCGGATTTTGATGCGGATTTTTTTTTCCCCCCCCATTCTATAGCCAAAATCCGCACCAAAATCCGCAACAATAATTGACATGCTGCAGATTTTTCCAGATCAAAATCCGCGGCACATCCGCCGCGGAAAAATCCGCAGCATGGACACAGCATTTCCAAAATGCCATTGAAATGGCTTGGAAGTGCCGCTGCTGCAGATTTTCGGAAAATCCACGGCTTTTCCGCGAGAAATCCGCGGCAAAATCCGCGCATTTTCCGCAGCGTGGGCACATAGCCTTAGACTTCGACGATCGAGAAGGCTCCAATTTTACCTTCCACTTTTTGGTGAATACACCAAAAATTCTTTGTTGCGAACATCAAACCAAAAAACATTTTGTTTTTAAGCCATCTCTTAACATATAGAGTGCATTTTTCAGAGACACTCCTGAAATGAATATATTACTGATGACATTATGATTTTAGCAAAATATTGGGCAGAATTCCGACACGGTATATTGGTACCAACTTTTAGAGCACAAAGGTCTAATAAGAAGCCTGGACATAATTTGGGGGCACAAAACATTTTTAAATTTTCGACTCTGATGGCTCTGCACAGGAGTCCGTGTTGTCGAATCGAGGAATGTCAACTTCTATTGCTGTCCGGTACAACACTTACATTATTAATGAAAGAAGGATTTTCTACTTCCCCAATCCACTTATTTATCTATGGTCATCACCACTAATGGTCAGAGGCTAATCCCAATTATTTGCAGGAATTGGGAAGGATGATAAGAGATTAGCAATATTAAGTGTTTTAACTTGTCAGATTGATGGCCACTAAAGCCGACTTTAGCACCTGTAAAAGCTGGGCAGATGTCCCCAAGCCCCCCCGGATAAAAGGGCCATTCATTCCATTTGCCGTGTCATGACAGTGTGCTATAAACAGAATGTGATGGGCACTGGCCAGACCTAATCGCATTACAAAACAAGACTACCGATGATATAGTCACAGGCAAACTCTACACTAGTGCTGCCTGTTCCCGCTTCCCCCAATATGTCATGCGCAAGACGTAAACTACATGGACAAAAGAACCGGGACACTACAGGGGACAAGATGGGCCCATTACTACAGGGGACAAGATGGGCCCATTACTACAGGGGACAAGATGGGCCCATTACTACAGGGAACGAAATGGTCGCAGTACTACAGAAGACAATATGGGCACATTACTTCAGAGGACAATATGGGCACATTATTACGGGGACAAGGTGGGCACATTACTACAGGGGATAATATGGTCCCATTACAACAATAGAAATCACTGCACACTCAAGAAGTTGAAATCAAAATTGTGCTTTTATTGTGAGTTTTGCGACCGAACGTACGTTTCGGCCTTTTATTTGGCCTTGCTCACTAGCTTAATACAGCCACTGGTATGGTATTTGAAGGTACAGTAATCACTAAATCAGCAAAAATACCTAAAATATAACCTTTATTGGTTTCTCTTAAAAAGGAAAGGATTACCTTACCTCATAAAATATAAAAAACAATGTCTGCTGCAGAGACTGAGAGGCTGCAACACCCTTCAATCATATCATATCATTTAGTTAATGTAGCTGGTGGTGGAGTTGATAGGCCTCTTTCTTCCCCCTTCCCCTTTGGGTTTTGGTGGTCGTACTCTGGCTGAAGATGGGGTCTGTGATCTCTCTCCTTCTTGATTGCCCTGCCATGTAGTGGCTAATGTGTCTCTCTAGTTTCCCTCTCAATACTATTTAATTGTATAAATACACCTTAGTCACTGGTTATCTTATTCTTTGGGCCTTCTCTGGCTGAAGATGGGGTCTGTGATCTCTCTCCTTCTTGATTGCCCTGCCATGTAGTGGCTAATGTGTCTCTCTGGTATCCCTCTCAATACTATTTAATTTGTATAAATACACCTGAGTCCCCGGTTATCTTATTCTTTGGGCCTTTCCCTCTGGAAATCTCCATAAGATTCAGTTTTTAGATTTGAGCAATCCCTGGGTTATTGTAGTTCTGCACATATTATCTGGTAACTTACTGTTCCGCTACCTTTACGCTTTATTTGACAGAAGCGGTTACTGTATACACAGAAGGAATTGCCCTTTTAAGGTTTCAGCGCATGCGCTTTGAAGTTATGTGCAGGGCGCTGTTTCTTATCTGTGGAGGGGCGGACGTTGTGGACGCCAGGGCGTTCTGGTCATGTGCCTCAGGTTGGTGGTGTCATGACCGCGCCGGGTGGTTCTGTCGCGGGCGGGGAGGAGGGTGTCAGCACACCGCGCTCACCCCTTCTGCTCGGGTCCGGCAGCTGCTCCTGGTGGCTCGAGCCGTAGGCCGGATCCCGGGGTTTCTCGAGCGACACTCCTCGCCCGTGAGTGAAAGGGGGGTGTTTGTTGGGTGTGGGGATTGTTATAGTTCGTGACGCCACCCACGGTTGTGGTGATTGCACCACCGCTGCTCAGTGTGGGGGTCCCGGGGATGGTGATGCGGAGCAGCCAGGTGTTGTGTTGCCCCTCCGTGGGTAGGGGTTGGTGATCCCGGGGCCCAGTGAAGAGATGTAAAGTGTAGGGCCTGGAGGGCGCAGGGACGCGGGGGCAGCGCTGTGCCTTGCGGCACTGTGGTACTCACTCAGCCTGAGACTTGGACACAGTTTGTACGGTAAACCAAACGGCTGGTAGGACGGTCCCACAGACGGCTGCACCTGCACTCCCGGTAGGTGACGGTGATGTCTCTCTTCCTTGCACCTGTGTTGACTGATGGTAGCGGTGGATTCCCTCCGGTTACCCGCTCCCCGACTGCAATCTGGGCCGGAGGAGCTCTACACTTTGCCCGCAGGCGCTGGCCCTGGGGAAACTGGTGCCCTGGCGGTGGCAGTGTCTCCCCTGTAATGGTCGGGCTGTTGCCGTCAATCGGGACTTGGTTGCTGGGGGATCTACGTCCCCTTCACTGACGGATTCGGCAAATTTGGCGACTCCTAGCCTTGCCGGGGTCCGAGAGGCCCCTGCCCTGGTGCTGACTGTCCTTCGGAACACTGCTCCAGACCACCGGGCACACAGCCAACGGGGTCCTTCCAGGAACTTCCAAACGGTCCCCCTCCGAACAGTCACCGCCGTCGCTGACCTTGCTGTTCTAGCCCTACACAAAGCTGGGCTCTCAGGCTTTCCTTTCTTCTTGTCACCTCACTTGCTTTCCTCCTTTACCACTTCTCTTTCTCTCCTCACTTTCACTTAGTTGTTTACTCTAGCCCTCAGCTAGACTTCACTCTTGCCCTCCCCGGGCTTAACTCTGTTCTCAAGCTCTTCCCTGAGCTGACTGCCTGGTTTTCCCGCCTCCAGAGTTGTGAGCTCCTTGGTGGGCGGAGCCAACCGCCTGGCCCACCCCCTGGTGTGCATCAACAGACTCCTGGAGGAAGGCAACAAGGATTTGTAGGTTAGCTGGTGTACCTGCAGGGAATGTGGGGTGTGTGTGTTGTTGTGACCTGTGTCCCCTGGCTTGCCCAGGGCGACACATTCCCCCTTAGCAAAATGCAGACCGTCCGCGGGCTGCCGTCCTACACCGGTTTTATTTTTCTGTAAAAGGGATAACAGGGTTAAACAAACAATAAATGACATTTTTAATAACTTCTTCCCAAGACGGGAGGCACATTTACTTTTAACGTTGCAACGGTATACGGTTACGGTTTCCGCTCTCTCCCACCCAAGTAACCTGGCCCTGATGCTGCCCCTAAAACCCAGGCAGCACCCCTTGACCCACAGTCCAGCACACGGTACCCGAGCGGGATCTGTCCTTGCCCTCCAGAGGGTAGCCACCGGTTCCTTTGGTGGCTGGGCCCTGGCCTGCTCTGCTCAGGACCCTCCCTCCAACCTGCCTCTCCGGAGGCGGCATTGCGGAAACAGCAACGGTACCCAACATATTTACAAGCCACTAACGTTTGTGGTTGCCCTGCAGAGTTCACGGGCTTGTCCATGGCTAGTTCCCATGCATAAACTTTTAACGGTCCCCACGGGGACAACGGTGCCGGCTCCAGCCGGTTGCAAATCAACAAACAAATCAGGTTACTTCTTCGGTGTAATCATTTTCATTATTGGCAAAACTTTCAAACTTTTCAAACAAACAACCACTCCTTCACATTTGCGGACCCCTTTTACTCATAGAACGGTCTCCCTGTACCTAAGTGGGGGTCTACCTAGGTTGGAACGGGTGGACCTTCGGGGCCCGGTGTCAGTGTTGCTAGACAGTGGGGTAGAGGGAATTGGTTCCTCCTCCCTGCTATAGTGTGGGGCAGGCGGAGGTATAGGGGGGCTGGGTACAGGTTCATCCCTGGGCACTGGCACTGGTTCTGGCTCACGGTTAACCGCTTCCACTACTTCTTCATCCACGGGTTGTGGGAACAGTATCACTGGAAGTATCACCGCGCCGTTCTGTGTAGGCCAGTTTGCTGGGAAGTCACCCATTACAGTGTGGATTACCTCTGCTGCCTTCTCCACGGGTGAAGGAACCGGTACTTCAGCCTCTGCCTTCAACGCTGGGGGGCATTTTTTTAGATGGTCCCGGGAAACAGTGGCCAGGGTGCCCCCTTGGTCACGACTGATCTGGTAGGTCTTCCCATCTTCCCATGCTGTGGGTTGTATGACGTAAGGGACCTGCTCCCACTGATCATCCAGCTTGTGGGCTTTTCTCTTCCGTTTCAGCACCACATCTCCTGGCTGGAAAGGACCTGCGGGCGCCTTCTGATTGAACCGGTGCTCTTGCTGTTCTCGACTTCGACCGAGGTTTTTCTCCACATACTCCTGGATTTGCCGGTACTGTGCCCTCCTCCGACTTTCCCACTCTGCCGTTGAAGGGAGTGCTTCTGGGGCCTCCAACCCCATCTCCAGATCCACCAGCAGGCGGCCAGGCCGAGCCCTCATCA
The DNA here is from genome assembly GCF_048569485.1 of Anomaloglossus baeobatrachus. Classification (NCBI taxonomy): domain Eukaryota; kingdom Metazoa; phylum Chordata; class Amphibia; order Anura; family Aromobatidae; genus Anomaloglossus; species Anomaloglossus baeobatrachus. Next base: position 49,892,171 of record NC_134364.1, on the reverse strand, counting down.
GATACGCTGGGGTGCACTTCGTCGAGCTGGACGGGATATTATTGTACATGTCGACCAAGTCGGGCAACTTTTCCGGCCACATGTTCCGTTCTTCCAGCGGCAGCGTCTTGAGGAGCCCCAGGACCAAGTGATTCATTTTCTTGCACATGCCGTTGGTTTGGGCGTGGTACGGAGTGGTCCGGATCTTCTTGCAGCCGTACAACTGGCAGAATTCGTGAAACACTTCTGCTTCAAAAGCCGGACCTTGGTCTGTCAGCACCTTCTCGGGGTACCCATGGGGTCGGCAGAAATAAGCCTGGAACGCTCGAGCAGCGGGTCCTTAACGGGGACTACCACCATAAATCTTGAGTAGTGGTCTACCATGGTCAATGCGTAGGTGTACCCACTTCGGCTAGGGGTGAGCTTGACATGGTCCAGGGCGACCAGTTCCAGCGGCTGATGGGTAACGATGGGATGTAATGGTGCCCTCTGGCTAGTCTCGTCCTTTCTCCTCAGTGTACAAGGACCGCACTCTCGGCACCAGGCTTCCACCGATTCCCGCATCCCACTCCAATAGAACCGCTCCCTCAACAGCATCTCCAGCTTCTTCCACCCGAAGTGGCCAGCACCATCATGGTACGCCCGCAGGACAGTAGCGACCTCAGCTTGAGGAACAATCAACTGGCATATTTTCTCATGGGTCTTTGGGTTGATCAGCTCACGGCACAGCCTCCCTTGGTGTAGGTAGAGCCGTTTTCGTTCTTTCCACAAGCGTTGGGCTTCGGCTGGAGCGCTAGGGTCCATTCCCATGGCGCCTTGTTCCACCAGAGTCTTGACAAGGCGGACAGCCGGCGCTTGGTCCTGGGCGTCCTGCCACTCTTGACTGGGCCGCGGGTCCAGATCCACCCTTTGCTGACATACTTGTACCTTCTCAGGAGGCGGCTGGTGAAACGCAGGCAACTCAATCTCCTCGAGGTCGTCATCCTCGCACCCCTCTTCTGACAAATGGGGCATCCGGGAGAGTGCATCTGCATTGATGTTGACACGACCAGCGCGGTACTTTATGGTGAAATCATAGTTGGCTAACCGGGCTACCCACCGCTGCTCCAGCGCGCCCAACTTGGCCGTGTTCAAGTGAGTCAGCGGATTGTTGTCCGTGAATGCGGTGAATTTTGCTGCCGCCAAATAGTGACGGAACCGCTCCGTGATAGCCCACACCAACGCCAGTAGCTCGAGCTTGAAAGAGCTATAGTTCTCAGGGTTCCTTTCGGTCGGCCGGAGTTTTCGGCTGGCGTAGGCGATCACCTTCTCCTTTCCATCCTGGACCTGGGAGACGACCGCTCCTAGCCCCACATTACTGGCGTCCGTGTGGAGGATGAATGGGCGCCCGTAGTCAGGGTACGCCAGGACCTCTTCTCCGGTCAGGGCCGCCTTCAACTGGCAAAAGGACTCCTCATGCTTGTCCTCCCACGACAGTGGGGCTCCGACGGGTCTACCACCTTTGGTCTGTCCCACGAGGAGATCTTGCATGGGGGCGGCCATCTTCGTGTACCCCTTTATAAAGCGCCGATAGTACCCCACCAGACCCAAAAACTGCCTTACCTCCCTCACGGTAGTGGGCCTCGGCCAGCTTTGGATAGCAGTGATCTTCTCAGGGTCGGGGGCGACACCATCCGCACTCACCACATGCCCTAGATATTGCACCCTGGGTTTCAGCAGGTGGCATTTTGAAGGCTTCAACTTCATCCCGTACTTAGCAAGGGACGCGAACACCTCGGCCAGGTGCTCCAGATGGGCTTCATACGTCTGGGAATAAACAATCACATCATCCAAATACAGCAGGACGGTCTCGAAGTTTAAATGTCCCAAACAGCACTCCATCAGCCGTTGGAAAGTCCCGGGGGCATTGCACAGCCCAAGCGGCATGCTATTGAATTCGCAGAGTCCCATCGGGGTGGTGAAGGCGGTCTTCTCCCGGTCCTCCGGGGCCACGGCCACTTGCCAGTATCCGCTGGTGAGGTCAAGGGTCGAGAAGTAGTTTGCAGTTCTCAGTGCAGCCAAAGACTCTTCGATACAAGGCAACGGATAGGCATCTTTATGGGTTATCTGGTTGATCTTCCGGTAGTCCACACACATCCGCATGGTACCATCCTTCTTCTTGACCAGTACCAACGGAGCGGCCCAGGGACTACAGCTGTCCCGAATAACCCCTGCCTCCTTCATATTCTTCAACATATCTTTGGCACACTGGTAATGTGCAGGGAGAATAGGTCTATACCTCTCTTTGATAGGGGGATGTTCTCCCGTGGGAATGTGGTGTTGGACCCCCTTAATCTGCCCAAAGTCTAGGGGGTGCTTACTGAAAACCTGTTCGTACTCCTGCACCACCCTGTGTACCCCTGCCCTGTGATGTGTAGGGGTATCATCAGTGCCTACATGGAGCTGTTGGTGCCACTCCTTTGTGTCCCCCTGGGGTGGGGAAGTGTTGGTGGTAGGTGGGAGTGTGGCTGGACTGGCTTCCTGGATAGTGTGAGGGTCCAGGGTGAGCAGCTTGGCAATGGTGGCATACCGGGGGAGCCTGACTTCTTCCTCCCCACAGTTCAACACTCTCACAGGCACTCTCCCTTTCTTCACATCTACCACCCCTCGGGCGGCTACTACAGTGGGCCAGTGCTCGGAAGGCATGGGCTCCATCATCGCAGGGTAGTCACGCCCCTGAGGCCCTACCGCTGCCCTGCACCAAATCATCATCTCACTCCTAGGGGGCACAGTCAATGGAGCAACATCCATCACTCTCACTCCACCAATCTCCCCTCCGGTTGAGCTTACATGCTGGCGGTACATCAGGGCGCGGATCTCACGCTGCACAGCCCTCTGCCGGCTCCCCGCCGCCGTAGCGGCTAGCTGTTGCAATAGGTTCAACACATCAGCCATGCAGTGTTCCATCACATTGGTTCCCAGCACTATTTTCGGGTTATGATCACTGGGTTCATTCATGATCACAATCATACCCTGGTGTTGCAGTTCAGCTTGCCCCACTGTCATAGCCACCTGTTTATACCCCACCTGGGTCAATGGAAGTCCATTAGCGGCAATCAAATTTATACTATCGTCTGGGGGCGCCAGCTCGTCTGTGGCCCAATATTGCTGATACAACGTGTACGGTATGGTAGTTACCTGTGATCCAGTGTCCAAGAGAGCCATCACTGGTATGCCGTCCACAGCCACAGGGATGATAGGGCGGGCCCCGACATATCGGTCTCGCCAGTCCGGGGGGCCACGGTGTTCTACTCCTGAGGATTGGCCCGGGGCCCCAGGGGTTGCTCGTTTAACGGGCACTGTCGGTAATAATGGCCCGGTTTACGGCAATTGTAGCAGATTGGAGGTCTGCTCCGCGGGTTGTTAGCGCTTCTCCGTTGCATCCAGGGAACATCTTCGGGACTGTCAGCAAGCTGTATCTGTGCCGGAGGCTGAGATCTGGTCAGAGGTTGTAGCGCAGCAAGGATCTTGGCAAGGTCTCCGTCCATGCGACGGACCTGGGCTGCCAGTTCTTCCACTGTGCTGCTCGGGGCTGCAGGTATTAAGGAGGTTGGTTTGGCTGAGGCCGCCACAATGGGAGCTGTCTCGGCGGGCCACGGGACGTGAGTGAAAGGGGGGTGTTTGTTGGGTGTGGGGATTGTTATAGTTCGTGACGCCACCCACGGTTGTGGTGATTGCACCACCGCTGCTCAGTGTGGGGGTCCCGGGGATGGTGATGCGGAGCAGCCAGGTGTTGTGTTGCCCCTCCGTGGGTAGGGGTTGGTGATCCCGGGGCCCAGTGAAGAGATGTAAAGTGTAGGGCCTGGAGGGCGCAGGGACGCGGGGGCAGCGCTGTGCCTTGCGGCACTGTGGTACTCACTCAGCCTGAGACTTGGACACAGTTTGTACGGTAAACCAAACGGCTGGTAGGACGGTCCCACAGACGGCTGCACCTGCACTCCCGGTAGGTGACGGTGATGTCTCTCTTCCTTGCACCTGTGTTGACTGATGGTAGCGGTGGATTCCCTCCGGTTACCCGCTCCCCGACTGCAATCTGGGCCGGAGGAGCTCTACACTTTGCCCGCAGGCGCTGGCCCTGGGGAAACTGGTGCCCTGGCGGTGGCGGTGTCTCCCCTGTAATGGTCGGGCTGTTGCTGTCAATCGGGACTTGGTTGCTGGGGGATCTACGTCCCCTTCACTGACGGATTCGGCAAATTTGGCGACTCCTAGCCTTGCCGGGGTCCGAGAGGCCCCTGCCCTGGTGCTGACTGTCCTTCGGAACACTGCTCCAGACCACCGGGCACACAGCCAACGGGGTCCTTCCAGGAACTTCCAAACGGTCCCCCTCCGAACAGTCACCGCCGTCGCTGACCTTGCTGTTCTAGCCCTACACAAAGCTGGGCTCTCAGGCTTTCCTTTCTTCTTGTCACCTCACTTGCTTTCCTCCTTTACCACTTCTCTTTCTCTCCTCACTTTCACTTAGTTGTTTACTCTAGCCCTCAGCTAGACTTCACTCTTGCCCTCCCCGGGCTTAACGCTGTTCTCAAGCTCTTCCCTGAGCTGACTGCCTGGTTTTCCCGCCTCCAGAGTTGTGAGCTCCTTGGTGGGCGGAGCCAACCGCCTGGCCCACCCCCTGGTGTGCATCAACAGACTCCTGGAGGAAGGCAACAAGGATTTGTAGGTTAGCTGGTGTACCTGCAGGGAATGTGGGGTGTGTGTGTTGTTGTGACATGTGTCCCCTGGCTTGCCCAGGGCGACACAGTTCTGGCGTCACATCCTGAGGGACGTGCGGTCCACATATGCGTTCCACCACGATAGGCGGAAGTGGGGATCGTAGTAACGGATGTGACGTCAGACGCCGGCGGGAGAGCGGTGATTATTTAAACATAGCAAATACTGGCAGCAGTGTACAGCAGAGAGGATTCATGCTGTCACCGTCTGGTAAGCCTGCTGCTCACGGTTTCTTGAACTAAGGGAAAGGTATGTAGGGGATTTTTGGCTTATGAAACCCCTGTTCATTGTCCCGTTTTTTCTCTTTCTAGTTAATCCATGAGAGGTTTCCACATTAGGAACCTTTGTATCTCTTCAAGCTCCCCTGATGAATATTAAATAGGAAACGCGTCGGGAGGAGGAGAAATTGGGATGGGACAGCTAAAAGGGATCCTAAGCCCAGTATATGAGGGGTCGTGGAGACGCCGTTAATGAGGACAAGCTGCCCTTGTGGGAATAGGCTACACCGGAACGGGTGAGATTGTTCCTTTTCCACATCTTTGGACATTGCTATTTTTTTGGGATCCTTGTGTATAGTTATCTCAGAGCATTGTCATGCTTCATCTGAACCCTGAGTACATATTCTGTTTGATGCCCAGACACCAGGCTGGTGGTGTGGATATCTGTATGTCAAGTACGCTTTGATCCCCCTTAATGGGTTGGTGCATTGTTGTATAAGCAGTGTGACTGGTGGGAACAACTGTTTTTTATCCATTTACACTGCCAATTGTGCAGAATCAATGTGTACCTGTATGGTCGGATGCTATACCTGATCGTACCATTCATAATATTGACGTGTCATGTGGCAGAGTGTAATAATCCCTTGATATGATTGAAGGGTGTTGCAGCCTCTCAGTCTCTGCAGCAGACATTGTTTTTTTATATTTTATGAGGTAAGGTAATCCTTTCCTTTTTAAGAGAAACCAATAAATGTTATATTTTAGGTATTTTTGCTCACTAGCTGCTGAAAAAACAACAAAACAGTCTATAAGTGGCATATTTACAAAATTTACAATATAATACAAAATAACAGAGCATAGATTATATATCAAAGAGAGTCAAACAGTAGTTCGGTTAAGGCAACATAATCTGTAGAAGGAGAGGTAGGAAGAAAGAAGATACAGGAAAACTAGGTCGCAGACGGTGGTCTTAACCTAGAGGAGTTGTATCCCCGGTTGTAGGGGATTGAGGCTAGATGCCAGGACGAGTCTTGGTGGATGGTCAGCAGCCTGGGCCCAATCGCCGGTCTGGGGTCAAAGGCACGACGGGGTACATGGAGGTTGGGGAGAAGCTTCAGGCAACCCGGCAATTAACCTGAGGAGAACGGGGCCTTTATGGACTGATCCCACCACCTCCAGAATCGGGACACTAGCGTAACGAGGGGGATATGGCTTTCCTAGCAAGCAGCCCACTGAAATCCAAGTGTGAGCCCTGAGAGGAGGCTCCTCCACTTAGCCACAGTGGGGAGTGGGGCCCGGATAGCTCCAAGCTACCGGACCACAACGGACACTCTAAAATTTAGTGCCAGGAGGCAGGTTACAGACCACCAGCAGCACTGCAGGGGGCGGGACCCGGATGAGCTCCCCTTGAGAGGCAACGCCATTCAGAGACTTTGTTTAGCATGTTGTCAGCGTCTGCTTCATTGCTGAGTGAGTACCCAACTGACCCCTGCACTGTGTCTCCGCATCACCATCCAGAGTCCCAGGGCCTACCCCTACCCGTGGAGGGTAACGTCACCTAGCTGCCCCACTCCATCACCCCGGGTACTCCCAACGGCAGCGGCAGTACTTCCAATTACCGCACACCACAGGTGGCGTCACAAACTATACCATATCCCCTGTAAATACCCCCTTTACATTTGAGTGTGGCCCCTAAGCCCCCGGGTCCGGAGACCCTCGAACCACAAACGGACACTACCCCTGGATCCGAGCGGTTCGATCCGCTGCTGGGGCGGCACACATGATCCTTTGATTGGCAAGCAGCTGATCATTGCAGTAGCTGTATACAGAGCTCACATCTCTGCAGCGCCCAGAAGTCAGTCATTGATAAAGCGCTGATTTCGCAGGCCCCCAGCACATGCAGCGATCATTAAAGGGGCCACGGGCCTGCAGGCTGCAAGAAGCATCAAGGGCCGCATGTGGCCTACGGGCAGCATTTTTGAGACCACTGCACTATGGAATGTGTGGGAGCGGGGACTCCACACGGTACCCGCCCAGCAGGACGGCAACATAACGTCAGCTGTGATGCCCGTCTACAATCTCCTGCCCCTGTCGATGTGACATCATAGGAAGTAGCAAAATCACGTCAGGAGCAGCCACATGACCTCTTGGAGTCGGGGGAGAGGGGCTGACAGCAGTGCAGGTAGGTAGTTGTTATCTATTTACACGCCCCTATGCAGCCCAATAGTTAAATGAAAAATATAAAAAAGCAAAATAAGCCGATTAACCCATAATCATTGATTCAGGTCTTCATACAGTCTCATCGCCCCCAGTGTATAACATCCGCCCCATCTCCAGTGTAAAACATCTGGCCCCTCATTCCCAGTGTAGAACAAATGGCCCCTCACCCCCAGAGTATAACATCCGGCCCCTCACCCCCAGAGTATAACATCTGGCCCCTCACCCCCCGAGTATAACATGCGGCCCCTCTGGTGTATAACATCCGGCCCCTCTGGTGTATAACATCCGGCCCCTCTGGTGTATAACATCCGGCCCCTCGCCCCTCTGGAGTATAACATCTGCCCCTCCTCCAGTGTAAAACATCCAGGGCAACGTTAGGCTAGGAATAGGCTTATGATTAGCGTAAGGGCTAAGGTTAGGGTTATACTTAGGACTAGGGTTAAAGCTAGAGTTAGGAAGAGGCTTATGATTAGAGTTAGGGGAATGGTTAGAAATAGGATTATGATTAGGGATAGCAATAGGTTTAGGATTAGAGTTAAGGCTACGGCTAGCAATAGGCTTAGGACTAGGGCTGGGAAGAGGCTTATTATTAGAGTTAGGACTAGGGTTAGGAATATGGGGAGATAAGGTATGCACACCAGTGACTATGTAAGGGGAATACATGAAATAGCAGAAACTGCTGTGTGAATACTGACTTGAAAAATCTAATAGCTATATGTAAGAGTGAAAACTCTTACATATAGCTATTGGATTTTTCAAGTCAGTATTCACACAGCAGTTTCTGCTATTTCATGTATTCCCCTTACATAGTCACTGGTGTGCATACCTTATCTCCCCATAGTGATGTTTTTTTAGGTTTTTGCACCCAGTTCAGACTTAGAATGGTGTTCCATACGTTATTCCTTATGTTAGGGTTAGGAATAGGCTTATGATTACAGTTAGGCCTAGGAATAGCAATAGGCTTCGGACTAGGGTTAAGGCAAGGGTTAGGAATAGGCTTAGGATTAGAGTTAGGTCTAGGGTTAGGAATAGGTTTAGGATTAGAGTTAGGGCTAGGGTTAGCGATATGCTTAGGACTAAGGTTAAAGCGGGCTTTACACGCTGCGACATCGGTAACGATATATCTTCGGGGTCACGTTGTTAGTGACGCACATCCGGCGCCATTACAGACATCGCAGCGGGTGACAGCTAGGAGCGACGATCACCGATCGCAAAAACGTCAAAAATCGTTGATCGGTGACACGTCGCTCCTTTCCATAATATCATTACTGCTTGCTGATACGATGTTGTTTGTCATTCCTGCAGCACCACAGATCGCTATGTGTGACACCGCAGGAGCGACAAACATCTCCTTACCTGCGTCCACCGGCAATACGGAAGGAAGGAGGTGGGCGGGATGTTATGTCCCGCTCATCTCCGCCCCTCCGCTTCTATTGGCCGGACACTTAGTGACATCGCTATGACGCCGAACGCACCTCTCCCTTGAGGGAGGGATTGTTCGGCGGTCACAGCGACGTGGCTGACCAGGTATGTGCTATCACCAGATATCGCATGTACGACGGGGGCGGATGCTATCGCGCTCGACATCGCTAGCCGATGCTAGCGATGTCGCAGCGTGTAAAGCCCGCTTAAGGCTAAGGTTAGGAAGAGGCTTATTACAAGACTTAGGGCTAGTGTTATGAATAGACTAAGGACTAGGGTTAAGACTATGGTTAGGACGAAGATTATGATTAGAGTTAGGGCCATGGTTAGGAATAGGGTTAGAAGAAGGGTTAGGGCAAAAAAATGGTTACATAGTAGACACACAAAAATATAATAAAAAAAAGTTAAATAGAACAATGTACAACTTTATTTTTAAAATGTAAATGTTAGATTTCAGCACCCAAAAAAAAAAAAAAGATGAAGTGGGTCTAAACGCAAACTATAATTACGTCAGTATTTTCTTAAAATACATTAGATGGACTTGGGAGATAATGGGTTTAATACTGTACTGGTGCAAGGGTCCCAGGGAATGCTAACGATCCATGGGTTATGGGGGCGCAGGATACTTGTGTGACGCCAGTGGACTAGTCAGGGTGTCACAGGGAATTGCACTCCTTTTTCTTATAGTGCAGAACCCACCCTCCATGATTCTGGGATCCTAACCTTTGGTATTGCTTCTATCAGCATTCAAATCCTAGTCACCTTACACCACACCCTGTCAAGCACACCAGTGGGTGGTCTAGCTGGAATAGGGCCACCCTCCTAGGGGTCAGGCAGACTGGTTGGAGGGACTTTGTTCAGTGGTAGCCCTCAGAGAGTGAGGAGCTGAGGGAGTTGGAGCTTCCTGGGAAACTTTGGTTAGGTCGCAGACGGTGGTCTGGGACCAGAGGAGTCGGAGACATGGTCGCAGGGTATTGGAGAAAGGAGCCAGACTTAGGCGGGCTTTGCACACTATGACATCGCAGGTGTGATGTCGGTGGGGTCAAATTGAAAATGACGCACATCCGGCATCGCATGCGACATCGTAGTGTGTAAAGCCTAGATGATACGATTAACGAGCGCAAAAGCGTCGTAATCGTATCATCGGTGCAGCGTCGGCGTAATCCATAATTACGCTGACGCGACGGTCCGATGTTGTTCCTCGCTGCTGCAGCAGCACACATCACTGTGTGTGAAGCCGCAGGAGCGAGGAACATCTCCTACCGGCGTCACCGCGGCTTCCGTAGACTATGCGGAAGGAAGGAGGTGGGCGGGATGTTTACATCCCACTCATCTCCGCCCCTCCGCTCCGATTGGCCGCCTGCCGTGCGACATCGCAGTGACAACGCACGACCCGCCCCCTTAACAAGGAGGCGGGTCGCCGGCCAGAGCGACGGTCGCAGGACAGGTGATTCCATGTGAAGCTGCCGTAGCGATAATGTTCGCTACGGCAGCTATCACAAGGATATCGCTGCTGAGACGGGGGAGGAGACTATCGCGTGCGACATTGCAGCATCGGCTTGCGATGTCGCAACGTGCAAAGCCTGCCTTAGTGTTGGAGAACGGTCGGCACCGCAATATCTAGTAATTGGACTGGTACCGAGTACGGTGGGGTACTGCACCCTAGATCAGGGAGTAGCTTCACGCAACCTGATAATTAACCTGTGGAGGATAGTCTGTTTATGAACTTTCCCCAAGAGCTCAGAGATCGAAGGCACCAACACAACGAGGGGGATAGGGCTTTCCAACACATGCGGCCCACTGAAATCCCAAGTGTCAGCCATTGAGAGCACAGCTCCTCTATTCAAACATAGGGAGCGGGACCCCGAAAGCTCCAGGCCGAGGGGTCAATCAGAAACATCTAAAATCAGTGCATGGAGGCAGGTCAGGACCACCAGCAATATCAACGGGAGCGGATTCCCGGACGAGCTCCCCTCCGAGAGGCAGCGGCACCCAGAGACTTGGTTTTCTTATGTGTCAGTCTATTTGATGGTTGCACAAACACGCACATGGCCTCAGTGAGTACGCTGCTTCCCCACCTGCGTCCTGCCTGCTGCGCGGTCTGCACCCCGCATCCCTGCACCTTTACCATCCAGAGTCCCGGGGCCTGCCCTAAAGGGAGCGTCATCTGCCCCACTCCATCTCCCCTGGGTACTCCCATCTGCAGCAGCGGTACGCCCATTTACCGCGAACCATGGGTGGCGTTACGAACAATAACTTCCCTGTAAATAGCCCCCCTTTCTTATTTTCGAGTGTTCGGAGACCCTTGAGCCACAGCAACCCCCGGATCCGAGCAGTCTGACTGCTGCAGGGGCGGTACACTTGCCTGCCCGAGTGCTGGTGACCCACGCCAGATCTTGGCACCTCTGCCATACAAACTCAAATCTGCTTCCATCACAGCAGGTACATAATGCCCCCCTGTAGGGCATCAATGAACTTAAGGCCCCGTCACACACAGAGATAAATCTTTGGCAGATCTGTGGTTGCAGTGAAATCATGGACATATTGTTCCATTTGTACACAGCCACAAACCTGGCACTGATTGTCCACAATTTGACTGCAACCACAGATCTGCCACAGATTTACCACAGATCTGTGGTAAATCTGTGGTAAATCTGTGGTAGATTTGTGGTAGATCTACCACAGACTTACCACAGACTTACCACAGACTTACCACAGACTTACCACAGACTTACCACAGACTTACCACAGACTTACCACAGACTTACCACAGACTTACCACAGATTTATCTCTGTGTGTTACAGGGCCTTTAATGGAAGGGATTGGTTTTATGGGTGGCTTTTTTGTAGCATCAGGATAGCTATAGGACGGGTTTATTTTCATTATACTGCGGACCTTCCTACCAGAATAGAGCCATGGATCAATTACAATAATGGTGGGACACAATAATAATAATTACCCTTAAATATCACCAGTAGGAGATTTGGTTAAATACGGTGTGAGGCTATTGCGCCCTTGACAAAGCGTAGGCTCAGTCCACAGTCTCTTTAGTTCATTAGAGTCTCTAACAACGCATTTGTGCACCTGAATGCCTATGCCCGGGGCGCTCGCTCCTGATATAATTGAACTGGCATGTGTAGTTCTCTGCAAACCTTCAGCTAACGTTACACGCTAATAGTTCTTTCGAAACAGTTCAAGGGAAAACCATTCCCGGTCGGAGCATCCAAGTCTCGTAATGACATAATTTGTTGTAACATTTAGTTAATTTAACTAGTGCTGTAGAGAAAGGCTCAGCGCTGCCAAATAATCCCCTGGCTGGAGCGCAGCTCGTGGCAAAGGCAGAGCTCAGCACTTTGAGCATATGTTACTTTTTATGATATACTCTATTACTGCTCGGTTTGAAAAAAAAATAAAAAATCCTTTATAATAAAATGTGATGTTCTGCTTCAAGAGAGTCATGGAAGACACCACAAGGGCAAACACAAAGATTATACCAAGGTCCTGGACATCACTTTCTTTTTCTTCCCATTAAAAGGGAATTTGTCAGCAGATTTTTGCTATGTATTCGGAAAACAGCATGATGTAAGGCCAGAAACACTGATTCCAGAGATGCGTCACTTGCTCTGCATCTTGATGTAGTTTCAATACAATCAGTGTTTTATCAGCAAGATATTATCATTAGAGGACTAGGCCTCATCTGCATAGTAGTCAGGCTAATTTTTGTATCCCCGCCGCAACACTGATTGGCATTTTGCTGACAGTGTACTCAGGAAGCTGCCAATAAGGGGTGTGGGCGGGGTTACACAGCTCAGCAGTCTAACCACTGCTATATCTACAGCAGAAAAAACAGGGATTTTATCAAAACTGCACCAAGCAGCCCAGTAAGTGACATATCGCTGCAATCAGGGTCTCTGCCCTTACATTATGTTGCTCTCAAACTGATGTATCACTTAGTTTACTGGGTGCGGCACTTGCGACAGCATCACAGTTTTCTCTGCTGCAGAGCTCTGAATGCTGAGCTGTGTATAACCCAGCCCACACCACTGATTGACAGCTTTCTGTGTATACTTAAATAAAACAGCAGGGGACAGAATATAGGATCATTGCTTATTATTATTCGACTAAACCCAAATTACAGTCATAAGGAATAGGAGAAAAGGCTGGGAATCATAGTCTACATATGTAATAATAAAACGTCAAAGCTAATATCTTGCGTAAAGGTTTTTTTTTTTATTTTTCCAAGAAAGATTTATAGCAAGATTAAATACATCATACAATTATTAGATTTATAAATAACATGTAGGTTTATACAGGGGGGGATCCTGACAAAGTACACTATGGTCCAACACCGGACATGGGAGAAAATCCAAAATCCAATAACGTTCTCAAAAAAATGCCTCACAAAAGTTACAATCATCAATGGACATATATATAGTCTTATATCAAAAGCATAAATACCTTGTGGGCATTCAGAATGTTTATAAGAGGATTGGATAAGTGCTGCCGTAAGAACAAGAGAATTTCAAACAGTCATCATAGTAAAAAGACTACAGAGTAACAAATAATTATTCCCAGGTCTAGCGTGCAGCGATATAGTGGTTATATAGAATTACCCGAGGAAGCTAACGAAACGTGCGCGTCGGAGCACGTTTTCTACCCTGGCATCCACTCGAACATGGGTAATTCTATATAACCACTATATCGCTCCACCGCAGCACCCTCATTCCCCGCAGCCACATTCAGACTATAAGACGCACCCCCCACTTTCCCCCAACATTTGGGGGGGAAAAAGTGCGTCTTATAGTCCGAAAAATACGGTACTTCTCCCAGAGGATTATTGCAATTATATATATATATTTTGACATACAGTTGTGCTCAAAAGTTTACATATCCCGGCAGATTTTTTACTTTTTTGGCCTTTTTTTCAGAGAATATGAATGATCACACAAATTTTTTTTTCCACTCATTGTGATAAATTGAATAGTTTACCTGGATGGGTACAAAAGGGAAGACAAGGGCGGCGCTGACCTAAGCACAGTAAATGGTGAAAAGACTTGGATATAAATGAATTCAATGCTCACCTTTTTGAAGGCATAATTTGCCTTGAAAGTAGCTGTATTGAGCCACGGCAACTGGCCCCTCTTGGCGTGCAGCAATCCCTGGACACTATGAGAGAATCCTCCCTTGGGTTCACATAGGTACCACGAATCAGAACCATAAAAAAATCCAGGCTATGTGTGATTGCGCTTCCGTAGGAGGCGAAAGCGGGGTGATCCTTTTTAAAAATTATTTATTGATATCCACATACAACGCGTTTCGGCTAGCAAGCCTTCTTCAGGTATTAAATAAGCATAAAAAAATAAAATGTCCCCTTATAGAGAAAAGGGGTTTTTTTTTAACATATTAGCTAAAGGGTGTGGTCTGGTTTGTCAGGTCTCCATAAGGCGAATAGTCTTCCCCGTGGTCTCCACATAGCTTCTCATAAGCCAGATCAGATACCCACACTTTGCACTGACGAGGGGCAATCACCCCAAAACACCGTGTCTGCAAATTGGGATTCTTATCTGGCATTAAATCCTAAGTCTTACGAAAAGGCTTGTTTAAAAAGCCACTTATGACTTTTAGGATTGCTGCTTCCAAGAGGTGGCGCTAGAGTTTGTCTCCTTCCTCCCTGGAGGGACAATTTGACTAAAGGGTGTGGTGAAAGACTAGGATAATTGATAATTTGATAAACACACCCTGTATTTAGGCTGACAATAGAGAACGAGGAAGCAATAGCTTTAAAATTAAATTGTAGAACATTATTTATTCCAATGAGATATATAAATGTAGAAAAATAATATTAAATCAACCTATGAAAGTTTTTTTCTTTTAGGTCTTCCATGTGAAAAAAAAATAAAAAGAAAAGTTGATGATTATTATTAATTATTATTATTATTATTGTGTAGAATAGATATTTTTGTTAAAAAATATATATTATCTATACATGTATAAAAAGAGTTGTATGGATATTAAAAAAAAAAAAATCTTTAAAAGGTTCTTTAAAAATTCTTTAAAAACAACCTTTAAAAACATCTAAGTAGGATCTGCTAAGTAGGATGTTTTTAAAGAATTTAGCTAATATGTTCAAAAAAGAACCTTTACTCTATAAAGGGGACATTATATGGTTTTATGTTATTGCTTATATTATATCTGAAGAAGGCTTGCTAGCCGAAACGCGTTGTATGTGGATTATGTGGACATCAATAAATAATTTTTAAAAATGATTTTTTCATGGGTTTTTTTCCACTCATTGTTAGTGGTTGGGTGAAGCCATTTATTGTCAAACTACTGTGGCAGGAGATTGTTCTTATAAGCACAACACTCAGAGGATGAGACAGGCGCTGGCCCATCACTGCCATCATCTGTACTCCAAATGAGTATGTTCTCATACCGTTGGAGCTGAAGGCAGGAAAATAGACTGTGGAAAAGCAGGGGTTTGGAAGTTATTTATTACATATTTTTTTCCAGGTTTGAAGACAAATCTAATAAAATGATTAACAAAGTTTCATAATTATGCATGCTGGATAAAAGTATAAAACAAACATTAAAGTTTAGTTACTCTTTTAGCTCTATATTTTATAATGCTGAGATTTAAGGCCCTGTTACACGCAACGACATTGCTACCAAGATATCGCTGGGGCCACAGAATTCGTGACGCACATCCGGCATCGTTAGCGACTTTGTTGCGTGTGACACCTACGAGCAACTGCAAACGATCCAAAAAGCGGCACAAATCGTTGATTGTTGACACGTTGTTCCTTTCCCAAATATCGTTACTCTTTTAGGACGCAGGTTGTTCGTCGTTCCTGAGGCAGCACACATCGCTATGTATGACACCCCGGGAACGACGAACAACAGCGTTCCTGCGTCCTCCAACGAGGTGGGAGTGACGTTAATGCGGCCTGCTGTGTGACGTCGCTGTGACGCCGCACGAACCGCCCCCTTAAAAAAAGAGGTTGTTCGGCGGCCACAGCGACGTTGTTAGGAAGGTATGTGCGTGTGACGCGTACTAGCGATATTGTTCGCCACGGGCAGCGATTTGCCCGTGACGCACGTACGACGGGTGTGATCGCTAGTGATTTTGCTGCATGTAAAGCGGCCTTTAGTAATTTGTAAATTGTACGCCGCAACAGAGAGAGAGTGTTGACCACAAACTGAACCACACAGGGCACAATTTAAAATAAGACCTGCATTGTTCCTTTGAAGTTTTTCTGACAATTTTTGTTTTTGAAAAGTTATTATTGTAAAGTATCACCCTGAGGAAATCTTTGGGTACACCACCATCAGGTTATACTTTATCTCAGGACTGAGGTGGGCATGCACACTTCTTAAATCTTCTTAGGCTGGTTCTACAGATGTTCTTGGGCCACTTGTGGTCCTTTATGTCAACATTTTATAGTTACACACCAAGGATGTCTTCTGGAACACTACCTCAGATTATACATTATCTCAGGAAAGGGGCAATTCTCTCTTCTTATATCCTCTCAGGCTGGTTCTACAGATGTTCTTGGGACACTTGTGGTCCTGTAGGTCAACATTTTACAGCTTCACACTACGGAAGTCTTCTAGAACACAACATCACATTCTACATTATCTCAAGGAGAGGGCAATTCTCTCTTCTTATATCTTCTTGGGCTGGTTCTACAGATGTTCTTGGGCCACCTGTGGTCCTGTAGGCCAACATTGTATAGTTCCACACTAAGGAAGTTTTCTGGAATACAACATCAGATTCTACATTATCTCAGGAGAGGGGCAATTTTCGCTTCTTATATCTTCTCGGGATGGTTCTACAAATGTTCTTGGGCCACTTGTGGTCCTGTAGGTCAACATTTTACAGCTTCACACTACGGAAACCTTCTTGAACACATCAGATTCAACATCATCTCAAGAAAGGGGCAATTCTTTCTGCTAGGCAACTTCCAACTACATTGAGTGCCCATAGGAGAAAACAAAAAATATTCAAGATCCGACTTTGCATCTAGGAAGGAATCCTGGACTGGTCCTTCAGCCACAAGTTTGCTAATGTTGAATCTGTGCCAGTTCACGCCACACGTATAGCAAAATGGTACAAAGCCCACTTTACACAGGTCCCAACTCCAACCGCCTTAGTTCCTTCCTTGCTATATCACCCCACTTACTTTGACATTAATTTCCCATTTTTATCTAAGTTCTAAGACAATGTGGGTTCATTTTTTGTTCTGAAATGAACACTGGGCTTTTCTTGCTATCATTTCTAAATTTCCAAGCTCAGCAGGACCAGTAAATGGATGTCTGCCTGTTTTAGTTCCTGCTTGTCAGCCACTCGGCTGTTTATGCTCAATAAGTATTTATGCTGCCTGTTTCCATTTCTATGTTTTATCATTTGTTCCTTAATTTTTAATACCGTTTATTGACTTGTATAGAATCAATGAACTAAAAATTGTCCTATTATGTCAGCAAATATTTAAATGGACAGTCTGAGGGCCTATTCGGACAAAGTAATAAGTGGGAACAAGGGTTTTTTAGGACACAATATTCCAAATCATTGGCTTGATTACAGAGGCTGGTAATCACCTGAAGAAAAAGCAAAACACTTATTTGTCGGGTGAGATGATGATTATTAAGCTTTCTTAGGCCCCCTTCATACATCCGTGATTCCGGTATGTGTGACATCTGTTTCCATACGTACTGGAGACATGGACAAACGCAGACCCATTGAAATCAGTCTGCGCACACATCCATGTTTTTTCATGAACGTGTGTCCGTGTGGCACACATGCGTGTCTGTGTTTGCTGCATGGATACAAGTCCGTTTTACTCCGGCAGCACTGATGTCACATGGAGCACACACACTGATGTGATCCGTGGACATGTACTGGAGAAAACACATATCGTTGAAATAAAAAATGATTTTCTATACTCACCTATCTTCGGCGCTGCCGTCACTTGCTTCAAGGCTCACTCATTATGCTCATGAATATTCACTGCACCGCGGACCCGGAAGCAGCAGCAACTGAGACAGCAGCGCCGGGTACAGGAGAGTAAAAAGTTTCTGATTTCTTTGTGCTACCAAGGATAGCACATGTAGAACACACATGTGCCAAAATCACTGCACACGGATGGCCATACGCACTTTCAACACGGACCGTGAAAAACATATGTTTATATCAAGAACATGTGAATGGGGCCTGAACGGCACATTTCCCCGTATAAACAGGACATATGCTGCCAATGGCATAAAAGCATGATTGATTTGTCTAAACAGGCCATTAAACAATCGCCAAATCTGATCTGAATATACAGTTAGGTCCAGAAATATTTGGACAGTGACACAAGTTTTGTTATTTTAGCGGTTTACAAAAACATGTACAGAAATACAATTATATCTATAATATGGGCTGAAAGTGCACACTCCCAGCTGCAATATGAGAGTTTTCACATCCAAATTGGAGAAAGGGTTTAGGAATCATAGCTCTGTAATGCATAACCTCCTCTTTTTCAAGGGACCAAAAGTAATTGGACAAGGGACTCTAAGGGCTGCAATTAACTCTGAAGGCGTCTCCCTCGTTAACCTGTAATCAATGAAGTAGTTAAAAAGGTCTGGGGTTGATTACAGGTGTGTGGTTTTGCATTTGGAAGCTGTTGCTGTGACCAGACAACATGCGGTCTAAGGAACTCTCAATTGAGGTGAAGCAGAACATCCTGAGGCTGAAAAAAAGAAAAAATCCATCAGAGAGATAGCAGACATGCTTGGAGTAGCAAAATCAACAGTCGGGTACATTCTGAGAGAAAAGGAATTGACTGGTGAGCTTGGGAACTCAAAAAGGCCTGGGCCTCCACGGATGACAACAGTGGTGGATGATCACCGCATACTTTCTTTGGTGAAGAAGAACCCGTTCACAACATCAACTGAAGTCCAGAACACTCTCAGTGAAGTAGGTGTATCTGTCTCTAAGTCAACAGTAAAGAGAAGACTCCATGAAAGTAAATACAAAGGGTTCACATCTAGATGCAAACCATTCATCAATTCCAAAAATAGACAGGCCAGAGTTAAATTTGCTGAAAAACACCTCATGAAGCCAGCTCAGTTCTGGAAAAGTATTCTATGGACAGATGAGACCAAGATCAACCTGTACCAGAATGATGGGAAGAAAAAAGTTTGGAGAAGAAAGGGAATGGCACATGATCCAAGGCACACCACATCCTCTGTAAAACATGGTGGAGGCAACGTGATGGCATGGGCATGCATGGCTTTCAATGGCACTGGGTCACTTGTGTTTATTGATGACATAACAGCAGACAAGAGTAGCCGGATGAATTCTGAAGTGTACCGGGATATACTTTCAGCCCAGATTCAGCCAAATGCCGCAAAGTTGATCAGACGGCGCTTCATAGTACAGATGGACAATGACGCCAAGCATACAGCCAAAGCTACCCAGGAGTTCATGAGTGCAAAAAAGTGGAACATTCTGCAATGGCCAAGTCAATCACCAGATCTTAACCCAATTGAGCATGCATTTCACTTGCTCAAATCCAGACTTAAAACGGAAAGACCCACAAACAAGCAAGACCTGAAGGCTGCGGCTGTAAAGGCCTGGCAAAGCATTAAGAAGGAGGAAACCCAGCGTTTGGTGATGTCCATGGGTTCCAGACTTAAGGCAGTGATTGTCTCCAAAGGATTCGCAACAAAATATTGAAAATAAAATTTTTTTTTTGGGTTTGGTTTATTTGTCCAATTACTTTTGACCTCCTAAAATGTGGAGTGTTTGTAAAGAAATGTGACAATTCCTACAATTTCTATCAGATATTTTTATTCAAACCTTCAAATTAAACGTTACAATCTGCACTTGAATTCTGTTGTAGAGATTTCATTTCAAATCCAATGTGGTGGCATGCAGAGCCCAACTCGCGAAAATTGTGTCACTGTCCAAATATTTCTGGACCTAACTGTAATTTTATATATATATATATATATATATATATACACACACACACACACACACACACATCAATCAGGAAATACCTTAACCAACCCTTTACCTTTGAAGAAATCTTAGAGGCCATTACTTCTTTTCAAAATCTCCATGAAATGATGAACTACCATTCAATTTTGTAGGAAATATGCCAACTCCCTTGCCCCAATTCTACTCCGCATCTACAAACTGCACCTATGAATCATTGATACTCGTCAACTCAATGTGGGAAGCAATTAGAATTATGCACCCGATGTTGGGCAAGGATCTGAAGTCTTGTGACTCAAAAGGCCACTTTACACGCAACGACATCGCTAACGAGATGTCGTTGGGGTCACGGATTTCGTGACGCACATCCGGCCTCGTTAGCGACGTCGTTGCGTGTGAAATGCAGGAACGACCGTTAACGATCAAAAATACTCACCTTATCGTTGATCGTTGACACGTCGTTCGAATCTCAAATATCGTTGCTGCTGCAGGACGCAGGTTGTTTGTCGTGCCTGCAGCAGCACACATAGCTACGTGTGGTACCCCAGGAACAAGGAACAACATCGTACCGGCGGCAATGAGGAAGGAAGGAGGTGGGTGGGATGTTACGGTCGCTCATCTCCGCCCCTCCGCTTCTATTGGGCGGCAGCTTAGTGACGCCGCACGAACCGCCCCTTTTGAAAGGAGGCGATTCGCCGGCCACAGCGACGTCGCTAGGCAGGTAAGTATAGTGTGACGGGTGTTAGCGATGTTGTGCGCCACGGGCAGTGATTTGCCCGTGACGCACAACCGACGGGGGCGGATGCTATCGCTAGCAATGTCGCTGTATGTAAAGTGTCCTTTACAGACTAAATTGGAGAACATCAAAATACTTCCAAAAATGTTGGGCAGAAAACTGGATCCAGTTATTCTCTCCTTTGCGCACCCCTATAAAATGCATGTTATGCCCGGTAAATCAACAGCCCTTAATTTGTGCAGGATTTTTACAAATTTACAAGTGTTCCATAGAGATGAGGATTCTAGAGTGGCCTTATCCCTTACAGACTATTGGAGCTTTCTTTTCCTTACCCGTTCCAAATTTGGTTTTGGCGCAGTAGTTATCAAATGGGTTCAACTTCTATTTTTGGAGCTTAGCTCACAAATTTTGGTCAATTGATGTATATCAGAACCACGGGACCAGGCAAGAACGCCCCATCTCCACTTTTAGTTGCATTGGCCGTTGAGCCATCAGGATCCCTGCATACTTGGTTTTGTCACGTCCTGCACATTAATAAATTACCATCTAAGATATGGCCCAGGAACCTCCCTTACACATACTATGGAGGGCATCTCAGCCTTGTCTGGTCCCCAAATTGGCTTCAATCACACTTGATGCCTACGGATGATGTATCGGTTCCTCCTCAACCTATATTTTTGGTTCCTCTGGATTTGATCAAATTCTTTACTTATTTGGGCATCAAGATCTCCAGATTAGTGTCATAATTTACCCAACTAAATGTGGAACCTCTCCTCCATACTCAATCAGCTGGGCAAGCTTTTACCATCTACTCTGGCTAGAATGGATCTGGGTAGAACGATACTTTTACCCAAAAATCTATAGATTTTGCATTATTTTCCCATCCATCTACCCGGCCATATAAAACATTGAGCGCATGCTTTCTTACTTAGAGCTCGGGTGCCACAAATTACAAATGCAGTAGATGCAAGTATGCAAGATTAATAGGGTGCAATGACAAACGTTGCCTCCGCTAAGTGCCATTCATAGTGGTGGGATAGCTGATTCACCAAGTACCAGTACCCTTATCCACCAATCTTTATCATACCAGGTGTTCGTTCTTTCACTTCCCCATTCAGATGGGGCTGGTGTGGCACATAATGCAGTAGGGCATTAGTAATCGGACACATCCATATTTATGTGAGTGGATGGCCTTTGATCAAAAGACTAAGTACCCCTAGTGACTTACATTTTTAACTTCTACATCAATAGCTGACTTCATGTATTCATTAATTGCAGTGTGCTGACAAATGGTGTATGTATATGAATGCACAGTGATGTCACAGTTCAGGGATAATGCAAAAAAATTATGTCACAGTACAGGGATAATGCACACAGTGATGTCACAGTACAGGGGTAATACACATGGTGATGTCACAGTACAGGGATAATATACACAGTGATGTCACAGTACAGGGATAATATACACAGTGATGTCACAGTACAGGGATAATATACACAGTGATGTCACAGTACAGGGATAATATACACAGTGATGTCACAGTACAGGGATAATACACACAGTGATGTCACAGTACAGGGGTAATACACACAGTGATGTCACAGTACAGGGATAATATACACAGTGATGTCACAGTACAGGGATAATATACACAGTGATGTCACAGTACAGGGATAATATACACAGTGATGTCACAGTACAGGGATAATACACACAGTGATGTCACAGTACAGGGGTAATACACACAGTGATGTCACAGTACAGGGATAATGCACACAGTGATGTCACAGTACAGGGGTAATGCACACAGTGATGTCACAGTACAGGGATAATATACACAGTGATGTCACAGTACAGGGATAATGCACACAGTGATGTCACAGTACAGGGGTAATACACACAGTGATGTCACAGTACAGGGATAATACACACAGTGATGTCACAGTACAGGGATAATGCACACAGTGATGTCACAGTACAGGGGTAATACACACAGTGATGTCACAGTACAGGGGTAATACACACAGTGATGTCACGGTACAGGGATAATACACACAGTGATGTCACGGTACAGGGATAATGCACACAGTGATGTCACAGTACAGGGATAATATACACAGTGATGTCACAGTACAGGGATAATACACACAGTGATGTCACAGTACAGGGATAATACACACAGTGATGTCACGGTACAGGGATAATACACACAGTGATGTTACGGTACAGGGATAATACACACAGTGATGTCACAGTACAGGGATAATACACACAGTGATGTTACGGTACAGGGATAATACACACAGTGATGTTACGGTACAGGGGTAATACACACAGTGATGTCACAGTACAGGGATAATGCACACAGTGATGTCACAGTACAGGGATAATACACACAGTGATGTTACGGTACAGGGATAATACACACAGTGATGTCACGGTACAGGGATAATACACACAGTGATGTCACAGTACAGGGATAATGCACACAGTGATGTCACAGTACAGGGGTAATATACACAGTGATGTCACACTACAGGGGTAATACACACAGTGATGTCACGGTACAGGGGTAATACACACAGTGATGTCACGGTACAGGGATAATACACACAGTGATGTCACGGTACAGGGATAATACACACAGTGATGTCACAGTACAGGGATAATGCACACAGTGATGTCACAGTACAGGGATAATACACACAGTGATGTCACGGTACAGGGATAATACACACAGTGATGTCACGGTACAGGGATAATACACACAGTGATGTCACAGTACAGGGATAATACACACAGTGATGTCACAGTACAGGGATAATACACACAGTGATGTCACAGTACAGGGGTAATACACACAGCAATATCACAGTACAGGGATAATACACACAGTGATGTCACAGTACAGGGATAATACACACAGTGATGTCACAGTACAGGGATAATGCACACAGTGATGTCACAGTACAGGAATAATACACACATTGATGTCACAGTACAGGGATAATACACACAGTGATGTCACAGTACAGGGGTAATACACACAGCAATATCACAGTACAGGGATAATACACACAGTGATGTCACAGTACAGGGATAATGCACACAGTGATGTCACAGTACAGGGATAATGCACACAGTGATGTCACAGTACAGGGATAATGCACACAGTGATGTCACAGTACAGGGATAATACACACAGTGATGTCACAGTACAGGGGTAATACACATAGTGATGTCACAGTACAGGGATCATACACACAGTGATGTCACAGTACAGGGATAATACACACAGTGATGTCACAGTACAGGGAAAATGTACACAGTGATGTCACAGTACAGGGATAATGCACACAGTGATGTCACGGTACAGGGATAATGCACACAGTGATGTCACAGTACAGGGATAATGCACACAGTGATGTCACAGTACAGGGATAATGCACACAGTGATGTCACAGTACAGGGATAATACACACAGTGATGTTACGGTACAGGGATAATACACACAGTGATGTCACGGTACAGGGATAATATGTGGCGCCCCTGACCTGGTCAGGCACCACTGAGTACTGCACCCATGCTGGGGACAGTACAATACAGGTAATCCAGAAGGCTGACCGGGGTGTGGAACACAGGCGCATAGTGATCAGGTCTCACACATGTACCCATGAGAGGACCCCTGGGGATCCCAGGAGGGGGCAAGCCTTCACCTTCACTGGAATAGTGGAGGGGGTAGAGCCTCCATCTCCTCTCAAGGGGTGTGGTGGAGAGTCTGGTTGCTAGGTGGCGTAGGCAAGAACAGGGGAGGAGGAGCAGTGAGCCAGTTCAGTGTAGAGTCCAGGGAGCTCAAGTGAGGAGCAGATCCCTGGAGCTGTGCAATCTGACAGCGTCCGCGCAGTGGCTACAGACGGGGGAGAACGGTCAACTAGGAGTGCTACCTGAAAGCCAGCTTCAGCTAGGGAGTGCAACGGAGTGGGAAGTACGGAGACTGCTAGAGAGCACCAGGCCCAACCGGGCGGCAGATCCCGAAGCGAAGATAGATCCAGCTTTCTTCTGCTAAACCTGCCGGTGTGGGGCTCTCAAAGCCCACACCACAACACCACAAAAGCCGCAGCCACGTAACCACAGTGAGGGCCCATAGGTCACAGGAGGCAAGAAGCTGGAGTGGCCTGGTCCGGGGAACAAGCAAACGGCAAACAAAAGGGGGAGAGAGGCTGCAGCATCTTCCCTGGGCGACCCCCATAGGGACTAAAAGTCGGGGTCACCCCAAACCACCAAGGGCTAAGGAAGGCGAGTCAGTAGTCACCCTCATAAAGTCAGCCTGAAGGATACCTGGTTCCCATCTGGTTCATCTCAGCTACGCCCGGGCTACTCACCCTGCCATCAAATGTGAGTAAAGCCCTTGAAAGACAATTCTGCCTGTGTGGAGTTATTCTGCGCCTTGTGGTACTACAAACTTACACCGGGCCCTGGGGCTTGCCTCACTCTCAGGAGGCTATTCCAACTAACTGCACACACCATCAGCCCCAGGCGTCCCCTAACCTGCAGTGGCGGTCCCCACTGACCGCAATACTGAGAGTGGCGTCACGATCAAAACAGAAGATTTCCTACCAGTGACGGAGATCCAGCAACGTGGAGTCCTTGAAGGTAACGCACCGACACCGACACACCACCTGTGGGGCTTCACAAATACACACAGTGATGTCACAGTACAGGGATAATGCACACAGTGATGTCACAGTACAGGGGTAATATACACAGTGATGTCACACTACAGGGGTAATACACACAGTGATGTCACGGTACAGGGGTAATGCACATAGTGATGTCACAGTACAGGGATAATGCACACAGTGATGTCACAGTACAGGGATAATACACACAGTGATGTCACAGTACAGGGATAACACACAGTGATGTCACAGTACAGGGATAATGCACACAGTGATGTCACGGTACAGGGATAATGCACACAGTGATGTCACAGTACAGGGATAATGCACACAGTGATGTCACAGTACAGGGATAATACACACGGTGATGTCACAGTACAGGGATATTACACACAGTGATGTCACAGTACAGGGATAATACACACAGTGATGTCACAGTACAGGGATAATACACACAGTGATGTCACAGTACAGGGATAACACACAGTGATGTCACAGTACAGGGATAATACACACAGTGATGTCACAGTACAGGGATAATACACACAGTGATGTAACAGTACAGGGATAATACACACAGTGATGTCACGGTACAGGGATAATACACACAGTGATGTCACGGTACAGGGATAATACACTCAGTGATGTCACAGTACAGGGATAATACACACAGTGATGTCACAGTACAGGGATAATACACACAGTGATGTCACGGTACAGGGATAATACACACAGTGATGTCACGGTACAGGGATAATACACACAGTGATGTCACGGTACAGGGATAATACACACAGTGATGTCACGGTACAGGGATAATACACACAGTGATGTCACAGTACAGGGATAATACACACAGTGATGTCACGATACAGGGATAATGCACACAGTGATGTCACAGTACAGGGATAATACACACAGTGATGTCACGGTACAGGGATAATACACACAGTGATGTCACAGTACAGGGATAATGCACACAGTGATGTCACAGTACAGGGATAATACACAGCGATGTCACAGTACAAGGATAATACACACAGTGATGTCACAGTACAGGGATAATACACACAGTGATGTCACAGTACAGGGATAATACACACAGTGATGTCACGGTACAGGGATAATACACACAGTGATGTCACGGTACAGGGATAATGCACACAGTGATGTCACAGTACAGGGATAATACACACAGTGATGTCACAGTACAGGGATAATACACACAGTGATGTCACAGTACAGGGATAATGCACACAGTGATGTCACAGTACAGGGATAATACACACAGTGATGTCACAGTACAGGGATAATGCACACAGTGATGTCACAGTACAGGGATAATACACACAGCGATGTCACAGTACAGGGATAATACACACAGTGATGTCACAGTACAGGGATAATACACACAGCGATGTCACAGTACAGGGATAATACACACAGTGATGTCACAGTACAGGGATAATACACACAGTGATGTCACAGTACAGGGATAATACACACAGTGATGTCACAGTACAGGGATAATGCACACAGTGATGTCACAGTACAGGGATAATACACACAGCGATGTCACAGTACAGGGATAATACACACAGTGATGTCACAGTACAGGGATAATACACACAGCGATGTCACAGTACAGGGATAATACACACAGTGATGTCACAGTACAGGGATAATACACACAGTGATGTCACGGTACAGGGATAATACACACAGTGATGTCACAGTACAGGGATAATACACACAGCGATGTCACAGTACAGGGATAATACACACAGTGATGTCACAGTACAGGGATAATACACACAGCGATGTCACAGTACAGGGATAATACACACAGTGATGTCACAGTACAGGGATAATACACACAGTGATGTCACGATACAGGGATAATGCAAAAAGTGAGGTCAGGGTAATCCACAGTGATGCACAGTACAGAAACAATGCGCACAGCGATGGGACAGCACAGGAAAACATATGGATGTCACAGCGCAAGTACAAAGCAAATAATATCAGCACAAAAATACTGGGGATGCCACAGAAGAGAGATACATCCCATAGGAGGAACATAACAAGTAACAATGGGGCCTGAAGGAAAAGGCTACAGTAGAGCAGTGTCTATTGTTGGGTTTCATCAATTCTCAGTGAGCGCCCCTCACATGTGCAGAGATGGGTCCCTGTAGTTGTTCTGCTGTATGGCAGCTGCTGACCCAGCTACCTGCACCCATGAATCCAGTAATTACAGCATACATTTACATTTCTACACCTTTCTGCTCATATTGTTAACAGATGGTATTCACAACAATTATCTGTCAGTAAATGGAAACTAAACAGGAATGTCAGGGTGGCACGGTGGCTCAGTGGTTAGCACTGCAGTCTTGCAGCGCTGGAGTCCTGGGTTCAAATCCCACCAAGGACAACATCTGCAAGGAGTCTGTATGTTCTCCCCGTGTTTGTGTGGGTTTCCTCTGGGTTCTCTGGTTTTCTCCCACACTCCAAAGACATACAGATAGGGATCCTAGATTGTGAGCCCCAATGGGGACTGTGTTGCCAATGTATGGAAAGCGCTGTGGAATTAATAGAGCTATATAAATGTATAAATATTATTATTAATTATTATATTATTCTTGCTCATTGTGGCGTGTGTATTTTTATTGGTGACCAGAAAAATGCCCACAGGAAAATTGCCCACAGGAAAAATGCCCACAGGAAAATTGCCCACAGGAAAAATGCCCACAGGAAAATTGCCCACATGGAAAATTGCCCACATGGAAAATTGCCCACACGGAAAATTGCCCACACAGAAAATCGCCAATTGCAGCATCACAAAGTTTCAGATCTATGATATTTGAGGTGCAAGGTGAGGATGTTCACATGATATGTGAAAAATGTCCACAGAAAATTGCCAACAGACATGAATGCCCACTAGGATTGGGGACCATGTAACTCAGGATGGGAACATATATACCAGGATGGAGACAACGTGGACCATACATACCAGGATGAGGACCTTATATACCAGCATTGGGTCATATACACCAGGATGAGGACATATTCACCAGGATGATGGGCATATATACCAGGACGGAGGACATTACTACATAATGAAGGGGGAGGGGAGGCAGTTCATAAGTCTTGATAGAAGTTAGAACACTACAAGGGCCCGTACATGTGAGAACATGTGTGAGTAGGGGGGGGGGGGGGGGCAGGTCCAAATATCACACTGGGGCCCATTGGACTCTAGTTACACCACTGCAAAAACATATCATACATTCCCAGGACGAACACAAGGTGGTACAAGCGACAGAATCTCACCTCTCTGCTGTGCCTTTGGGGCTTTCAGGACCAGCTATGGCTACTTTCACACTTGCGTTGTTTGGCATCCGTGACAATGCGTTGTGTGACGCATGTGACGGATGCCTTGCAAATAGTGTGATAATAAAGGCAACAGATTCCTGTGAAATAACACGTTGCGTTAGTTTTCTTTAGCTGAGAGAGAGAGAGCCCCCATCATCACCGCGCACACACAGGCACTACCGCACCCATCATCACCGCACACACTGGCACTACCGCCCCCATCATCACCACACACACGCAGGTACCACCGCCCCCATCATTAATGCACACTCCAGCACTACCTCAGTGACATCCCCGCTGACAGCGCGATACACTTCAGTTGCTGTGTGGAGCTGACAGAGAGCGGTAATGGTCTGTGGCCGCTCCTGTCAGCTTCATGTAGCAGAGCTGAAAGCGTCATGGGACCTCTGTGGATCACGTCAGATCTGGAGGGGTATTTGGGGATTTTAATAAAGTGGTGAAAAAGGGTGTATTTTTGTCTTTTATTTCAAATAAAGGATTCTTTTGGGTGTATGTGTTTATTTACTTTCACTTACAGGTTAATCATGGGGGGTTTCTCATAGACACCTGCCATGATTAACCTAGGACTTAGTGGCAGCTATGGGCTGCAATTAACTCCTAATTACCCCGATTGCCACCGCACCAGGGCAATTTGGGATGAGCCGGGTAGAGTCCCGGGACTGTCGCATCTAAGGGATGCGGCAATTTCGAGCAGCTGCTGGCTGATATTTTTAGGCTGGGGGACTCCCCATAACGTGGGGCTCCCCATCCTGAGAATACCAGCCTTCAGCCGTGTGGCTTTATCTTGGCTGGTATCAAAATTGGGGGGGACCGCACGCCGTTTTTTTAAAATTATTTATTTATTTATTGTACTGCATGATATAGACCCGCCCACCCGCGGCTGTGATTGGTTGCAGTGAGACAGCTGTCACTCAGCGTGGGGGCGCATCTGACTGCAACCAATCATAGGTACCGGTGGGCGGGGGAAGCAGGGAATACGAGATGGAATAATGAGCGGCCGACATTTTCAAAAGAGGAGAAGACACCAGAGCATGGTGACAGTTGTGCAGCACTGCGCCCATGATTGGTGAGTATGAGAGAGTGGGTGAGAGGGAGAGACCGACCGACAGAGAGCGATAGAGAGGCCAGGAGTGATTTTAAACAATTTAGATCGTTCTGCTGGACATGCTGAGCATGTGTAACGCCCTGGATTAGCCAGGTAGTCACAGGTAGGCCCTTGCACAAACACCTTCCCCTAAAAAGGTACCAGCAGCCAACCTTAAATCCCTAAGTCACTCACCTCAGGACTTGACGTTCACACCCGGGGGGTGGAGCCAGGCAGTTGGCCACGCCCACCAAGGAGTTCGGAGAGCCTGAGGCGGGAAAAACAGAGAGTTCAGTGACAGGAGTGGAGGAGAGTGGTAGCAAAGTGTGTACGTCTGTCAGGGATCTGGGTTGGAGCCGGGATACCCTGTGGCCAGGGGGCAGACGGTGGTGGCCGCCTACAGGAGCAGGGATTACAGCCGGTGGAACCGTAAGGGACCGGGACTGGGTAGTGACCCGTCGGTACCAAACCGGTGAACCGATTGGAAACCAGAGCACCAGGAGGGGTACTCAGACCCAGTACGAGGCCCAGAAGCCACTGGACCGAGTTGAATTCACTGGTTGGGGTCTGGACTTTAGGTCCTTTCCCACCCAAGACCCGACTGAAGACAACAGCCCAACCAGAGGGATAGAAAGCCACCGCCCAGGCATCGAGATCCCACGGGCCAGCGTCTGCGGGCAAACGGGCTCTACCGGCACACACAAAGCTGGGGAGCGGACTACTGTTGCTCAGGCATAGGAGTCACCATTCTACTAAAAGTGAGGTGAAGGAGAAAGGCGGAAACCACCAACCTGAAAAAAGGGGAGAAATGCAGCCGGCTGCTGGCATCGTCCACCATCTTGTTTGGTTTACCAGAGACTCCAGTGTGTCTGTAATAGTGAGTACAACAGTTCCCTCGGGCCGCGCACCGCATCGCACCAACAAGCCAGCACACATCCCCCCTCCTCAGCACCCTCGGGTCCCCGGGACCATCACCCCCTACGCACGGAGGGGTCAACATTAAGCTGCGCAACACCATCCCCGGGAGCCTAGTCAACGGCAGCGGTGGTGTCCATCCATTCACCACAACCCGTGGGTGGCGTCACGAACTTAACCCCCAAAAACAACCGCGGCCTCGGCCATGGACCTCCCCACCGAACACCACCCCTCACGTAGCATCAGCATCCCTTCAGAGTGACGTGACCCCCGGGTCCGGGAGGAGCTTGAGCCACCCACCCATGAGCCCGGATCCGAGCGGCTCGGCAGTCGGCCATGCCCCGGGGCGGTATATATGCTCAGTAGAATGTGATGGAATCCATCAGCGGATTCCGCTGCTTAGCGCATAGCGGCGGAATCCACCACCATAGACGATCATTAGACACTTTGGTGGATTCCAACGGAATCCGCCAAGGTGAGTTGTTTTAACGACACCAAAAATGCTACATGCTGCATTCCCTCCTCCCGGTGCTCAGTCAAAATAACGACTCAGTGTCGGCCAGCGGATGAAACACAGACACTGCGTCACAGTGCGTTGTCAATATAAGTCTATGGAGAATAGCGCAGTCCGTTAACGGACTGCGCTATTTTCCATAGTGGCGGATTGCGATGAACGCAAGTGTGAAAGTACCCTATCTCTGCCAGCAGCACCCTGCTTTTGGTGGGCTCCCCTGAGATGATAATGTATTAGATGTGACCTGCAGTCACATGTAACTCAACAGATAATACAGTGATACTTTTGTGAGTACAGATAGTAGTGATTGCTCCTCTGGATCACACTGCTGCTGGTTCTGCATGTGCTGCTGGTTCTGCATGTGCTGCTGTTTTGGGCTGGTGGAAGGAGTAAGGCAGAATCAGTGAGATTAGAGCAGACTGTATCTATCTATTGCTGATAATGACAGACTGTTGCTACAAACCACAGATCTTCAGCATGTTTGCAGTTTTGCACTAAGTCAACTGTAAATCACAAGTTGATGACCTATTATGTGAACATCCTCACCTTGCACCTCAAATATCATAGATCTGAAACTTTGTGATGCTGCAATTGGCGATTTTCTGTGTGGGCAATTTTCCGTGTGGGCAATTTTCCGTGTGGGCAATTTTCAGTGTGGGCAATTTTCAGTGTGGGCAATTTTCAGTGTGGGCAATTTTCAGTGTGGGCAATTTTCAGTGTGGGCAATTTTCCGTGTGGGCAATTTTCTGTGTGGGCAATTTTCAGTGTGGGCAATTTTCCGTGTGGGCAATTTTCCATGTGGGCAATATTCCGTGTGAGCAATTTTCAGTGTGGGCAATTTTCAGTGTGGGCAATTTTCCGTGTGGGCAATTTTCTGTGTGGGCAATTTTCAGTGTGGGCAATTTTCCATGTGGACAATTTTCCATGTGGGCAATTTTCCATGTGGGCAATTTTCCATGTGGGCAATTTTCCATGTGGACAATTTTCCATGTGGGCAATTTTCCATGTGGGCAATTTTCCATGTGGGCAATTTTCCTGTAGGCAATTTTCCTGTGGGCATTTTTCCTGTGGGCAATTTTCCTGTGGGCATTTTTCCTGTGGGCATTTTTCCTGTGGGCAATTTTCCTGTGGGCAATTTTCCTGTGGGCATTTTTCAGGGAACCATTTTTATTGCATTGCAGTCATATTGTCAGGGTAATGGCCCCATCTAGTGGTTTTGTTTGTGAACTACATGTATATTTATCTTGACACTTTTTCCCACCAAACTATAGCGATTTTTCAGACACGAGATAGCAAGGAGGAATCTTATTACTCAAAGTTTATTCCCAAAAATAAGAAAATCCCAAAAAGGTTGCTACACTGCAAATTGCTCCATGAGGAGGCTGAAATCACACATGAAGTCTGCAAAACTAGCAGTGGATCTAAGGTGGGCTTTGCACACTACGACATCGCAGGTGCGATGTCGGTGGGGTCAAATTGAAAGTGACGCACTTCCGGCATCGCATGCGACATCGTAGTGTGTAAAGCCTAGATGATACGATTAACGAGCGCAAAATCGTCGTAATCGTATCATCGGTGCAGCGTCGGCGTAATCCATAATTACGCTGATGCGACGGTCCGATGTTGTTCCTCGTTCCTGCGGCAGCACACATCGCTGTGTGTGAAGTCGCAGGAGCGAGGAACATCTCCTACTGGCGTCACCGCGGCTCCCGTAGGATATGCGGAAGGAAGGAGGTGGGCGGGATGTTTACATCCCGCTCATCTCCGCCCCTCCGCTCCTATTGGCCGCCTGCCGTGTGACGTCGCTGTGACGCCACACGACCCGCCCCCTTAATAAGGAGGTGTTTCGCCGGCCAGAGTGACGGTCGCAGGACAGGTGAGTGCATGTGAAGCTGCCGTAGCGATAATGTTCGCTACAGCAGCTATCACAAGGATATCGCAGCTGCGACGGGGGCGGCGACTATCGCGCTCGGCATCGCAGCATCGGCTTGCGATGTCGCAGCGTGCAAAGTACCCCTAAGGGGAAGGTAAAGTATAAAGGAAGACGGATACGATCCCTTCCTGTTGGATCCACTTTCTGCATCAGTTCAAATGGATGGAAAGTGGAGATCCCCCTATTATTATGTTACTGACATCTATACATTACCCTTACTATCCTTTATGGAGATGTCAAATTTGTATAATTTTAATGTTTGATCATTTTAATCAATAAATGCCATCGTATAAATTACAACTTTTGTAACAAACCTCTCATTCGCTTTTACTTCATCTTTGTCCTGCATCTTCCCTTTCATTTCTTAATAAAATAATAATAATATTATTATTATTATTAAGTATCCATTTATATAGCGCTATTGATTCCACAGCGCTTTACATACATCAGGAACACTGTCCCCATTGGGGCTCACAATCTAAATTCCCTATCTGTATGTCTTTGGAGTGTGGGAGGAAATCGGAGAACCTGGAGGAAACCCACGCAAACATGAAAACTTCCATTCTAGGGTTGTCGTTGTCATTTTATTTGCTCTTTTTGCTTACTATTTTTCTTTATGTTCACTAAGTACTAATGAAAAATAATTAGGAAACTCAAACTTTAGGTGAACTACAGTACAGACCAAAAGTTTGGACACACCTTCTCATTCAAAGAGTTTTCTTTATTTTCATGACTCTAAAAATTGTAGATTCACATTGAAGGCATCAAAACTATGGAGTAATACATGTGGAATGAAATACTTAAAAAAAAAAAAGTGTGAAACAACTGATAACAGGGCTGTGGAGTCGGTAAGCCAAACCTTTGACTCAGACTCCTCAATTTCTCTTGCACCGACTCCGACTCCCACATATATTGCTTATAGTAAAGTGAAAAATGTATTGTAGTACAATGTGACCATCAGACATTTAATCATTGTTATGATACAATAATCAAGATATTCAGATAGAACATAAAATATATTTATTGGATACAACTTTAGAACACAAAAAACTGTAATAAATTGTAAATATGTAATACAATATGTAATATACAGTAGATTACATATACAGTATATCTGGTGTGTGCATGTATTATATAATTACATAGTGTATTACATATTTACAGTTTATTACAGTTTTTGTGTTCTAACGTTGTATCCAATAAATATATTTTATGTTCTAAATATCTTGATTACATCATAAAAATGATTAAATGTCTGATGTTCAACTACAATACATTTTTCACTTAAATACAAGCATTATACTAAATGTTATTATTTAGTATGTTTTTGTTGAAAACTGTTTTTTGCCACTTACATAGTTTATTATATAGTGTTATATATAACACTATATTATAAACTATGTATAAACTATGTAAGTGGCAAAAAAACGTTTTCAACAAAAACATAGTAAATAACATTTGTGCAGTCTATGAATTTGTTGTAAGAAGTAGAATTGCCTCCATCAGATCCTCCTTCGCAGATGACCTCAAATCTGACCTAATAATGTTAAGGCTGGCGAACAACCTCTCTACAGTAACTTGGGTTGGAGGCAAAGCCGTAACCACATGGGCAACATCTCTAACAATTTCCGGGTATAAATGAATTGCCTCATGCACAGTCAGATTTGATGAACGGTTGAATTTTTCTATTTCTTTGAGAGCAAGTGAAAAATTTTACTGAAATCTGGTCAATCTGCTGCTATAGGAGACGGAGTGAAATCTTTTTCCTTGCAGCAACGCTTTGCCTGCTCCAAGCAGTATACGATGACTTGGGTCCACATAAACAGCTGCCAGAAGAATTTTATTTTCCAATATCTGTCTCTCTCCATTTCATTGAAGCAGAAATGCCATCTGCGATTAAACCTCCTCTTTGGAACAGGCAAAATAGCAAGTTCTTCCACTCCCTTATGAAAATGCCAGGAGTTAAATCCTCAGCTTGTAATTTTTTAGTCACGGTAAATGGGTGATTAAGCAATTCCTTCAATTTAGCCACCTGTGTCCATTGACCTTCATTTAATGTTACTTGAGGGTTCGCCATATCTATAAGAACCGATTTTAGTTCAAGCAATCGCTTAGTCATTAAATAAGAGCTGCCTCACCGAGTGGCTTGATCAACAATTGCCCCTTTCCCAGCATGTCTCTTCAAGATGGAATTCATTTTAGGGGTTCTGGCGGCAATAACCAACTTCCTCACTTTTCCAATCAGATTTACAGCACGTCCGCCCAGTTTCACACATCCAGCTTTTCACCGGTTTGGCGGATGTGGCACATGCCAGTACAGTACGATACAGTACAGTGGCAGTGCCACAACTTCTGGGTCACATGCTGCAGTCACATGGAAGCATGTGACCGTCGTTTGTCGCGCTGCCACTGTACTGTATACACTGTACTGGAATGCACCGCATGCGCCAAACTGGCGAAAAGACGGATGTGTGAAACTGGGGCCCTTCTTGCAGACTCGGTCTTATTGCCAGTTTCAGCGTGTGCAGAACACAGCACATGTGATGAATATGAAAATGTTTTGAAGCAGCTTCAACAAGATCATCTAATCCTAAAGTATCATTTTGCTGTTCTTCTGTTGTAATATCTGTTTGTTCCTCAGTTACATGAACAGCGCTGTGGCTCCATCTCACACATACTGAATCCGAAATGTTCTTCTAGCTGTTGTTCATTACTCTCATTCATCAGTTTAATTGTACTTATGTTTGAAGCATTGTCCGTTACAATAGCAAAAACCTGTTCTTTTTTGTGTTCCTAATCTTGCAGAACTTTTTCCACTAAGGCCTGGAGAAACTGGCTGCTGTGATGAGCTTTATTATCTTTTACTGCCAGTGTCTTGCTAACAATTTCTTTCTTGTCACAAACATATCGAACATTGATGGCAAAATAATTCAGTGACATGCAGTGACTCCGGGCATCTCAGCAAAGGCAATGGGTGAAAAGATAGGACATTCAGACACCGTGTTGTGAGGATCCTCACAAAGAATGAGCATGTCAGTTTGTGTGGCCTTTTTATATTCTTTTTATAATAAGGTGATGCGGTTTTTTAAAAAGCTGATCTGCTTTTGCAGCTGAAAAACGTATCCTCAACAAACGCAGCAAAAACACTGTGTTAATGTAGCCTTAGATCAGGAATAGAACAGCCATTTATAGGACATTTCATAACTTTCTCAAATTCCTATGAAAAAATGTTCATCACATTCTGCATTGCACTACTGACCCCAATTTATTATATATTTTAGGAGTCGGAGTCGGTGCATTTTATACCGACTCCACCAAAATGAGTTCCGACTCCGACTCCACAGGCCTGACTGAAAATATGTCTTATATTCTAGGTTCTTCAAAGTAGCCACCTTTTGCTTTGATTACTGCTTTGCACACTCTTGGCATTCTCTTGATGAGCTTAAAGATGTAGTCACCGGAAATGGTCTTCCAACAGTCTTGAAGGAGTTCCCAGAGATGCTTAGCACTTGTTGGCCCTTTTGCCTTCACTCTGCGCTCCAGCTCACCCCAAACCATCTCGATTGGGTTCAGGTCTGGTGACTGTGGAGGCCAGGTCATCTGGCGTAGCACCCCATCACTCTCCTTCTTAGTCACATAGCCCTTACACAGCCTGGAGGTGTGTTTGGGGTCATTGTCCTGTTGAAAAATAAATGATGGTCCAACTAAAACGCAAACCGGATGGAATAGCACGCTGCTGCAAGATGCTGTGGTAGCCATGCTGGTTCAGTATGCCTTCAATTTTGAATAAATCCCCAACAGTGTCACCAGCAAAGCACCATCACACCTCCTCCTCCATGCTTCACGGTGGGAACCAGCCATGTAGAGTCCATCCATTCACCTTTTCTACAAAGACACGGTGGTTGGATCCAAAGATCTCAAATTTGGACTCATCAGACCAAAGCACAGATTTCCACTGGTCTAATGTCCATTCCTCGTGTTTTTTAGCCCAAACAAGTCTCTTCTGCTTGTTGCCTGTCCTTAGCGGTGGTTTCCTAGCAGCTATTTTACCATGAAGGCCTGCTGCACAAAGTCTCCTCTTAACAGTTGTTCTAGAGGTGAGAAGGTGTGTCCAAACTTTAGGTCTGTACTGTGTATCCAAAAAGGTGACACAGGACCGAACAGTGGTCAGGTGTCAGTATATTGCAGCTAATGGTATGGATTCTATTTGTAAAGTGATGCAATGCTGCCATCTAGTGGATATATAGATGCAGTGACTTTCTATGTGATCATCTATTCTGGTGTCTAATAAGACTTAATAAAGGGCTGTTCCGTCTTAAAGAAAATACATATTTGTATTATTAAACAATGTATCTGAAAATCAAAGGATAAATGATAAATGTATTATTATTGGTGTCCCAGCTGTCTAGACCCCATGGATCCCAAGAACAGGGGTCCCAAATCAGTGTGAGTGAAGAGTGAAGAAGACAGCATGTGTGACCAGTGCTCTATAAACTACTATAACTTCACTCGAATGGTGGTCCATGCAGGGAACCTGCTTTCTTGTGAGAGTTAGGCCACGTGCACACTGAGTATTTGGTGAGGGTTTTCTTATCACAGTATTTGCAAAACAAAACCAGGAGTCAGAGGAAAAGTATAATAGGCACACAGGCACCATTTCTGGATTTATCACCCACTGCTGGTCTTTGCTACAAATACTGACCAGATACGCAATGTGTGCACGTGGCCTTACAGCACTTGGCTTCCCATGAGCACAGCTGCAGATACCAACAATTTTGACCACGTGTGTGTATCTCTCGTTTAATGAAAGAAAAACCCACAATGGTCACAGAAATAGCTTGAATCTGACAAACGTAACAATAAATAAAAACATCTATTAAAATGAACAAATGAAGGTCAGACATTGCTGCTTTTCTGTTCCCGCAGAATTTAAAAAAAAACCCAACAAACTCATGAAATCGGCCTGAACAGAAATTATTGTGCCCCTGAAAATAATGTGAGAAAAGTGACATGTCAAATCAAGGTGTGTCCACTAATTAGCATCACAGGTGTCTACAATCTTGTAATCAGTCAGTGGGCCTTGTATATAGAGCTACAGATACTCCCTGTGCTGTTTGGTGACATGGTATGTACCACACTCAACATGGACCGAAGGGAGCAGAGGGAAGAGTTGTCTCAGGAGATTAGAAAGAAAATTCTAGACAAGCATGTTAAAGGTAAAGGTTATAAGACCATCTGATAGCAGCTTGATGTTCCTGTGACTTCAGCTGCACATATTATTCCGGAATTTAAGTTCCATGGGACTGTAGCCAACCCCCTTGGACGTGGCTGCAGGAGGAAAATTGATGACAAGTCAAAGAGACGGATAATACGAATGCTAACAAAAGAGCCCAGAAAAACTTCTAAAGAGATTAAAGGTGAACTTCAAGCTCAAGGAACATCAGTGCAGATCGCACCATCTGTCGTTGTATGAACCAAAGTGGACTTCATCAGAGACGACCAAGGAGGACACCATCGTTGAAAAAAATCATATAAAAGACAGACAGGAATTTGCCAAACTAAATGTTAACCGATCACAAAGTTTCTGGGAGAATGTCCTATGGACAGATGAGACAAAAATTGAACTTTTTGGCAAGGCACATTAGCTCTATGTTCACAGACAGAAAAATTAAGCATATCAAGAAAAGAACACTGTCCCTACTGTGAAACATGGAGGAGGCTCTGTTATGTTCTGGGGCTGCTTTGCTGCATTTAGCACAGGGTGTCTTGAATCTGTATAGGGTACAATGAAATCTCAAGACAATCAAGGAATTCTAGAGAGAAATGTGCTGCCCAGTGTCAGAAAGCTTGGTTTCAGTCCCAGGTCATGGGTCTTGCAACAGGATAATGACCCAAAACACAGAGCTAAAAATACTCAAGAATGGCTAAGAGCAAACACTGGACTATTCTGAAGTGGCTTCTATGAGCCCTGACCTTAATCCTATTGAGCATCTTTGGAAAGAGATGAAACTGCCGTCTTGAAACGGCAACCTTCAAACACCAGAGAAGATTGCTTTTGAGGAGTGGCCAAAATTCCCGTCGGGGGGGGACGAGGAGGACGAGGACGAGGAGGACGAGGAGGAGGAGGAGGAGGAGGAGGCCATCATTTCTGTCCAGGCCGATTTCCTGAGTTTGATTTTTGTTTTTAAATTCCGTGGCACCAGAAAAGCTACACTGGCTGACCTTCATTTGGTCATTTTCATGGATTTTTTATTTATTATTGCTTTTGTCAGATTCAAGTTATTTCTGTGACTAGTGTGGGTTTTTCTATTATTAAATGAGGAGTAAACACTTTTGACCACGCGTGTACATGGTGTCTATGGGACAATCCTTTTAAGAAAAAAATAAAATTATTATTGCAGCTACATAAAAAACTCTAAAAATGAAGTGCACGCTACAGTTATGTCATAATTTGTGACTTTTTGGAGCTTTCTGACGCTTTACAAGTTTAGTGGAAGTGAAAGGGCCAGGAGTGGCTTCACACATGTACTATAATTTACACCAGAAAGTGTTGTAAATTATAGTGGAAATCTAAGCAAGTCCATGGCGGACATAGATTTGATTTTCTGGTGCATGCACGACAAGCCATGGGCCTAATTAATTAAAGGGAACTGGTCACCAATTTGAGTATTCAACCTAAAAGTCTCCCCTTCTGCGGCTCCTGGGCTGCGTTCTATGAAGCTGCACCTTGTTTCCGGACTCCCCTTGCAGATCCCACAAATACCTTTACTAAAATATGCCACCGTGAATGTAACTGAATTATTCTGCTCGGATGGGCGTCCTCTTTTTCGTCCCTGTCCCTCCTTTTGCTGTCCTCCTTTGATGATTGACGTGGATGACGCCTCAGTCATCATCCATGTAGCTGGGCTCAATCTTGCGCCTGCGCAGTCATTCTCGGCTTATGAAGGCGCACTTCGTTCTGCCCCATCGCTGGCAGAGCCAAAAACATAGGTGCGCTTGCGCGAGTAGGTGAGGTCTCTGCGCAGGTGCAAGATTGTGCTCAGCGATGTGGATGGCGTCAATGGCTCACGCAACCGCAACTATGTTGTCTGTTCTGCCAGCGATGGGGCAGAGCAAAGTGCGCCTGCACAAGCCAGGAATGATTCTGTGCAGGCGTGAGATTCAGCCTAGCTATGTCGATGATGACGGAGGCGTCATCCATGTCAATCATGAAAGGAGGACAGCAAACAGCGGCAAAAGGAGGGACATGAGACGAAAAAAAGGGACACCCATCCGACCAGAATGATTCATTTGTATACGTGGCGATAGATTTTACAAAAAGGTATTTGTGGGGTCTGAAAGGGGAGTCAGGGCACAAGGTGCACCTTCATAGAACGCAGCCCAGGAGCTGCAGAAGGAGCGACTTTAGGTTCAATACTGAAAAAACGGTGACAGGTTGCCTTTATGTAAACCTGCTCTGAGTCACTAAGGCAGTGCAGGGTAATGATTAGTAGTGATAAGTGAGCACTACCATGCTCGGGTGCTCGAGTCGTAACCAGCAGGTTGCATGCTTGAACGGGCTGTATAATGGAAATCAAAGGGGAACTCTAACTTTTTTCCAGTTTAACCATTCTACTCGGGTCAAGTCCATCTGAGTATCCACCTGCTAGTTACGAGTACTGAGCACCTGAGCATGGTAGTGCTCGCTCATCACTAGTTACGAGTACTGAGCACCTGAGCATGGTAGTGCCCACTCATCACTAGTTACGAGTACTGAGCACCTGAGCATGGTAGTGCCCGCTCATCACTAGTTACAAGTACTGAGCACCTGAGCATGGTAGTGCCTGCTCATCACTAGTTACGAGTACAGAGCACCTGAGCATGGTAGTGCCCGCTCATCACTAGTTACCAGTACTGAGTACCCGAGCATGGTAGTGCCCGCTCATCACTAGTTACGAGTACTGAGCACCTAAGCATGGTAGTGCCCGCTCATCACTAGTTACCAGTACTGAGCACCCGAGCATGGTAGTGCCCGCTCATCACCAGTTACGAGTACTGAGCACCTGAGCATGGTAGTGCCTGCTCATCACTAGTTACGAGTACTGAGCACCTGAGCATGGTAGTGCCCACTCATCACTAGTTACGAGTACTGAGCACCCGAGCATGGTAGTGCCCGCTCATCACTAGTTACTAGTACTGAGCACCTGAGCATGGTAGTGCCCGCTCATCACTAGTTACAAGTACTGAGCACCTGAGCATGGTAGTGCCCGCTCATCACTAGTTACCAGTACTGAGCACCTGACCAGGGTAGTGTCCGCTCATCACTAGTTACGAGTACTGAGCACCCGAGTATGGTAGTGCCTGCTCATCACTAGTTACGAGTACTGAGCACCTGAGCATGGTAGTGCTCGCTCATCACTAGTTACGAGTACTGAGCACCCGAGCATGGTAGTGCCTGCTCATCACTAGTTACGAGTACTGAGCACCTGAGCATGGTAGTGCCCGCTCATCACTAGTTACGAGTACTGAGCACCCGAGCATGGTAGTGCCTGCTCATCACTAGTTACGAGTACTGAGCACCTGAGCATGGTAGTGCCCGCTCATCACTAGTTACCAGTACCGAGCACCTGAGCATGGTAGTGCCCGCTCATCACTAGTTACGAGTACTGAGCACCTGAGCATGGTAGTGCCCGCTCATCACTAGTTACGAGTACTGAGCACCTGAGCATGGTAGTGCCCGCTCATCACTAGTTACCAGTACTGAGCACCTGAGCATGGTAGTGTAACGGGGGCAGGAGGCGCCTCAGGGGGTGTAGTCGGGTCCCCTCGCCTTGTGGGCCGCAGGCTGAACCCCGGCCCGGCCGTTACTTGCAAAACAGGTGTGTTGTTGGGGCAGAGTGTGGATGCATGGGGCCCATTCATGACAGCGTTCTTTCTGTGCTCTCCAGCTCCTTCTTCACTTTCAGGAAAGAGACAATTGCAGGCAGCAGATAAACCAAACACCGATTTATTAAACAAAGCTTCCATCTTTTTGTTTGCAGCAGGCTTACTTTAGTACGTTACAAGGTACAGGTCCTTTTCTACAAAAACGGTTTCCTTTTCTCTTTCCTTTGCCTGCAGGGGACATACGTTAACCCCCTAGTAGCTGCGCTCTAACCCGGATTTACTGTAGGGCAGATCCAGCACACACTACCGGCTCTGGATAAGTTCTCACCTCTCCACTTCTTTGTCAGGGCACTAACCTTCGCCTGCAGGGGCCACTTGTTATCCCCCTGATAGCTGCACTCCACTCTAGTACACACCACCGGCTCCGGACTAGTCCCAACTCTTCCACCGTTTCTCATGGGTTTCCTCTGCTTTCTAGCCAAGAGTACTCACTCAGGCTGACTGCCTCGTCTCACTCCCACACTCTTCCCCGTCACCTCAGACCGAGCTTGCTCGCCTCTCACATCTCACTGCACACTGGACTCTGCATTCAGAACCCTTCCTTCCCCACCTAGGCTGCCCTGCCCCTTCCTTCCCTGCCACTGTTACCAGGGGAACCACTGCTCTACACTGGCACCTAGTGGGGAAACAGTTTATGACAGGTAACATTTTACCATCAACATTTACAATTTGCCACCATACTACTGTGGCGTCTTCAGGGGGGGAAAAACCGCTCCTTCACTACCAGGGGTCCGACTACCCCTTACAGTAGTGCCCGCTCATCACTAGTTACGAGTACTGAGCACCTGAGCATGGTAGTGCCCGCTCATCACCAGTTACGAGTACTGAGCACCTGAGCATGGTAGTGCCCGCTCATCACTAGTTACGAGTACTGAGCACCCGAGCATGGTAGTGCCCGCTCATCACTAGTTACGAGTACTGAGCACCTGAGCATGGTAGTGCCCGCTCATCAATAGTTACCAGTACAGAGCACCTGAGCATGGTAGTGCCCGCTCATCACTAGTTACGAGTACCGAGCACCCAAGCATGGTAGTGCCCGCTCATCACTAGTTACGAGTACCGAGCACCCAAGTAGTGCTCACTCATCACCAGTTACGAGTACTGAGCACCTGAGCATGGTAGTGCCCGCTCATCATTAGTTACCAGTACTGAGCACCTGAGCATGGTAGTGCCCGCTCATCACTAGTTACCAGTACAGAGCACCTGAGCATGGTAGTGCTCGCTCATCACTAGTTACCAGTACTGAGCACCTGAGCATGGTAGTGCCCACTCATCACTAGTTACCAGTACTGAGCACCTGAGCATGGTAGTGCCCGCTCATCACTAGTTACCAGTACAGAGCACCTGAGCATGGTAGTGCCCGCTCATCACTAGTTACCAGTACTGAGCACCTGAGCATGGTAGTGCCCGCTCATCATTAGTTACCAGTACTGAGCACCTGAGCATGGTAGTGCCCGCTCATCACTAGTTACCAGTACAGAGCACCTGAGCATCGTAGTGCTCGCTCATC
This sequence comes from Anomaloglossus baeobatrachus, assembly GCF_048569485.1. Taxonomy (NCBI): domain Eukaryota; kingdom Metazoa; phylum Chordata; class Amphibia; order Anura; family Aromobatidae; genus Anomaloglossus; species Anomaloglossus baeobatrachus. The sequence continues at coordinate 49,848,917 of NC_134364.1, read as the reverse complement.
ACTAGTTACCAGTACTGAGCACCTGAGCATGCTAGTGCTCGCTCATCACTAGTTACCAGTACAGAGCACCTGAGCATGGTAGTGCTCGCTCATCACTAGTTACCAGTACTGAGCACCTGAGCATGGTAGTGCTCGCTCATCACTAGTTACGAGTACTGAGCACCTGAGCATGGTAGTGCTCGCTCATCACTAGTTACCAGTGCTGAGCACCTGAGCATGGTAGTGCCCGCTCATCACTAGTTACGAGTACAGAGCACCTGAGCATGGTACTGCTCACTCATCACTAGTTACAAGTACTGAGCACCTGAGCATGGTAGTGCCCGCTTATCACTAGTTACAAGTACTGAGCACCTGAGCATGGTAGTGCTCGCTCATCACTAGTTACAAGTACTGAGCACCTGAGCATGGTAGTGCTCGCTCATCACTAGTTACGAGTACCGAGCACCTGAGCATGGTAGTGCCTGCTCATCACTAGTTACGAGTACTGAGCACCCGAGCATGGTAGTGCCCGCTCATCACTAGTTACGAGTACTGAGCACCTGAGCATGGTAGTGCTCGCTCATCACTAGTTACGAGTACCCAGCACCCGAGCATGGTAGTGCCCGCTCATCACTAGTTACGAGTACTGAACACCTGAGCATGGTAGTGCCCGCTCATCATTAGTTACGAGTACCCAGCACCCGAGCATGGTAGTGCCCGCTCATCACTAGTTCCGAGTACTGAACACCTGAGCATGGTAGTGCCCGCTCATCACTAGTTACGAGTACTGAGCACCTGAGCATGGTAGTGCTCGCTCATCACTAGTTACGAGTACCGAGCACCTGAGCATGGTAGTGCCCGCTCATCACTAGTTACGAGTACCGAGCACCTGAGCATGGTAGTGCCCGCTCATCACTAGTTATTAGTACTGAGCACCTGAGCATGGTAGTGCCCACTCATCACTAGTTACGAGTACTGAGCACCCGAGCATGGTAGTGCCTGCTCATCACTAGTTACGAGTACCGAGCACCTGAGCATGGTAGTGCTCATTCATCACTAGTTACGAGTACCGAGCACCTGAGCATGGTAGTGCCCGCTCATCACTAGTTACGAGTACTGAGCACCTGAGCATGGTAGTGCTCACTCATCACTAGTTACGAGTACTGAGCACCTGAGCATGGTAGTGCTCACTCATCACTAGTTACGAGTACCGAGCACCTGAGCATGGTAGTGCCCGCTCATCACTAGTTACGAGTTACGAGCACTCGAGCATGGTAGTGACCGCTTATGACTAATTATTATAAAATAATCTAACCTCACTGTGCTTGCCCTCCACGGGTCCAACCGGTTTCTCTTGCTGCTCCTGGTGTCTGGCATTAGCTGCGGCGGTAAAATCGTGTCGACAATGCGGTAGTCAAGTATGGTGCTCAGCGAGTCAAAGCGGGGCATTCCAACTATATGAATCCAAACATGTAAATAAATACTTGCAGTGTGAACATAGCCTTACCTCGACTGGTACACTGCATTAAGTCCATTAGCTGCGTGACTATCAGGGATTTGTGAGGACCATTTTGAATCTCAGAGTCTAAACAATAATTGTTAATAAATATTTATAATTAAAAGAAAAAACTGATTTTGGCAGCATGTTATCCAGAAGAAAAAAATATGGATACCTCTCAGTAAGAGAAACAGAATAATAATCTTGCAGATAAGTTACCTTTTAAAGGGAACCTGTCACTAGTATTTTCACTATTAAAACAAAAGTGTCCCCTTCTGCAGCTCCTGGGCTGCATTCTAGGAAGGTGCACCTTGTTGCTGCCCCCCTTGCAGACTCCAAAAAGAACTTTATAAAATCTCACCGTTTCCTATGCAAATGACCTGTGTTGGCCAGATGGGCGGGCTCTATTTCGGCTCCTGTCCCCCCTCCTGCCGCTGTTCGCAGCCCCCATCATCATCCACGCTGCTGGCGAAGTCTTGCGCAGACGCAGTTCGCTGTGCCCCTATCTTGGGCCTGAGCAGAAAACTGTTTCCCTCGCGAGCGCTGGTGATGTAGTTGCGGAGGCACGAGATTATGGGCGGCGCAGTGTATAACCTCACCAGTGTCATCCTCGTACTTGCCCATAATCTCGTGCCTGCACAAATACATCACCAGCGCGCGCGAGGGAAACAGTTTTCTGCTCAGGCCCAAGATAGGGGCACAGCGAACTGCGCCTGCGCAAGACTTCGCCAGCAGCGTGATGATGACGGTGGCAGCATCATCAATATCAATCATGACAGGAGGACGGCAGACAGCGGCAGGAGGGGGGAAAGAAGCCGAAATAGAGCCCGCCCATCTGGCCAACACAGGTCATTTGCATAGGAAACGGTGAGATTTTATAAAGTTCTTTTCAGGGTCTGCAAGGGGGACCAGCAACAAGGTGCACCTTCCTAGAATGCAGCCCAGGAGCTGCAGAAGGCGATACTTTTGTTTTAATAGTAAAAAAAACTGGTGACAGGTTCCCTTTAATGGCTAACAAAAATAGAGAACGCCGGTATCTTGAAAATGGCGAGAATCAATCAAGCTGTCAATCAGTGTTCCGAGGTGTACTTAAAGCTGCGCTAACAATGCTGTGAGCAGTGATTGTAGCCGCTCCATGCACGTGTTTGTGACCAGAAAAATGGTGGCTCCTGGGAGGAATAAAACTATTTTTCTCCTGGTAGCACCCACTCTTCCCCAGCAAAAACATTTGCTCAAGTAACTTGCATGATGGGATATGGCCCAGCAAATCTTTCTTCTGTGCATGATGGGATATGGCCCAGCAAATCTTTCTCCTGTGCATGATGGGATATGGCCCAGCAAATCTTTCTCCTGTGCATGATGGGATATGGCCCAGCAAATCTTTCTCCTGTGCATGATGGGATATGGCCCAGCAAATCTTTCTCCTGTGCATGATGGGATATGGCCCAGCAAATCTTTCTTCTGTGGATGATGGGATATGGCCCAGCAAATCTTTCTTCTGTGCATGGCATTTTGCACAACCGCTCTTTCTTCTTGACGCTCTGCCACATAAAGCCCCGTGTCTTTTTACACTATTACAGATGTCTAGAAAAATGGCACCACTTCATCAAAACAGTAGTGAGACTCGGCGTCAAATCATGCCTAGACCCTTCTTCGTTACCACCTAACTCAGTAGCTATTGTCTTTCTTCATTTTAGAGGTTATCACATGGAGATCACTGTCAAAAAGTATGTGGCCATCCCTAAGAGCAATGGTTTCCATGTATCATGTCCTGATGTTATGAGTCACATGCATCGCCAACTTTTACCACTAGATGGACTCTTCTCATTTCTTTACTTCCATAACTTTCATGTTATGCTGGAAGCCGCTGCCGTCAATATCAGTATTTTGCTTTTAGTGTATATTAGAATTGAAGAAGAGGATATTTAAATTGTTCATATATTTTATATATAACAAATATTGTTTCACACCCTAAACTGTAGGTCTTCGGCTCCGTTGAAAAGTCCATTTTGGGTCCAGATAATGGAAGTCATGCCTAAAACAGACCCATTTGGTAAAAAAGTTGCAAACAGAAGCAGGAGGGGCCCCATTGATTATAATGGGGTCAGTCTGATTTCAGTTTGGTATCATGCAGAACATTTTTGGAAAACGGAAATATAGGCAAACCCCATAATAATCAATGTGCGTCTTCGGCTTCTGTTTGCATCTGCAAATCAGTGTTTCAATTGATATGAAAATGAAGCTGAAGGGCTATGGTAGATCTGAAGCTTCTGTCACTCCAGCTCTACTCCTCACCCAGGGTCGCCTTCTTTAGCTTTACTAACAACTCTCTTGCCTGAAATCACACAGCATAGAAGCGGTCAGTTAAAGATGAGGAGGCGGTGTTGGGTGGGGAATAGAGCTGGAGTGACGGAGGCTTCAGATCTATAATGGCTTTACAGTCTCATTTTCATATCAATTCAAAGTTTGATTTCGCAGTAATGGAGGAACAGGCTGGACATGGAAAGATACTGCTGAACTTGGAAAGATACTGCTGAACTTGTATTTAGAGGAGAGAAGCTGCGACATGTGTACCGCCCCGGGGGCTCGGCTGCAACCGCCGAGCCGCTCGAAGCCATGCTCGTACTGCGGGTGGTGGCTCGAGCCTCTCACGGACCCGGGGGTCACGTTGCTCTGCAAGGGAGTTGGCGCTACACGCGGGGACTTGGGTGAGGAGTTCCACGGCCACGGCCGTGATTTGGGATGTAAGTTCATGACGCCACCCACGGGTTGTGGTGGTTGTAGATGTGTCGCCCTGGGCAAGCCAGGGGTCACAGGTCACAACACCACCACACCCCACACTCCAGGTGGGCACATCACAGCTAACCAGAAATCCTTGTTGCCTTCCTCCAGAGGCTGATGATTCACACCAGGGGGTGGGCCAGGCGGTTGGCTCCGCCCACCAAGGAGATCACAGCTCTGGAGGCGGGAAGTACCAGGCAGTCTAGTTAAGGAGGAGGAAGTGGAAGGAGTGGAGGAGTAGCCCAGGCAGGGCTAAAGTAAACAACAGAGAAGTGAAAGTGGAGGAAAGAAGAGTAGTAAAGGAGGAAAGCAAGAAGTGGTGACAGAGCAGAGAGTGTGCAAAGCCTGAAGGGTCCAGCTTTGTGTAGGGCCAGAACAGCAAGGTCAGCAACGGCGGTGACTGTCTGGAGAGGGACCGTTTGGAAGTTCCTGGAAGGACCCCATTGGCTGTGTGCCCGGTGGTCTGGAGCAGTGTTCCGAAGGACAGTCAGCACCAGGGCAGGGGCCTCTCGGACCCCGGCAAGGCTAGGAGTCGCCAAATTTGCCGAATCCGTCAGTGAAGGGGACGTAGATCCCCCAGCAACCAAGTCCCGATTGACGGCAACAGCCCAACCTGAAGCAGAGAGACACCGCCACCGCCAAGGCACCAGTTTCTCAGGGCCAGCGCCTGCGGGCAAAGTGTAGAGCTCCTCCGGCCCAGATTGCAGTCGGGGAGCGGGTAACCGGAGGGAATCCACCGCTACCATCAGTCAAACTTAGGTGCAAGGAAGAGGGACATCACCGTCACCTACCGGGAGTGCAGGTGCAGCCGTCTGTGGGACCGTCCTACTAGCCGTTTGGTTTACCGTACAAACTGTGTCCAAGTCTCAGGCTGAGTGAGTACCACAGTGCCGCAAGGCACAGCGCTGCCCCCGCGTCCCTGCGCCCACTAGGCCCCGCACCTCACCACCCATCACCGGGCCCCGGGATCACCAACCCCTACCCACGGAGGGGCAACACAACACCTGGCTGCTCCCCATCACCATCCCCGGGATCCCCACTCAGAGCAGCGGTGGTGCAATCACCACAACCGTGGGTGGCGTCACGAACTATAACAATCCCCCACACCCAACAACAAATCCCCTTTCACTCACGAGCGAGGAGTGTCGCTCGAGGAACCCCGGGATCCGGCCCACAGCTCGAGCCACCACTGAGCAGCTGCCGGACCCGAGCAGAAGGGGTGAGCGTAGTGTGCCGACACCCTCCTCCCCGCCCGCGACAGTAGACACCACCGCTGCGGTGAAGGAATGAGGGCTCCCGGGAGCGGTGTAATGGCACAGCTAGGTGTTGACCCCTCCGTGGGTAGGGGGTGTTGGTCCCGGGGCCCAGATGGCGAGGGCCGGGGTGCAGGATGAAGTGTTGCGGTGCGGTGCGCGGCCCGAAGGAACTGGTGTACTCACTATGACACAAGACACCGGAGTCTCTGGTAAACAAAACGAAGTGATGAACGGGGCCTGCAGCTTCTCCCAGAATAGGTTGGTGGTTTCCACCTTTCTCCTGCACCTCTGTGTGTAAATGGTTGACTCCTATGCCTAGACACCGGTAGTCCGCTCCCCGACTTGCATATGCCGAAGTAGCCCATTTGCCCGCAGACGCTGGCCCTTTGGGTCTCTATGCCTTGACGGTGGCGTTACCCTGTATGGTTGAGCTGTTGTCTTCTAACGGGGCTTGTGTGGGATAGGTCCTAAAGTCCAGTCCGCAATCAGTTGATTCGACTCAGCCCTGTCGGTTCAGGGCTTTGTACTGGGTCTGAGTACCCCTCCTGGTGCTCCGGTTTCCAATCGGTTCCCCGGTTCGGTACCGGCGGGCCACCGCCCGACCCCGGTCCCTACGGTTCTACCGGCTGTAATCCCAGCTCCTGCAGGCGGCCACCACCGTCTGCCTCCTTGCCAATGGTGACTGGGCTCCGACCGAGCCAACCAGTAGTCTCTTGGCAGACCTGGACACAGGACTGCCCGTGAACTTGACTGCTCTACACTCGAACTTGAACTAGAACTACTGTGTTTTCCCACCTCCAGGCCTGTGAACTCCTCGGTGAGTGGAGCCAATCGTCTGGCTCTGGCCCCCCTGGTGTGGCCATCAAACCTGGAGGGTGGTGATAAGGTTTTTAGTTTGACTGATGTCACCTAATCGGGAGGGGGTTGTGATGTTGTGTGTGACTACCTGGGACGACCTGACTAGTCCAGGGCATCACACATGTATGCAGTCAGCTTTTAGGGGCTGACTCAAGAGAAGGTAATGTCCTTGATTAAACTTCAATTCTCAACTTTGGAGGACCACAGATATTCATTTAAACAATTGGTTCCCTCTAGTTTCAATGAGCATCTTTTCCTGTACAGTGGATTTTTAGCTCATATGAAGGTTAGATCTTAAAGAAAATGGGTCATCAGAAAAAGTCCCCGTGTGTTAGTCATATTTTTATGTTAAAGGGGTTGTCCACTACTAGGACAACCCTTCTGATTCCACATATTTCCCCCAGGTAAAATACTAAAGCCTATACTCACTTCCTGTTCCAGCGCCCCTCCAGTGATGTCCAGGCCCGCAGTCCTGACCTCATGTAGGGTTGTGACGTAACGCAAGCCCTGCGTCCAATCAGCATTGGCTTCCTTCTCCACGCCTTCAGACCAAAAGAGCAATAAACAGGAAGTTGAAGCAGCCGCTGACCTCACTTCCTTGATTAACTTGTTTGTTCCGAAGGCGGAAGACATAAGACGGCATTGATTAGATGGGACCGTGAGCCCTGACACCGCTGGAAGAGCGCCGGTACAGGAGGGGACTATAGGCTTTATTATTTTACCTTGGTGAAATGTGGAATCAGAAAGGGTTGTCTTAATAGTAGACAACCCCTTGAAATATATTTTCTATAAATTGTGTTAATGTAATTTTCCATATAACTATTTATTGTAAAACAAAACAGAAATATTGACATTTCCATATGGGCCACTAGGCTTCCTGTTCCATTCAGAAAACTTTTCAGGAGTCTCATTATCATTACAGACAGAACTGCAATGAAAGGTCTACAGTAGATAACAAAGGAGGCGATATCATAGCCTCTTCCCACTTGTTTCACATTGATCTTTGCCCAGATTATACCATACTCAGGTCATAGTTCTATATAAATCTGGTTGGAGTCAATCTATTGCTGCGTATGTCCATGTCATGTGGTTGCTTGGAAGGAACAAGAATTAAAAGTCTCATATTAGGCCTAGAGGCCAATGAGAAATTGCAAAATTAGTTTTAACAATAAAACGAAAAAAATATATATATATATATTTACTATATAAATCACTTTTAGGCCCTCCGCGATGAGGCCAATTTTCATTTTTTCCTTCCCTTCTTCCCAGAACCATAATTTTTTTTTATTTTATGCCCACATAGACATACGAGGGTTGTTTTTTTTTGCAAGGCGAGTTGTACTTTTGAATGACGCCTTTCACTTTACTATACAGTGAACTGGAAAATGGGGAGAAAAAAAATCCAAGTGGGAAAAATTATGAAGAAAAAAAAAAATTCTGACATTTTTTTTGGGGGGGGGGGAATTGTTTTTATGATGCACATTTTGTGGCAAAAATTATCTCGCAATATGTTTCTACTCATCAGTACAATTATGGCAATACCAAACATGTCCAGTTTTGTTTTACCATTTCAGTGGTGAAAATTTTTGGGGGAGGGTGGTGTCGCCATTTTCCAAGTCCTGTAACGTTTTTATTTTTCAGTTGAAGGAGCCGTATGATGGTTTATTTTTTTTTGCAGGGCGAGAAGACGTTTAATTATTTTTATATTTTGATAAATATAACTTTTCTGAATGCGGCGATACCATATATATTTATTTTTATCTTTATTTATCACTAGCTGTAGTACCCGGGCGTTGCCCGGGATAGTAACGGTCTCTCTGTCTCTCTCCCAGTCGCTGTCTGTCTGTGTCTATCTCTCTGTCTGTATTTGTATCAGTCTGTCTCTATCTCTGTCTGTCTCTATGTGTGTCTGTCTCGCTCTTTCCCAGTCTGTCTTGGTCTGTCTCTTTGCCCGGTCTGTCTCTTTGCCCGGTCTGCCTCTTTGCCCGGTCTGCCTCTTTGCCCGGTCTGTCTTTATCCGTTTCCCCACCGACATCTTATTACCTCACACATAAGCTTCTTATACTAACAGTTTATTTTGTTCCTATAGCAACCACTGACAGTTGCTATTAATAGTCAGAAGCTCCCACCTCCATTCAGTATAATGGAGGCAGGATTTTGGAGACTAACTGTAAAGCGCGGGGTTAATTTTTCCCGCCAGAACATAGTCTGACGTTTCTTGGGTCACATGGGGCGTCTGCAAAATTTCGTGACTGTAAATGCGACGGTGCAAATTCCTTTAGCGGACATACATACATACATACATACACTGAGCTTTATATATTAGATGGAGTAAAAGGGGAGTGATTTGAACTTTCATATTTTTTAATTTATTTTTTCATATTTTTAAAACATTTTTTAAAAAAAACTTTTCACTGTTTGTAATAGTCTTCTTTGGAGATGATAACTTGTGATTGTGCCTTTTGAAGCCCGGCCACAGGCTGGGCTTCAAAGGAGCGATGAAACACCAAGCAAGGAGGGCTTTTACAAACCCCAGCCCATCGGTGCCCCCTAATCACATCCCGGGCGAGCTGATGGAAGTTTGAAATTACAGGCAGCCATGCTGGTGTGTGTTAAATGCCACTGTCAGAGTCTGATGGCAGAATTTAACAGTCGCCGGTGGAGCTCCACTCCACCCACGATTCTTGCTGTAATACATAGCCATTACCTTTCAGATATGGGATGGGTTCACCCTGTTCTCCCATCTGCTTCCACCCTGTACGCTGATGTCGTAAATAGGTTAAACAATATACCATTACCTAATGGCACTTTACTAATAGGCATATTTTATGCACATAGCAGCTTTTCTTCTGCTCTATCAATAGACTTTGAATGTCTGGGCAGATCAGGTTCTATTCTGCAGTGATGTTCTAAAACGGAAGATCAAATCCTGCTCTCAGAATCAGCCGTAGTCTTCAGATAAGGCACATGTGGTTTATTACCGTCTCTGCCTTCTCAATCACTATATTCAGCATACACTGCGATGTGTATGTGAAAATTAGAAAAAAAACCCAACTATTTGAACAGCCGGCCAGGGACTAAAAATCCCGGATGGCTAGTCTGAGGCAGGACCCCAGAGACTGCTCCCCGACCACCTCCCCTTAACGGACATGTGTAGGAGGAGAGAACAGAAAGTCAAAGGAATTGGGGCAGGGAGTTACAGAGGTTAGCCACTACTTTAAGATGGCCTATCCTTAAGATAAGTCATCAATGTCTGATCGGCCGGGGTTTAACACCCACTTCTTCACCAATCAGCTGTTCTCGGGGGCAGCCTCTGGCTTGAAATACTCAGTCCTGGAGCTGCCCCATGTACTGATAGTGGCCGCAGCTGGGTACTGCACATCCGCCTCCCATTCAAATCAATAGGAGGTTCAGTATCCTGCCACACTTGCGATCCGAAGACGGGAAGACTCCGGAACTGAGTATTTCCAGCTACCTGCTGCTGCTGCCGGGACCAAAAACAGCTGATTAGTGGGAGTGACGGGTGTCAGACCCCAGCCAATCCGACATTGATGACCTAAAGATAGGCCATCAATCTCAAAGTCATTCAAGACGCATAGTCCCTGACCAGCTTTTCAAAGTACATTTTCTCTACTTTGTTTCAGAGTGAAACGTACTAGATTGCAATAATGAAGTCAGTGTCTGATTCACGATTCCCATTGCTTCATATACTGTATACACAGCCCTCGCTCACTACTGTGTATACTTTGATCAGTAAGACAGAAATTGCAATAAACCATCTCTGCCTTCTCTATGAGAAGTCCAACTGTGTTTGACAGCTTGCTCTCCGCTCTTGCATAATCTCATGTAGCTACTTACTCTGAAATACTTACCTTATTACCACACCCTTTAATATTTGACTTAATTGCACCACATTGATATTTTGCCTACAACATACCCCATTTATGTCTAATGATGTTTTGGTGTTTGGATGCCCTCTGTTTCTGTATAATCCACTATATCTTTTTTTCTACTTTTTTTTTATTATTATGCAATTTCCTAACTTTTCTTTGTTACTTTGATTTTGTAGTGTACCTGAAGAAGGTCTAAGTTTTCTACCGAAATATTGTAAGCACCATTAAAAGGGATCAAAGCAAAATTCCAAACAAGGATGGCTAAGGTAAATGGCATGCAAAATAATAAAGATTGTATATACAGAGCATAACTCCAGAACAATTAATGAAATGCAGGAGAAAATGGAGTAAAAAATGCACATCAATAAACAATGTTCAATAGAAAATTACAAATTTTTATTAATAAACAATATTAAAATGAGAGTCCACAATCATAGAACAACCAATGTCCATATTTAACAGTAAGTGATCCATATATAGCAATGCATAGATAAGGCAAAAAAACGCTAATAAAATAAACGGACCAGAACTACAGTCAGATGGTAATGACTGAATACCTGATGTAGAGAGTAAAAGGGGGACAATCTGATCAAAGGTCAGAAAAATTATTGTAGGTACACCGAAACATTACAGCAGCGAACCTTAACCAGCATCACGGAGGTTCAGGCGTTGGTTGTTCTATGGTTGTGGATTCTTATTTTAATATTGTTATTAATAAAAATGTGTAATTTTCTATTGAACATTGTTTATTGATTTGCATTTTTGACTCCACTTTCTCCTGCATTTCACCATTAAAAGGGAACCTGTCACCAGATTTTGGCCTTCTAAACTAAAACTTGCACCTTAAGGGCGGCTTTGCACGTTGCAACATCGCACGTGCGATGTCGGTGGGGTCAAATCGAAAGTGACGCACATCCGGCGTCACTGTCGACATCGTAGTGCGTAAATCCTAGATGATACGATGAACGAGCGCAAAAGCGTCGTTATCGTATCATCGGTGTAGGGTCCGACTTTTCCATAATTACGCTGCCGCGACAGGTACGATGTTGTTCCTCGTTCCTGCGGCAGCACACATTGCTGTGTATGAAGCCGCAGGAGCGAGGAACATCACCTTACCTGCCTCTGGCGGCTATACGGAAGGAAGGAGGTGGGCGGGATGTTTACATCCTGCTCATCTCCGCCCCTCCGCTTTGATTGGCTGCCTGCTGTGTGACGTCGCTCTGACGTTGTACGACCCGCCCCCTTAGGAAGGAGGCGGGTCGCCAGCCACAGCGACGTCGCAGGACAGGTAAGTGCATGTGAAGCTGGCATAGCGATAATGTTTGCTACGCCAGGAATCACAAGATATCGCTGCTGCGACAGGGGCGGGGACTATCGCGTGCGACATCGCAGCATCGGCTTGCGATGTCGCAACGTGCAAAGCCCGCCTAAGAATCACATGTGCTGCATTTCATGAAGGTGCACCTTACCCTTTACCCCCCTCCCCCCCGTAGACTCAAAAAATACCTTTCAAAAATCTCCCGCCCAGTATGTAAATTGCCCGGTTCGGTCCGAAGGGCGTCCTATTCTGTGCCTCCTGTTCCTCCTTTTGCCCTCCCCCTGTACTAATTGATGTGAACAATGCCTTGGACGCCATCCATATAGGCAGGCACAATTTCCATATTCCAGGATCACTTTGCTTTGCCCTGTTGCGGGCAAAGCCACAAACATAGGTGTGCCTACACGAACTGGTGAGTTCTCTGCGCAGGCGCGAGATTTTGCCTGGCTATGTGACTGAAGCAGGCGACATCATCTGCATTGCCGAGCAAAATCTCACATCTGGGCAACCACACCGATGTTTTCGTCTCTGCCCGCAATACGGTAGCGCGAAGTGTACCTGTACGAACTGAAGATATGTTTGCGCAGGCGCAAGATTTTGCCTGACTATGTGACTGAAGCAGGCGACATCATCCACATTGCCGAGCAAAATCTCACATCTGTGCAAGCACACCTATGTTTTTGTCTCTGCCCGCAGTAAGGTAGAGCGAAGTGTGCCTGCGCGAGCTGGGAATATGTTTGCGCAGGCGTGAGATTTTGCCTGGCTATGTGACAGAAGCAAGTGACGTCATCCATATTGTTGAGCAAAATCTTGCGCCTGCGCTGAGAACTTGACAGTTCGCGCAAGCGCACCTGTGTTTTCGGCTCTGCTCGCAATATGGTAGACCGAAGTGTGCGAGCTGAGAATATGTTTGCGCAGGCGCAATATTTTGCCTGGCTATGTGACTGAAGTGGGTGATGTCAGCTATATCAGTGACGCCCTGGCCTATCAGGTCGTCACAGGGTATTGTGCAATCTGCCCTTCTGTGCAATATCCACCTCCTCCTTGGTTACGGGTCCGTAACTGTGGTGTTACCAAAACCAGCTAATCAAAATCCTAGGAACACTCTGCACCACACCCACCAGACACACCAGTGGACGACCTGAGTGGAATAGGGTCGCCCACTTGGGGGGTTGGTTAAGGGGAGGTCAGGAGTGTCAGGAGTAGGGCAGTGTAGTGTTGGAAGTGAAGGAGAGAGGAGGTCAGGAGCTGGGCTCCTTGGAAGTACTAGGTAGCAGACGGTGGCCTGGGCCTAGTAGGAGCTGGACTCCTGGTCGCAGGGGGATCATGACAAGGGGCACGGCATTGTCGTGGAGGACAGCCGGCGGCCTTGTACCATGACCGGGCTGGGACCAGGGCACGACTGGGTACGTGGACCCTAGGTTAGGGAGTAGCTTCAGGCAACCTCACAATTCACATGACGAGAATGGAGCCTTCAAGATCCGCTCTCCACCCGCTCCAAAATCGGGGTACTAGCGCAACGAGGGGGGTAGGACTTTCCACACATACGGTCCAGAAAATCCCAAGCGTGAACCCTGAGAGCAAGCTCCCTCAGTTAGCCACACTGGGGGAGCGGGACCCGACTAGTTTCAAGCTACCGGGACCAACTAGGAAGAAAACAAGGTGCCAAGGGAAAGGTCACAGATCAACAGGCAACACCAGCAGAAACGGGACCCAAACGTGCTCCCCTCAGCGGCAGCGGTGTCCAGAACTTTGGTTTACTAAGTTGTCGGTGTCAGCGTCATTGGACTGAGTGAGTACGCAAGTGCCCCCTTACCTTCCCAACGGCACATCCCTGTCACCTTCCCCTAGTCCTGGGGCACCCCATACCTGTGGCGGGGTTGAAACCCGTAGCTGCCCACTTCATCGCCCCCGGGTACTCCCAGCTGCAGAGGTGGTACTCCACCTTACCACACACTACGGGTGGCGTCACGAACTGTAAATATACTATCCCCTGTAAATATCCCCTTTAATTGGAGTGGCCGCATGACCCCCGGGTCCGGACGCCCCTCGAGCCACCGCAGATCCGGATCTGAGCAGCCTGGCTGCTGACACGGGGGCGGCACATATCGCCGGGCAAACTCTTGCGCCTGTGCAGAGTACTTGCCAATTTACGCAAACGCACCTATGTTTTCGGCTCTGCTCACATCATGGCAGAGCAAAATGCACCAGTGTGAGCCGGGAATATGGAGATTTTGCCCGCCTACGTGGATGGTATCCAAGGAGTCACCCACGTCAATTAGTGCAGGAAAATAGTGAAAGGAGTAACAGGAGTCGCAGATTAGTACGCCCATTGGACCGGACAATTTGCATGCAGGGCGGGAGATTTCATAAAGGTATTTGTGGGGTCTACAGGGGAGCCAGGGGGTAATGGGTACCTTTATAGCATGCAGCACAGGCGCTGCTTAAGGTGCTAGTTTTAGTTTAGAAGGCCAAAATCTGGTGACAGGTTCCCTTTAACATGCACATTGGAGTGCTAATAAAGATCACCTCAATCTAACTGCACAGTACCTACATCTTCAGATCCGCAGACAGAAGAGGTCTTCCTATATCCAAGGTGTCGTCTACTAATTCCCAATTAATTGGAAAAGTACAAAAACAGAGGGGGGAAAAAGTTAATTACGCATTTAACGGTATTCAGTAGAAAAGGACAATTTTGTAGTTCAAAGTAAAGTGCATCCGAACTCCAGATACTGATTAAACTTGTGATTCTCTCGTCACCCATGAGGCAGGAAAAGACCCCGTGGGTTAGTTTATAGTCTGCATGTGCACTGTGTAATCTAACCAACAAGATTGATCCAGGTCAGGTATTAAGAGCTAAAATGGATTAAACAAAAGGCATTCCCCTTGTAACAAGACGGAAAAACTTCAAAGATGGGATTTGTTGCCGTTATGACAAAGGAAGTGGATTTACTAACTGCCTTAAGGCAACACCCCTCTGTGGCTTTCAATTTGCTCAAGTCTGAATTAAGAGGTTGGACCACAAAAAGAAATGTCCCCTGGGCAAGAACTTTAGGTTAACAAGATAAAATATGAAATGTTTGTCTCATTACTAAATAGACAGATGAGAGCTTTGCATTGTTTGTTCATGCAAAAAGCGAGATATCCTAAAGACTTTTATATGAAAGCGCCAGCTATAATCCCCTCTGCAGAGGGCGTCCTCCTAACATGCAAGAGGTCCTCTGGTGCGAAACTTTGGGATTTTTACTACGTGCTAGTCATATTGTCAGTATTGGGTATATATTATTCCCAATAACATGACAACGTTGCCCTGTAATCATTAAAATTATTACATTTTATTCCCAATGATATCTGCAGATATTCCATATTTACATTGGTACAACTAGCTATGAATAATTCCCATTGGCACATCTAGGCTTTCCACCTTTTTGTTGCACTGGCATAACTCTCCTTTATTGAAATATTTAGGTTTAGTTATGCCCCACTCCCAGGGTCATTACGAGCTATGCCCCACGCCCATGGTCATTACTAGCTATGCCCCACGCCCATGGACATTAATAGCTATGCCCCACGCCCATGGTTATTACTAGCTATGCCCCACGCCCATGGTCATTATTAGCTATGCCCCACGCCCATGGTCATTACTAGCTATGCCCCACGCCCATGGTCATTACTAGCCGTGTCCCATTCTCATGGTCATTACTAGCTATGCCCCACGTCTATGATCATTACTAGCTATGCTCCAGTCCCATGGTCATTTCTAGCTATGCCCCACTCCCATGGTCATTACTAGCTATGCCCCAATCCCATGGTCATTACTAGCTATGCCCCTCTACCATGGTCATTACTACCATAGCTATGCTCCAATCCCATGGTCATTAGTAGCTATGCCCCAATCCCAAGGTCATTACTAGCCGTGTCCCATTCTCATGGTCATTACTAGCTATGCCCCACGTCTATGATCATTACTAGCTATGCCCCAGTCGCATGGTCATTACTAGCTATGCTCCATTCCCATGGTCATTTTGCAATGGATGGAACTCGATATACCCAATTGCTATCGACAGAGCTACAGGTTTCATTCCCAAGACCATAAGATGCCTCCCTAATGGTACTGTATGATGTCAAAGTACAGTTAGGTCCAGAAATATTTGGACAGTGACACAATTTTCGCGAGTTGGGCTCTGCATGCCACCACATTGGATTTGAAATGAAACCTCTACAACAGAATTCAAGTGCAGATTGTAACGTTTAATTTGAAGGTTTGAACAAAAATATCTGATAGAAATTGTAGGAATTGTACACATTTCTTTACAAACACTCCACATTTTAGGAGGTCAAAAGTAATTAGACAAATAAACCAAACCCAAACAAAATATTTTTATTTTCAATATTTTGTTGCGAATCCTTTGGAGGCAATCACTGCCTTAAGTCTGGAACCCATGGACATCACCAAACGCTGGGTTTCCTCCTTCTTAATGCTTTGCCAGGCCTTTACAGCCGCAGCCTTCAGGTCTTGCTTGTTTGTGGGTCTTTCCGTCTTAAGTCTGGATTTGAGCAAGTGAAATGCATGCTCAATTGGGTTAAGATCTGGTGATTGACTTGGCCATTGCAGAATGTTCCACTTTTTTGCACTCATGAACTCCTGGGTAGCTTTGGCTGTATGCTTGGGGTCATTGTCCATCTGTACTATGAAGCTCCGTCCGATCAACTTTGCGGCATTTGGCTGAATCTGGGCTGAAAGTATATCCCGGTACACTTCAGAATTCATCCGGCTACTCTTGTCTGCTGTTATGTCATCAATAAACACAAGTGACCCAGTGCCATTGAAAGCCATGCATGCCCATGCCATCACATTGCCTCCACCATGTTTTACAGAGGATGTGGTGTGCCTTGGATCATGTGCCGTTCCCTTTCTTCTCCAAACTTTTTTCTTCCCATCATTCTGGTACAGGTTGATCTTGGTCTCATCTGTCCATAGAATACTTTTCCAGAACTGAGCTGGCTTCATGAGGTGTTTTTCAGCAAATTTAACTCTGGCCTGTCTATTTTTGGAATTGATGAATGGTTTGCATCTAGATGTGAACCCTTTGTATTTACTTTCATGGAGTCTTCTCTTTACTGTTGACTTAGAGACAGATACACCTACTTCACTGAGAGTGTTCTGGACTTCAGTTGATGTTGTGAACGGGTTCTTCTTCACCAAAGAAAGTATGCGGGGATCATCCACCACTGTTGTCATACGTGGACGCCCAGGCCTTTTTGAGTTCCCAAGCTCACCAGTCAATTCCTTTTTTCTCAGAATGTACCCGACTGTTGATTTTGCTACTCCAAGTATGTCTGCTATCTCTCTGATGGATTTTTTCTTTTTTTTCAGCCTCAGGATGTTCTGCTTCACCTCAATTGAGAGTTCCTTAGACCGCATGTTGTCTGGTCACAGCAACAGCTTCCAAATGCAAAACCACACACCTGTAATCAACCCCAGACCTTTTAACTACTTCATTGATTACAGGTTAACGAGGGAGACGCCTTCAGAGTTAATTGCAGCCCTTAGAGTCCCTTGTCCAATTACTTTTGGTCCCTTGAAAAAGAGGAGGCTATGCATTACAGAGCTATGATTCCTAAACCCTTTCTCCGATTTGGATGTGAAAACTCTCATATTGCAGCTGGGAGTGTGCACTTTCAGCCCATATTATATATATAATTGTATTTCTGAACATGTTTTTGTAAACAGCTAAAATAACAAAACTTGTGTCACTGTCCAAATATTTCTGAACCTAACTGTATCTGCCTGTGTTTCTGAACAGTGAGGACACCAAGAAATGGGCAACAATGAGGACCGTAGATGCAGTGGTCGGTCAAGGAAACTTGCAGATGAAGGAAACATCAAGCTTAGTTCCCTTCAAAATCGGAAGATGTCCCGCAGTGTCATCAGCTGAGAGTTGTACAAAAATAGTGGGAACTAAATACACCCATATATTGTTTGGAGAAGCCTGACTACAAGTGGTCTTCATAAAAGAATTATGGCCAAAAAATGTTCCATCAAAGTGGAAGCAAAGTCAAGTGAATTATCTATACACAAAAACATAGCAACTTGTGCGCAGAAAAACGGCAGAAGGTGCTATCGACTGATAAATCAAAATGTGAAATATTTGGCTGTTTCAGAAGGTAGTTTGTTTGCTGAAGAGCTGCCCAACGAGGAGGGTCTGCAGGAATAATGAAGCTTGATGGAGGGTCCTTGCACGTTTGTGGCTGCATTCTAGCAAATGGAGTTTTGAATTTGGTCAAGATAAATGGTCTCCTTAAGGCCTAAGCCACACGGCATGAAAATCGGTGCGAGTGGAATGCGATAAAACATCGCATTCCACTCAGACCAAAATTAGGCAATGTCAGCACCCATGAGCGATTATTTTCTCAGCCCAGTCGCAGCATGCTGCGATTGTAATGCATTCCTGGTTTCTCTCGCACCCATTCAAGTCTATGGGGTGAGAGAAAAAAAATTGCACTGCACTCGCGGTACACCCGTGTATGTAAGTGCAGGGCGAGAATGGCAATAGCCGGCAACAGAGAGAGGGAGATAAATCCCTCTGCAGCGCTGGCCGTTCCCTCCTGAATGCCGGCCCGCCCCCCGCAGCTGAGGTCCGATCGCATGATCGGACCTCAGTCGCAGTAACACTCGCATGACACTCGTCTCCCGCTGTGCTGCCAGCGTGAGCAGAGTGTCATGCGATGATTGCACTAGTCCCCCGTGTGGCCCCGGCCTAATACTGAGAAATACTGGCCATCATGCAATTCCATCAGGGGGCATCTGATTGGCTCCAAATTTATTCTACAGCAGAACAAGGACTCCAATCATACAGCCTCAACACTGCTGTGAACACTGCTGCTGCAGCCCTCAGCGGTCTGCTTTACCTTGGCTAGTTATCAAAAATAGGGGGGGACCTCACAACTTTTTTTTTTTTTTAATTATTTAAGTAATTAAAAAAAAAAATAATGGTGTGGGATCCCCTTTATTTTTGATAACAGCCAATGTAAAGAAGACAGCTGAGGGCTGCAGATGCATCTGTTTGCTTTACCCATGCTGGCTAGGGGGGACCCCACATTATATTTATTTCCTATCCACATTTGTTTGCAGGGCAATAGTCTTGTTCTTGCCCCCAATTCACTATAATACAACCTCAGGTATTTAAGTTCTGGAAATTCAAATAATATCTTAACATTAACAGTTAGATATTACAAATATTGCAAGTCTTCTATACATTTCTATTCATAGAGCTTTAGCTGATCTGTCCACTAACTATAGCCACAGTGCTGAAAGCGGTGGTGCAGCACATGGAACCAGGCAATTATTTTGCACCCCATAACTCATGGCCTGTTAAGTCTCCCCAAGTCCCCTCCGCTAGTCCATAACTAGATCCTTAATCCCTCAAATGCACGTATTGTATTTTAACAAAATACTGAAATAATTACAAATTTGTCCCTTTGAAAAGTGGTCTCCTTTTTTCTAAAATTAGGCATAAAATTGTATAAATAATTATTTGTCTGTCCGTTTTCTTTGTATTTTTATTGCATTTTTGTGTGTTTTATTTTTTGTTTAGCCCTAGACTTAATCCTATTCCGATCCCTAACACTAATCCTAACCCAAGCCTCTCCCTGACTCTAGAGTTATAACAAGTATGCAAAAATATAAAGATTTACTCTGTTTTTTTTGTTTTATTTTTGTTATTTTGATTTACATGGGACAGCAACTTTAACATGTCTCTATCAAAATCAAGTGAAAGTAGAGGTGGGGAACTGTGGGAGAGAGAAGTGCAGCATTTATCATCTCAGTTCCTACCTGTGCAGAGCGCAGCAGTCAAGATAAGCTCGTCAACGGTTATGTATGCAGCAGCGACCAAGATGATAAAGCTAGCACTTCATTATACTGAGTGCTAGATCATCTCAGTCCCTAATTATGCAGAGCGCAGCAGCTGCCCACAAATTCATCTTGTATTGCTACTCCTATGCAAAGTGCAGCAGTCGAGATAAGCTCACCATTGATTATGGGTGCTGCAGTGACCAAGATGACAGAGTTCACCCTCATTATACTGAAAGCTTTGTCATCTCGGTCACTGATTATGCAGAGCGCAGCAGCTGATGACAAATTCATCTTCTACTGCTACCTCTATGCAGAGCGCAACAGTCGAGATAAGCTCATCATTGGTTATATGCGCTGTAGCGATCAAGATAGGAAAAAGCTGTGGATATAAGGAGCGCAATAGGGTCTTACCAGTGTAAAATATGGTGACTTTTTAATAGAAGAAACGCTCACCTGGAAAAGTTGAGACTCTCAACCAGTATAGAGACATAGCAGCTACAGCCGATCCCACATGCCAAAGGCAGAAGCAATACAAAAAATAGGATAATTATTATTATTATTATAGCGCCATTTATTCCATGGCGCTTTACAAGTGAAAGAGGGTATACGTACAACAATCATTAACAGTACAAAACAGACTGGTATAGGAGTAGAGAGGAACCTGCCCGCGAGGGCTCACAGTCTACAGGGAATGGATGATGGTACAATAGGTGAATAATTGTGGTATACTCCGCGCTGCTGTACAAAGAATCACTCGAAATAATAAATCAATGATGATGGTTTATTCTACACGTTTCGAAGAGATATCCCCTCTTCTTCCTCAGGATCCATCGGTGGATTTTCCTGAGGAAGAAGAGGGGATATCTCTTCGAAACGCGTAGAATAAACCATCACCATTGCTTTTATTATTTGGAGTGATTCTTTGTACAGCAGCGCGGAGTATACTACAATTATCCTGTTTTTTGTAGCGATCAAGATGACAGAGCTCACAGAGCTTCATCAGTTGTCACTGCCTATGTAGAGTGCAGGAGCTAATAAACTCATCTTCTACTGCTGCGCTCTGCATAGTAGGAACCTCCTCCAACAAATGAGATTTAAAAACATTCCCTGACTGCTTTACTGAACTAGGTCGCTGGCCAGTGAGTGGGCACTCACTCTTACCGTGCCCTAAGGGGCACTTTGCACACTACGACATCACAGGTGCGATGTCTGTGGGGTCATGTCGAAAGTGACGCACTTCCGGCGTCGCACTCGATATCGTAGTGTGTAAATCCTAAATGATATGATTAACGAGCGCAAAATCGTCGTAATCGTATCATCGGTGTAGTGTCTGGGAATTCCATAATTACGCGGCTGCGACAGGTACGATGTTGTTGCTCGTTCCTGCGGCAGCACACATCGCTGTGTGTGAAGTCGCAGGAGTGAGGAACATATCCTAACTGCGTCCTCCAGCTCACGCCAGCTATGCGGAAGGACAGAGGTGGGCGGGATGTTTACGTCCCGGTCATCTCCGCCCCTATTGGTCGCCTGCCGTGTGATGTCGCAGTGACGTAGCACGACCCGTCCCCCTTAGGAAGGAGGCGGTTCGCCGGCCAGTGCGACGTCGCAAGGCAGGTGAGTGCATGTGAAGCTGTTGTAGCGATAATGTTCGCTACGGCAGCAATCACATGATATTGCACCTGCGACGGGGGCGGGGACTATCGCGCTCGGCATCGCTAGCATCGGCTTGCGATGTCGTTGTGTGCAAAGTGCCCCTAAGAGAGAGCAGTTCGTAGAATTTGTTGCCCCATGCTCACTCCACCCCCACACTATGCTCACGTTTCACCAGCAAAATGACTGCCTCTACTATGCATGGGGCTCAAATTTGCCTTCATCAGCTCTAAATAAAAAGTATGGCAAGCACAGGTTATTGGGATTACGTCTAGAAACATCCATTACACTATAATTTCTGAAATAATAAGACGTCTGTTCTGTACCAGCAGATGTCTGTGCACTGCTAATGCGTGACCGTAGGAGGGCATTTCACAGGTGCCATTGCCAAGAGGCGAAACTTAAATATTCCCGGTCACGTTATCATGTGTTGTTTAGCGGTAATTATATCCATATCACAGACAGTAAATAATAAATGTACTTTCCCTAACATTTTATTCATGTTCAGTTTTTAATATGGCAAACTTAGAAGTCATTTAATCTCTCGGCAAATTGAGCTGGTGGGGGGTTCTCTACATAGAAGATTGCGAGTTATTAATTCTAGTCAGTCCTGCTTGTACAATTAGTCACTGTTTGCAGGCTGGGAAATGTTTTATTAATTTTCCATAGCGCTTGATTTTCCTCAGTTTTCTCAGTTTAAATTAAGCAGTATGAAATGCAGGATTCTTATTCCCCCCTTTCAAATAAATTTCTTTCCTACGAAATAAAAAGCTTCTGGCTATGTCAATTTTCCTCCTTGATTAAAGTTGCCAGCGGGCAATTAATAACTTAATGCATTTGAAAGTACTTTTTTTGGGGGGAGAAGTAATTTGAATAGTCCGACCTGTACATTGCAATTGATTGTCGAGGAAGATTCCGTAAATCACGGAACCGTACAGAAAAGGAGAAGAAATAAAAAAAGTTAAATAGGAAGAGACTGTGTTTGTTGGACTGTAGAGCGTACGTTCCTGGCAAATAAACTATAACTTATCTTCTGCCACGGAGGACGCTTGTAATGTGGAACGGCAGGCGCGGTAATGTCTTCATAGACAGGTCTGTTCCATCAAATGTATGGGAGCTGAAAATTGCTTGTTATCTCTCGACGGTAATCCTGGGACAAGATGGCTTCTATCTGCATTACAAAAGCCGCGCGCTAATCAAGAATGAAATTTGTTGGAGGGTGTTGAGTTGGAGAGAAAGGTTGAATATCGGAAATTCAGAAATGCGTGCAAATGTTTATTTATTTATTATTCTTTTAGATGGTAAAAGTTTACGAAGAAATGAGGAGTACTCGTTGGTGTTGTATACCGGAAGGTTTAAGCCGCTGCAGTATTAACGACTGGATGTTGCGGGTCGAGGACGGGCTACTCACCGTGACTGGATGACAAGAATTTAAGATCAGATTGTTTCATCTTAATATATATATATAAAAAAAACTAAAATATTATAATCTACGTACATTAAAAAGTTTGTATATAAAATAATAAAAGTTACAATCTTATGTATACACATATACAGTGACCACATAAGGCAGGGGTTTCTGAATTCACCACATTCTCCTCTACCTCGACCTCCACCGTTGGATCCTGAATTACGTGCACATTTTCCTCTACTGATGCATGTCATATGCTTAAAGAGGTTGGCCACAACTTTTACATTAATGGCTTATGCTTAGGATAGGTCATCAATGTTTGATCAGCTGGGGTCCGACAACAAGCACCCCCACCGATCAGCTGTTCTCAGTCCCCGGCGGCAGCATGAGGCAGCCAGAAATGCTCAGTTCCGAAGCTGCTTAATCTTCTCATAGCGGCTGTGGCCGAGTACTGCACATCCGCCTCTTACTCAAATGAATGGGAGGCAGATATAAACTATCCGACCCCAGCCACTATCACGGGCAGCTCCGGAACTGAGAGCTGAGTACTTCCGGTTGCCTACTGCCAAGAACAGCTGATCGGCGGGGGTGCAGGGGTATAAGACAACCTATCCTAAGGTTAAGCTATCAATGTTAAGTAGTGGCCAACTTCTAAGTACAGAAGGCTTATTACAGAATATTCCGACATCCTTATATTGATGACCTGGAGGTCTAACACCTGGTGGCCCCACCGATCAGTTGCTTTTTCAGATTGGGCTCAATGTAAACAGTGACCAGAACTGGAACAGCCCAGCTCCATAGACTATAAAGTGGTCGTTACAAAAAGTAATCCCTGTTTAGATCAGCTGATCGGTGGGATTACGTCATCAATGTGATAAGGCTGGACAGCCACTTTAATGGGCATAGGAGGGTAAAGGCTAGATGCCTCAACATTTTGCACTATAGCTACAGACCATTCAATGTGCTGATATTGACCTCTTTCACTGTTGAAAACACCTACAATTGGTATGTAAGCCTCAAAACTAGGCACTAGGGTAGTGAAAAAAAAGTGGCCCATTCATATGTAACTAGAGATGAGCAAACCCATGGAAGTTCGGTTTGGTGGATTCAGCTGAATAAAGTTCTATTTGGGACCAGGACTTAACCTGAATCCCAATGGAAGTCACTAATTGGGCAGTTCGGGTCTCCGCCAACATGCAGCTAGCTATAAACAGATCACTTACGGGTCGGAGGGGTAGGGGTTTTCCTTTTTTGGTGCACACTACATCCAATCACGTAGTTGTTAACCCCAGCGCAAGCCAATCAAACACTGCAAGCAGATCGCACTGGGTCGAGCACTGAGCATCCGTGAGTACAGCAACACTTGCGATAGTGGTTTTCATACATAAAGCACCCAAACTCCAAATCCAAACAGGTTTTTTTTAGTGAAGTCTGTGTTCGGTGCGAACACCGAACCTTGGGTTCACTCATCTCCATTTGCAACACAATGTGGAGGGCAGGATGAGTGTGCGTTGTTCAACTGGGGAAGAGATGGCACCAGGTAAGAACTATATGGTAACTGGTATCATCTTACTATGGTAAGAAGGCAAGCCAGCAGAAGCTGTGCGATCTACATAAATCTATTCAGAAACCTTGAGCCCTGATTTCATGTTGATGTTACTTTGATACACACTGCCTACTCAACCATTATTGCAAAGTAGCTCCCTTCTCGTCAATGGTATTCTAAGAAGATGATGCCACACATTGTCAGTTCACTTTAGTCTAATGTGTATGGGGTCCT
Source organism: Anomaloglossus baeobatrachus (assembly GCF_048569485.1). Classification (NCBI taxonomy): domain Eukaryota; kingdom Metazoa; phylum Chordata; class Amphibia; order Anura; family Aromobatidae; genus Anomaloglossus; species Anomaloglossus baeobatrachus. The sequence continues at coordinate 49,824,635 of NC_134364.1, read as the reverse complement.
TAAATCATCAGCTTGTTGTAGCTCATTAGCTTTGTTGTGCCACCTGATGATATATAAAGGGCACCATTTGGTATAAACAGGCCGAACACAGATTTTTCTGCTACACCCCTGTTTAGACCATCTTAATACTTGGTTGATAGATCTACGAATACAAACATATCCAATCCTTTGAAGTAAAGAAAAAAAACACACAAAACCAGTAGGTTTTCTTTTAAGGAAACTCCCAATTAAAAACATCTCGATAGTTAAAATATGTGCAAGAATCAAAACTCACTTGAAATTAACAGTAGCTTTCGCCTTTCTTCCCATTGGAAAGATATGAACACTTGGACAAGCAATGTGTATGGAGAAGTTAGGAGAAATGGCTGCCTGCCGAATGTTTGGACACAGCTATCTCTTGCGTGGGGACAGCCTTAGGACTCATGCAGACGACAGTGCAAATCGGCCCAATCTTGGATCACAATGTACAGACTGGCCATGGCTTTCCAGTCACAGGCTCAAAGTAATCTACTAAGCTGTCACGCTCGTGTCGGGAGAGCCGTGGCCCGTCCGTGGCGATCTGAAATTGGGCCAATTTGCACAAACTCTGCCTCTCATATGGGTTCTAGCTGGGCCACTCTTTCCAGTATAACACTACAGTCCACCACAGCCTTTACGGCACACCTGAAGCCTATGGAACAACCAGACCGCAACCATAGTATACATGTAAAAAAAAGAATTAAAAGCCTCACTGTATAACCATAGGAAACATTGGTCGGGTTCATATTCTTGTGAGACTCCAGCCAAAAAAATGCCCGGACCATGGGCTAAATACAGTCAATTCCAAAGATTTGTCATCTTTGGAATTGACCATAGTATAGATTTTTGGGGCATTAGAGTAAAGGACGCTTTACATGCTACGATTTATCTGCCGATATGTCGTCGAGTTCACGGTTTTCGTAATGCACTTCCGTCGTCGTTAGCGATGTCGTTGCGTTTGACACCTATGAGCGACTCCAAACGATCGCAAAAACCGTTGATCGTTGACACGTCGTTCATTTTCAAAATATTGTTCGTCGTTTCGAACGCAGCAGACATATTGCTACGTTTGACACCCAGCCAATGACGAACAACAATGATAGTGCGTCAGTCATCAGCGACGCGGAAGTGACGTTACGAGCAATGCTCCACGCCTCCTCCGCTCTGACTGATGGTCCCAACTGCGTTCTGATTTGGCAGCCATGGTTGATAAGTCGTACAAAAATCGTAGGAGATTCTGACAGTATGGAATTTGGGGCGTGGAGAGGGCGAGGCAATCACACACCAGGGTGTATGCTATGGACAATTATACGCCTCTGTCGCTGCCGGAGTCGTTGGGAGGAAATCTGTGTGACTGTGTCCACACGACCGCCTTGGTCAAACAATATATCGCTGAACGATGTAGCGTCGTTTGTGAGACGAGTACGTGTGACCGCTACAAAACGACCTATGAGCGATCTTGGCAAATCGTAGCAACGATCTGGGCGTGTCACATCGCTAACGAGATCGCTAGTGAGATCGTTGTGTGTAAAGCGGACTTTACTCCTTGAAAGCAACCAAGGTTTGACACTAGTCATAGGTATCATACATCGGAAAATGTTTGACCACCCAAGAATTGAGTCATCAACTATTACACACTAACAACACAGATTCGACACTCCATATAGCCTGTACATGAAAACGGTATCTCCCATGTATCCCTCCAACAGTTTGTGCTAACTGGTGTGGCTCACCATATGCCACAGATCAAGTCAATATTAACTGTATCCAAGGCACCAAAAACTACTACCAACGCAGGGCCTTTATCAAGCCATTATGTACACTTTTTTTATGCGCTGGCCGAAACGTTACTCATCTATATAGCCTGAAGATCCAAAAGAAGCAGAATATATAGATTCCTGGAGGAGCAGAAAAACGTAGGACATCCTGGAGGAACGCACCTCATAAGTTTTCCAGGAGTCAAAATACAGTAAACTCAAAAGACACAATAAAAATTATAATCAACCATATGATGCAAATAATATTTGGGTAAGAATAGTCCAGTATGTCATTGGAAGAAAAAGCCAAAGACCATTCCATCTAAATGTTTTTTTTTCCTACGAGAAGCTGGCAGCAAACATGTTTTTCATGCTTAGGAGAAGTTGCCGGGATTATAGACCCCGACACTGAGCTGATACGTCTTGACAGCCCTAATGTAGATATTGAAGCGACTGGTTACTCTCCGGAGAATACAGCGGCTAGTGATGTGTATTGAGTATCACTGTCTGTTTCACACATCTAAGAGTGTGGTGTGTATACCAACTGAGCACCTCAATTCACTTAGTGCAAGATGAAATGGCAGCTGCTTTGGCTTGATAAAAAAAAAAAAATCATGGCGTAATAGGATTAATGCTGACTATGACTGTGTAACAAAAAGGTCATTTTAACAAATGCCACTCTATGGCAAGGCAAGAAAACAGACCGTGCTTCTTTATTTTATCTTATTTATTTCTTGTAGGCAACTTTTACCTCTCATTAATTTTAATTAATAAATTTTATTTTTATGTTTTATTAAAATAGTAAATTCATCCTTTAATCAAGAGCAAACTTTTCTTTGCCAGTCTACCGGTTTAACTGGTTCCATTAAAAACAGTTTGTATGGGAGCGACCATATGAGACAAAAAAAAAAAAAAAAAAGTGAAAAAGGTTAAAACAATAAAACATTTTTGCAACTAAAAAAAAGTGAAAAAAGGTAAAAAAAATAAAAATAAAAAATTAAAGAAAAAAAACAGAAAAATACACAATAATTTTTTTTTTTGTTGCCACTTACAATAGACAATAAAAATAAATATTAATTTTCTTGGATTTCATTTTTTTTTTTTTTTTGTTTGCAAAAATGTTTCAAGCAAGATCTGTGGGTGGCAACCAGTCAAAATATTAATTGCGTGGAGACTAAATTAGGGGAAGTCATGCACTAAACAAAATAACAAAAGCTCTAATATACCTAGTATAATTAGGGAAAGCAACACTGCATGCACACAGTAGGCATCAAAATGAAAATAAACATTGAGGCTTCCTCCGATACGTGTTCCTCATAAGCAGAACCGAAGAAATGAACTGAAAGATGATAAGGCATTGAGTGATCTCAGTTTTATTAATCAGCCCCGTTCTAAAAATCACTTGCATCGTCCTAATTAACATATTAATGAGGGCACACGGACTATTTCACTATGTAGGCACTCATCCAGAATACTTTCAAGGCCTAATTGCTTGACACTGTGATGTGCCGTGCAACTGTTCCTTTTGGACATGTTACAATATGAGTTAATTGCTGAATTTTCTAATATTCGGAAGGACTTTGCGGTCATCCATGCTAGTCTGTATAACCGTTATTTGACGTACTGAAGTGTAAAGTGACACAAAGTCAAATTTTGCTTCAAACTCAATGTTGGTTTTATTTGCACATATGCTGCGAACATGGGGTACTCTGAAGCCCCCCATGCACTTTAGATAGCTAACAGTTTACCGCTGGTTCAGCTGAATGTTTGACCGGCAGCAGTCTGGGCCCGACTCTCGTCCCATACACGGCCGAGCTCTTTTGTGTTCTCGACGAGAGAGCCATGACCAGTCTCCTTTGACGGTGGCCTACCTCAGATATAACAAAAGGATTGGCAGTCAGACATACCAAATGCTTAACGGGTTGGTCCAAAGTCCAACTAAATTTCCATCCAAATCCCTATTTAGTGCCGTAATCTAAGCCATTTTCTAATATACCTGTATTAAAAATTCTCTACCGTTCCCTAACTACACCACCTAATTTTGGTTCAATGGCCACATTGTCATACAGAACCAATCGAATGGGCCACAAACAAATCAACCAAATTTTCAGTATTTGAAAAGGATTTTGAGAGTTTCTGCACCCAAAAATCAATGCGACATATCCAAACCAAAATGGAAACTGTCAGGTCCAATATGCACCCAGAACCATGAGCAGTTCTGGGGGCATATTTCTAATCCTGCCTCACTGTCCCTGTATCTAATAGCATAGATAAATAGATCTTTAGAAACAGTAATTCGAAAGATCCTTTATGATATGCTAATGAGCGCAAGGACATTATTTCCCCCTGACTAGTCCGCCCTCTTAGCATGATAGCACACCCACAGAGGCGTGCTAACATGCTATTCAATGCCCAGCATCATCGACGGTGACGCGTATACCTGTGTCCGTTATCACAGCCTTAAGGCCCCGTCACACTAAGCAACATCGCTAGCAACATCGCTGCTAACGAACAACTTTTGTGACGTAGCAGCGATGTTGCTAGTGATGTCGCTGTGTGTGACATCCAGCAACAACCTGGCCCCTGCTGTGAGGTCGTTGGTTGTTGCTGAATGTCCTGGGCCATTTTTTAGTTGTTGCTGTCCCGCTGTGAAGCACAGATCGCTGTGTGTGACAGCGAGACAGCAACAACTAAATGTGCAGGCAGCAGGAGCCGGCTTCTGCGGAGGCTGGTAACCAATGTAAACATCGGGTAACCAAGAAGCCCTATCCTTGGTTACCCGATATTTACCTTTGTTACCAGCCTCCGCCGCTCTCACTGTCAGTGCCGGCTCCTGCTCTGTGCACATGTAGCTGCAGCACACATCGGGTAATTAACCCGATGTGTGCTGTAGCTAGGAGAGCAGGGAGCCAGCGCTAAGCATTGTGCGCTGCTCCCTGCTCTGTGCACATGTAGCTGCAGCACACATCGGGTAATTAACCCGATGTGTGCTGTAACTAGGAGAGCAAGGAGCCAGCGCTAAGCATTGTGCGCTGCTCCCTGCTCTGTGCACATTTAGCTGCAGCACACATCGGGTAATTAACCCGATGTGTGCTGTAACTAGGAGAGCAGGGAGCCAGCGCTAAGCGGTGTGCGCTGCTCCCTGCTCTTTGCACGTGTAGCTGCGTGCACTGGTAACCAAGGTAAATATCGGGTTGGTTACCCGATATTTACCTTAGTTACCAAGCGCAGCATCTTCCACGCGGCGCTGCTGGATGGGGGCTGGTCACTGGTTGCTGGTGAGCTCACCAGCAACTCGTGTAGCGACGCTCCAGCGATCCCTGCCAGGTCAGGTTGCTGGTGGGATCGCTGGAGCGTCGCAGTGTGACATCTCACCAGCAACCTCCTAGCAACTTACCAGCGATCCCTATCAGGTTTGATCGTTGTTGGGATCGCTGGTAAGTTGTTTAGTGTGACTGGGCCTTTAGACGCCAGGTTTAGGCTCGGTGCGCATGAACAGAAGTCAACACACTTCCAGTCACTAGACCTCTCTGAAGCCAGGACATGTACACCCGGATTCATAGTGCGCATGACCGAAAAAGCGTGCTAACATGCTAAGAAGGCGGAGGATTAGTCAGGTGAAATAACACCCCTACGTTATTTCGCATATCATAAAGGATCTTTAGAAATGCTTTTTCTAAAGATCTCTTTATGTATCCTACTAGATAAAGGGACGGTTAGGCAGGAATTAGCAATATGCACCCAGAACTGCTCCTGGTTCTGGGTGCATATTGGACCTGACAGATTCTATTTAAACAGAGTTGTTGGAGCAGAAACTTAATTAAACCCTCCTCATAATCTTAAAACTAAATTTTGAGGATTATTCAGTTTTTACATGAAGTACGGCATGGATTGCTACATGATCAAAACCCCTTTCAGTACATAAATACATCATCAACCTTAGCACAGTTGCAATTTGAGGTCAGCCCCATATATTTTTTGTTTTATAAGACGCATCGAATTATAAGACGCACCCCAAATTCAGAGGAAAAAAAAAGTAAAAACAATTAAAAAATATATGGGGTCTGTTTTATAATCCGGTGGTGTCTTACCGCTGTGCTGGGGCTGCAGGCTCTGCTCCACGCTGGCTCTGTTCTGTCCTGGCTCTGCCCCATGCTGGCTCTCCTCTGCCCCTTGGTGGTTCAGCTTTCTGCAGGGTCTGCCCCGTGCTGGCTCTGTTCTGTGAGGGGGCGGTGAGGCTCAGGTTATTCTTAACATGTCGGCGGTGAGGGCTTTAAACAAATGGCGCACGGAGGCAGCGCGTGCAAAGAAGGAGCTCTTAAGCCAAGAGCTCCATCTGCGCACACGCGGACTCTGGCCACCATTATTTGAAGTCCTTACCACTGACATTGTCAGAATAGCTTGTACCTTGCCGGCCGCCGCCGACCACAGCAGGTGCCTCGGCCGCCGCCTACCACAGTAGCTTCGCCGGCCGCTGCCGACCACAGCAAGTGCCCCCGGCCACCGACGATGACCACAGCAGGTGCCTCGGCTGCCGCCGGCCACCGCACAGAGCCCCTGCCTCCTGTGACCTCTCTCAATCACAACCTGGTAAGCTACATTCGAATTTTAAGAGGCACCCCTTATTTTACTCCCAAATTTTTGGGAGGAAAAGTGCGTCTTATAATCCGAAAAATACGGTATTTGTACCATGAAAATCTGCAACTCCCAGTATGTCCTTAACAATGGTAAGGAGATACTGTGAGTTGTTGTTACCAATCATCATCAGACTGTGGACAATACAGGAACCACAGTACTGATGAGATGCAGGCAATATCACAAACTTTTACATTCAGGCACTTTAGAAGTGACATCTGTTCTGATGGTTTCCATCCCTTTTGTCTCTACGTGGTACTGATGCCATGATGAGATTTCACTATTATTATTATTAATTATTTTAACTCCAGTTATAACATGGCGCTTTACATGTGAAAAGCGGTCAACATAAAAACAAAGTACAATAAACATGAACAATACATGGCACAGACCAGTATAGGAGGAGAGAGGACCCTGTCCGCGAGTCTACAAGGGATGGGTGAGGATACAGTACAGCTGGTCATGCAGCAGTATAGTGGATTGAGGGTTACTGCAGGTTGTAGACTTGTCGGAAGAGGTGGGTCTTCAGGTTCCTGTTGAAGTTTTCCACGATGGGCGACAGTCTGATATGTTGGGGTAGAGAGCTCCAGGGTATGGAGGAGGCACAGGAGAAATCTTGTATGCGATTGTGGGAAGAGGAAATAAGAGGAGTAGAGAAGGAGATTTTGTGAGGATCGGCGGTTGCATGCAGGTAAGTACCGGTAGACTAGGTCACAGATGTATGAAGGAGACAGGTTGTGGATGGCTTTGTAGGTCATGGTTAGGGTTTTGAACTGGAGTCTTGGGGCAGTGGGAAGCCAGTAAAGGGATTGGCAGAGAGGAGAGGTCGGGGAGTAGCAGGGGGAGAGGTAGATTAGCTGGGCAGCAAAGTTTAGGATAGATTGGAGGGGTGCAAGAGTGTTAGAAGGAAGGAAGTTTTAGAAGGAAGGCAGCACAGCAGGAGGTTGCGGTAATTGAAGTGTGAAATGATTAGGACATGCACTAGTGTTTTTGCAGAATCTTGGGTAAGAGATCTGGGAAATATTTTTGAGATTGAGTTGGCAAGAGGTGGAAAGGGCTTAGATATGCAGCTTAAAAGGAGAGTGCAGAGTCAAGGGTTACCCCAAAGCAATGAGCTTGCAGGACTGGGGAGAGTGAGCAGCCATTGACTATGATGGATAGGTCTGTTGGGGGAGGTTGAGTGAGATGGGGGAAAGAGGATGAATTCATGCCAAAAGCTCATCTCTGCAAACTTCCCTCTACTGCATTTTCAGGAGCACTTCCAGACACCGTGTCCTTAAAAATAAAAGTAAAATTATACTGCCGCATAAACATATCTCCCATGCTGTGCCCCTGAATAAATAATTGACCCTTACTGTGATTCCTGCACAAAATATGCCTCCACACTGCCTCTTTACATTATATCCTCCCAAAACTGCCCCTTCATAATCTTCTCCCTACACTGCCCCTCTCCATAATATTCCCCCATATGCAGCTTCCATCCGTCTCTTACCCCACACAGCTCTTCTCCATATTACCCCCTACACAGTTCCTTTTTCTAATGTCTCCCCCACACAGCTTCTCTCCTTAATGTCTCCACACACAGCTCCTCGCTATAATGTCTCTACACACAGCTCCTCTTTATAATAGTCCTCCCACACAGCACCTCTCCATAATTCTGCCCCTTACACTCAACTCCTCTCCATGATATAAACACACACACACCCACACACCTTGCCCCTCTGAATACTGTAACTCCTTCACAATCCTCTCCCTCATTGCCCCATAATGTGGCCTTATAGTAACTACAACTCCCTCCTATATCTTAATCTTCAGCTCCTCCTGGAGTGCTTTCTCTTTTCAGTGCATGCTTGCCTCCTCTGTGCTGTGGCACCGGAGACAGAAACCATGTGATGAGGTTACAGCATGACGTGATGACCTCATCACGCTGCTGCACATCAGGGCGGGGGATGACAAAGCGCTGCTTTGCAAAAGTCCTGGCGTCAAAGTGTTTCATTGTATTTGCGTTTGAAAGATTCAAATACAGTTGAATATATGGAGTTGGAAGCCAGAGCCTCTCAGTTGTCAAGGCTGCATAACCTTCGGCGAACCGCATTTGACCTGCGGGCAGTATGTTGTAGAGACCTGATCTAACTGGTATTTTATTTTTTTTTTCCTATTTCCTGTCTGATGTCAGTTCGGTTGAGAATGCCAGGGTATACAGGGAGACGCAAACAAAGCGTCATCAGAACAGGGGCCAGAGGCTGCGGTCACAGTCACGGCATCTGTCTGTTCCTGAAAAGAAGCATCATCAGTGATGCTCATTTCAGGGGCTGTGCTCCTGATGGCTGTGTTCCTCCCTACTCGTTGCGATCTGCTTTGTCAGCTCAGATCTATAATAATCTGCTGGCAACATAGAGGTGTCAATACCCAGCATGCAGGAGACTAGCTCTGCCCCCACTAGTGACGTGACTAGTCTCCTGCATGCTGGGTATTGATACCGGTCTGTTACCGGCTGATTATTACTGATCTGAGCTGACAGCACAGCAGATGCGGTCACTGAGCAGATCGCACAGTGCACAGCGAGCAGGGAGGGACACCGCAGGGACAGCATGGACAAACACAGCCCGTGAAAATCAAAAACTGATGATGCTTCATTTCAGGGAGGGGGCAAAGGCTGTGGTAGTAGAGACCACAGTCTCTGCCCTATGCTCTGATGACGCTTTGTTTGATAAACCGCATTGGGATTCTTAAACAAAGCATCAACGGACTGGAAATAGGGGGGAAAAATAAAAAGCATATTAGAAAATAGCTTAGATTATGGCACTAAATAGATAGGGATTTAGAACAAAATTTAGTTTAACTTCGGACTACCCCCTTAACTTCCAATACAATCACTCATACATATCAGTTTAATCGGCTAAACCGGTCAAGATTGCCGGTTTGACTAACGTTAGTCTAATGTGCTGGATTTTCATTTGTCCTTGGATTATTGTTATTTATCTAGGTCTCATAAACAAGTGAGGTATATGAAGCCCAAACTGTGGATAAAAAAAATTAAGTACAAAATGTTAGATTAACTAAGCATTTCAGGTTTTGCAGATTTTCAGTGATAGAAATATAGAAGGGGGAAAATATCAGAGAGGTCTTTAAAAATGGAAATAAAATAAAAAAATAAGATGGGACAATATGAATGGTTGGCATAATCCAGGGTGGGGACCTTTTTTTCTGCAAAGGGCCATTTGGATATTTATAACATCATTCGCAAGCTAAATAAAATCATCAACTTGAAAATTACTCTACTATATTTGATCAAACATTTAATCTAACTCATGGCTGGAACGACTTCTTTTTGGTGAGACATGTGATGTTAGGTGGTATGGATGATGTTGCTACACGTAAACACTTTTCCAAGTTTGCGTCGGTCTGGAGCACAGGCGACTATGCGATAAGTTTTGTAAAGGCTAGAGGCTCAAGTGGCTCGATCCACGGCTGGAGGCTCAACAGTCTTGATCCAAGGCTGGAGGCTCAAAAGGTCTTTACCCAAGGCTGGTGGCTCAAGAATCTTGTTCCCAGACATTAGGCTTAAGAATCTTAATCCAAGACAAGAGGATCAAAAGACTTGATCCAACCCTGGAGGTTCAAGAGTCTTCATCCAAGACAAGAGGTTCAAGAGTCTTCATCCAAGACAAGAGGCTCAAGAGTCTTGATCCAAGGCTGGAGGCTCAACAGTCTCGATCCAAGGCTGGAGGCTCAACAGTCTCGATCCAAGGCTGGAGGCTCAACAGTCTCGATCCAAGGCTGGAGGCTCAACAGTCTCGATCCAAGGCTGGAGGCTCAACAGTCTCGATCCAAGGCTGGAGGCTCAACAGTCTCGATCCAAGGCTGGAGGCTCAACAGTCTCGATCCAAGGCTGGAGGCTCAACAGTCTCGATCCAAGGCTGGAGGCTCAAGAGTCTTGATCCAAGAATGGAGGCTCAAGAGTCTTGATCCAAGAATGGAGGCTCAAGAGTCTTGATCCAAGAATGGAGGTTCAATAGTCTTGATCCAACTTAGGCTGAAGGCAAAAAAGTCTTTACCCAAGGCTGGTGGCTCAAGAATCTTGATCCCAGACATTAGGCTCAAGAATCTTAATCCAAGACAGGGGGATCAAAAGACTTGATCGAACCCTGGAGGTTCAAGAGTCTTCAACAAAGACAGGAGGCTCAAGAGTCTTGATCTAAGGCTGGAGGCTCAAAAGTTTGGATCTACAACCTTTTCATTTCTTCCATGACCAAAGACTGAAGACTTTTATCCATGATAAGAAGATCATAAGTTTTGGTCCATAGCAAGAGGGTTAAGAATTTTACTCCACTACAAAAAGGTCAATAGTTGTGATGTATAACAAGTAACAAGACGTCTGGTCAATGACAAAAGGGATAAAAGCTTAAATAGTCTAATGACATAGGGGTAAGTAAATTTGGCCCATAACAAGAGGTTTGAGACTTTTACTCCTAAACTAAAAAGCCGAAGGCAAGTTGTAGTCTACAAGAGAATCAATCGCTTTTGTCCGCGACAAAAGAATTAGTTGTTTTGATGTATAACAAGGAGATCAAGAATGTGGAGAATAACGAGGGAGGTAATTTCATAAAAGTATACTCAACAGAACTAAACAAGGCACATACGTGAATAATACACTATGCCTTTATAATTGACCTCATACCGTTCTAATAAGCACTTTATTCTTTCTGTTAAATCACAATTATTAAGTCATACGTGGGATGGATTTCATGTCCTCACGCAGTGCGTTTTGAAACAGGGTTTTGCTTTCTTTTTTTATTCTTTTTTTTGCTCTTAAAAAGACGTTTGACCAAAATCCTTTCATATTTATATCTGTTAAATGGATTTTTGCCCTTTTCTGCGACATTTTTGATCACATTTCATGGTATTCAGAATCTTATGTAATGTCCTTATCATATTGTTATGTACATTTGGAAATAACTTACTGTGAGCTTTTCTGGTTTAATACAGCGCCTTGAGCAGTAGTAAGTTAATTATCTCTCCTTTTGGTGTTATAAATGGCTGTTCAATGACACTGTCAGTAAGTGGAATGATCCAAATTACTTTAATTATGGAGTAATTGCACAAAGTGATGGTAATTAAATCTTGATCAGTTTAAGTAAGTGAGAGAATTAATTGCTCCAACTTAGAATGCATAACACAACAGTTTAGTTCTTATCGTTGATATAATGCAGGCAGTTAATGAGTTTTCTGTTTTGCCGTCACCTTAGAGGAAGGTAGGACGGAGAGCATGCTGGGAGAAGATTGCATTTATAACAGGATGACATCAGGCAAATCCCCCGTGTGCATTTTGCTAACTAAATTGCAGGAGAAGTATCACATCTGTCTATATGAATACAAAATTGTATGGTATAGATACTTAGACTTTACCAGTCTTGGAGGCTCCTTAAAAAACAGGAGTCTAAAAACGGAGGTCCACATTGGAACCTCTGTAGAATTTTTATTCAGATATTCCATAACTAAACATTTCCCTATGATAAAAGTATTTCCATTACAGTATTTGTAATCCTTTAAAGAATGTATAATATGTGGATGATCCCTACGGGAATAAGAGAAGTAGCGCTTTCAGAGAGTAGTAAGTGTAAATTCAATTTGGTGATGAGTAAAGTATCTCACCTAGTGAAGTTGTGCAGATCGGGCACAACACCACGTTGTGCCAACAGTTGTTGTCTTCTCACCAAGCTGCTTGCCTTTTGTCCCAGTCTTGTGCAGGTCTACAATTTTGTCCCTGGAGTTGTCACGAGTGACAGACAGTCATATGGTTTTGTGGCCGTAGAAGGTCACAGCATCTGGCTGTGCAGAATGCTCTCTACTTTCCATTGTTCCTGCTGTCAGTATTCATTGGTATAGGTAGCTTTTCTGCTGGATTCAGCTCTCCCTTTTGGACCCAGCAGGAGCTCGCCTTCCACCCAGCTGTTGATGGTCAGTATTCCCTTGGTGTTTAAATACCCCTTCCTTCCTTTGGATTGTGCTGGTGATATTTTCAGTTCCTTCAAGCTGAGGTTGCAAGCAGGTGGCTTGTACTCCTCTGTGGTATTGTTGCTGAAAGCTCTGCGGAACTTCTACCCGAGTAATCTAAATGATAAGTAGTTCATGCTTTTCATTCTGTGTGTCCCCTTGTGTCTTCTATAGTTGTTTAGTGGGGTTGACGAAGAGCTCATCCCATCCATTTCCTATTTAGGGCCCAGCACTAGGGATACCTAGGGTCAGGAAACCTGCTCGGCGCATAAGTGCGGAACCTATCTAGGGTGGTGAGGGACCCCAGGGACCAGCGGTAGGTTCAGTCAGGGTTCACCATCTCCCCCTTCCCTATACTCAGGGTTTTTCTACCTTTTCGCCATGCGCTTGGTACTTCCCCGTACCTAGCATGACCGGTGTCCTTAGACAGCTCTTTGGTCTTGGCAATGGTGGAAAGGTTGGAATGTCATGGAGTGTGTGGACAGGTGTCTTTTATACAGGTAACGGGTTCAAACATCTACAATTAATACAGGCAACGAGTGCAGAGTAGGAGCTTCTTAAAGAAAAAAAAATAACACGTCTGTGAGAGCCAGAATTCTTTCTGGTTCGTAGGTGAAACAACCAGAAAAAGAAAATAATGTAAGGCAGTTAAATTAATTTTTATCCAGGGACTACCTAAATTACTATATATAAAAACACATTTTATTTCAAATTCATTAAAATAAAGAGTCCCATACAATCCCACACCGTGAACACACAAAACGATAGGACCAGGACCATAAAGAGCTTTTTATAGTTAATTAACACTAGTAGTCCCAGAGAGGGGTCATTTAACATTTCTACCTTTACTTCAGGGGGAGCTCGAAATTTCTGGGACTTCTAGTGTTAAATATAGATATTTGATCGGGAAAATAAACCAACATTCGCTGATCATTTGAGATCGATTCTAAAAGGACCCTCGCTAATTTTCTCCACTACCTAACAATGGAGATATAACTGATGTTACACGCACCCTAAATGTAAGTTGGTGCCCCCATTCCTCGGCGGCTGTCCCTTGGTATCTATCCCTATATCTCCCTCCTTATTAATCAGGGTAAATAGGGTAATAATATATGATACCGGAAAAGAAGTACTTATCTCAGACGTTTTCAAGAGAACACCTCCATTCTACTCATTCTCTCCAATATTCAATAGTTCCCAGGCTCTCCATAGTCCTTATCCAAATCAGTAATACATATCAAAAGTCTCGACGCGTTTCTCCCTACTTATACATAGGGTTCATCAGGAGACAGTTACGGCTCAATCGCCACAACAAAATTTCAGCTGCACATGTAGCAGCACATGCCTCTCTGGGACGATGTAAGGTGTTATCATATGCTTAGCTTAGCAGGATTTTTCTAACCTAAAGGCCCAGTCACACACAACGACTTACCAGCGATCCCGAAAATGATGCGACCTGATAGGGATCGCTGGTAAGTCGCTGGGAGGTCGCAGGTGAGATGTCACACAGTCAGATCTTACCAGCGATGCAGGAACAATACAGGTCGCAGTAGCGACCTGCATAACGATCTCAGCAGTCACTGTGACCCTGTCACACAGCGTCAAACACAGCGATGCGTCCTGCCCAGCAGGACATCACCTTTGAAGAAAATGACCTGGACCATTCGGCAACGACTAGAGATCTCACAGCCGGGGCCTGATCGCTGGTAGATGTCACACATAACAAGATCGCTAACAGGATCGCTACTGCGATCTCGTGATGTGTGACAGTACCTTAACAGATACAGAGATCTTCCCATAGAACCACTTAAAAATGATAGTCTGAGCAAAAAATGAAAAAAAGGTATTGTCTGGAGGGGCGGGTGGGTGGTGTGACCCCTGTCAATTGAGATCCATGAAGGCGTTTGGCAGGACAGTAAATGTCTCACTGTACATTTGTATTTGAATCAGTTCCTAAAAAAAATTCATTGAGTGGTCGATGGAGACCCGAGCATACAGCAGCCTCCTAGATAACCACCGTTAGTGGGGACTACATAGGTGGAACTTTGGTATGCGAATGATCACCTCCCTTTCAAGCAAAAGCTGAATATTCACCTGACCAAACTTTGGGGTTTTTCATTTGGGAAGAGAGGATTGCTCAGAGGTGATCTTACTACAAATTACATATACATGAGTGGACACTAAAGACTTTTATAACTATTTTTTACACCTTTGCCTGCAATGACAGCAAGGAGCTATTCTCTACATCTAGAGGAAAGAAGCTTTGTGGTGTCTAGCTGCAGAGGTTCACTGCCTTTGGCTGCACAAACTGCTCCTTCATATTCCATCCTTTCCCGCTGTGGTGTGAATGGAATGTTGTGTGTCTTCTCTGTTAGGGTTTACTCTTTCCGCTTTAGGACCCTACTGAAGTCTTTTCCTTTTAGCTGTTAATCATTATCCCTCACCCTCTGTGTCTTTATATACCTGCATTTCCCCTTGGTACGTTGCTGGTGATAGAGTTAAGTTTCTATATGGTCCTTATTGCAAGCAGTCGCCCTGTAATCATCTGGAGAAACATTGTATGTTGCTGTTCCTCTCCCTAAGTCATCTTGGAGATAAGTTGTTTGTTTCCTTTCCCCCGTTTGTTTTCAGTGTGTGTTCTTTAAGACTTAGTGGTGTGACCATCTGTTCATTACCTAGGGCCCAGTTCATGATCAGCCAGGGCTAGGTATCCTGCTTGGCGCATAGGTGTGGAAACCTAAGGACGGCAGGGGAGCCAGGGGCCAGCGGAAGGTTTTATCATGGGTCACCATCTTCCCGTCCCCTAGACATAGGGTTTCCCTCTTACCTGCCCTCACTGTTCGCTTGGTATTTCCCCATACCTAGCCTAACACTTTAATCTTCATCACAAAAGCAGATTCTTTACTGTAAAAGTAGTGAGATTATGAAAATCTCTACCTGAAAATGTTGTGATGGTTGACTTATGGAACAATATTAAGGAGGGCTTAGAAGAATTTATTACAGTCTATAGGTTCTAGATTTCTGGAGATGACAGTTATTCCTGGATGTATTATGATTGCCATAGCTGGAGTCTAGAAATAATTTTGCCCCTAAGTCGAAAAGAGGGTAGCAGTAATTCTTTAATTGACCTCCAAGATCCCACTGCAACAAGCTCCTTCCCCGAGCATCGGATCAGTCCTATATAATTCTACGTTTGCATGTAAAGCCATTGCCGCTCATCGTCATGCTCATTCTCGCTAGCTCTTCTGCTGCCGTCACCGTGAAATAAATATTAGTCCATTTTAAGAGATTAAATTCGGCTAAACTAAAACAGATTCAGTTGGTTCACGACCCCTGCGATTTAACGGAGGAGAAAAAAAAGGCTCACTTCAACCTGCAACGTGCTAATACACAGCCAGAAGGTCTGTTATCCTTCCCGATGTTAGAAGAGAAATTGCAGAATGGATTATATCTCTATTAATCTGACATTAGTATTAAAAGTAGTATTTAATGCATTATTCTCCATTAAAGGGAACATTAGGTTTAAGGGTTTTTCCTAGTAGTACAACATATGCTAAGTTTGCTTCAAGCACAAATGTGGAACGAGCCTTAAAAATCCATGTAGATAAAGCGGGATGGCGGATTATTGATGGCACCAGTTTTTTTTTGCTTTTTGCTTTTTTTCTTTCAATTAGATGCGGGCGGAGAGCTTTGATGGATATATATGAACTGATTAGAAGGATGGGAGATTAAAGAAATGGACTAGGTCTGGTGACAAACAGCCTTCCCCATGACACTGTTTACCTTGTCTGATCCGATGGAGCGCCGCAAAGCATCTGTCACTGGAAGGACTTCTGTGCAATCGGAGGCGCTCCTCTCATATTGTAAAATCCTCATTCCTAGTAAAATCATTTGTGTTGTTCTGAAAAGGAAAAAAAAAATCCAATTTAGTAACTGCAATGTACATTATCACACCTGTCAAACAAAAGCTTAAAAATTGTAGAGTTCCAATTCCAACAACTGGAACAATAAAATAAGGCAAATTAAAATGAAAATTAAATTCACGCCGAGGCGAGAAGAATCGGCGGTCTGAAATTGGACCAACAGATCCAAGGGACGTCAGGGGAGAATCAAGACAAAAAGACTGACGGTACTCCCAAAACTGCAATGTGAACAGGTGCATAACTGAACATGACATAAAATGACAAAAAAAAAAGACCGCTGCACTCTGAAATGCTAAAGCATGAATACCATGAATGTAAGTAAAGGAAATCTAGGAAAACAATTGAGATATTTAACATATAAAAATGACCATTTTCAAATCTGTCCAGTTGCCAAGTCAAGGCATACCTCGTATACTGGGTATCTATTCTGAACTGAAGCTTCTCTCTGGGTTTAAAAACCTCCTGTGTATGGGCACGCAGAAAATTGCTATAGAGAATAAAATCACCTTTGGCTAATGGGGGAGTGGTGCACAGTCGGAAGGCATGACCCCCATTAATCTAAACAAAAAGACTGAGGGCACTCCCAAAACTGCAATGTGAACAGGTGCATAACTGAACATGACATAAAATGACAAAAAAAAGACAGTGGAACTGTGAAATGCTAAAGCATGAATGCCACGAATATAATGCCTGCTTTACACGCTTCAATAAATCTTTCAATCCGTCGTCGGGGTCAAGTTGTAAGTGACGCACATCCGGCACCGTTCGTGACGTATTTGCGTGTGACACCTACGTGCAATCAAGATTGAACGAAAATACGGTGATCGCATACACGTCGTTTATTCCTCATACATTGGACGTTTTGTTGTATGAACCTAGTCAACTGAAACGTGTGACATCCCTCATACGATTGTGATGTCTGAGGCTATGTGCGCAGGTGTGCGCTCTGCACCGCAGCTTAATAAAGGTCCGCTTCAGTGCGCAGCTGAAAAGCTGCGTTCTGAAGCGCCTCACAATGTCTGTCATTCACTAATCTCTGTCAGTCCGTCATTATCTCGGTCCCTTTCTCTCTGTCCATGTCAGGCTATCCCTCTTACCCCCTCTCTCATACTCACCGATCCCCGGCGCGGCGCTGCACGGCTTTCTCTCTGCTCCGGCGGCTTTTACTATTTTGAAAAAGCCGGCCGCTCATTAAACAATCTCGTATTCCCTGCTTTCCCCGCCCACCGGCGCCTATGATTGGTTGCAGTGAGACACGCCCCCACGCTGAGTGACAGGTGTCTCACTGCACCCAATCACAGCAGCCGGTGGGTGTGTCAAAACTGTGCAGTGAAATAAATAATTAAAAAAACCGGCGTGCGGTCCCCCCCAATTTTAAAACCAGCAAGATAAAGCCATACGGCTGAAGGCTGGTGTTCTCAGGATGGGGAGCTCCACGTTATGGGGAGCCCCCCAGCCTAACAATATCAGTCAGCAGCCGCCCAGAATTGCCGCATACATTAGATGCAACAGTTCTGGGACTGTACCCGGCTCTTCCCAATTTGCCCTGGTGCGTTGGCAAATCGGGGTAATAAGGAGTTATTGGCAGCCCATAGCTGCCAATAAGTCCTAGATTAATCATGTCAGGCGTCTCCCCGAGATGCCTTCCATGATTAATCTGTAAGTGACAGTAAATAAACACACACACACGAAAAAAATCCTTTATTAGAAATAAAAAACACAAACATATACCCTGGTTCACCATTTTAATAAGCCTGAAAAAGCCCTCCATGTCCGGCGTAATCCAGGATGCTCCAGCGTCGCTTCCAGCTCTGCTGCATGGAGGTGACCGGAGCTGCAGCAGACACCGCCGCTCCTGTCACCTCCACGCAGCAAATGAAGACAGCCGCGCGATCAGCTGAGCTGTCACTGAGGTTACCCGCGGCCACCGCTGGATCCAGTGACAGCGGGTAACCTCAGTGACAGCTCAGCTGATCGTGCGGCTGTCTTCAGTTGCTGCGTAGAGGTGACAGGAGCGGCGGTGTCTGCTGCAGCTCCGGTCACCTCCATGCAGCAGAGCTGGAAGCGATGCTGGAGCATCCTGGATTATGCCGGACATGGAGGGCTTTTTCAGGCTTATTAAAGTGGTGAACCAGGGTATATGTTTGTGTTTTTTATTTCTAATAAAGGATTGTTCGGGTGTGTGTGTTTATTTACTGTAATTTACACATTAATCATGGAAGGTATCTCATAGACGCCTGACATGATTAATCTAGGACTTATTGGCAGCTATGGGCTGCCAATAGCTCCTTATTACCCCGATTTGCCAACGCACCAGGGCAAATCGGGAAGAGCCGGGTACAGTCCCAGAACTGTCGCATATAATGTATGCGGCAATTCTGGGCGGCTGCTGACTGATATTGTTAGGCTGGGGGGCTCCCCATAACGTGGAGCTCCCCATCCTGAGAATACCAGCCTTCAGCCGTATGGCTTTATCTGGCTGGTTTTAAAATTGGGGGGGAACGCACGCCGTTTTTATAAATTATTTATTTCACTGCACAGTATAGACACGTCCACCGGCTGCTGTGATTGGGTGCAGTGAGACACCTGTCACGCAGCGTGGGGGCGTCTCTCACTGCAACCAATCATAGGCGCCGGTGGGCGAGGAAAGCAGGGAATACGAGATTGTTTAATGAGCGGCCGGCTTTTTCAAAATAGTAAAAGCCGCCGGAGCAGTGAGAAAGCCGTGCAGCGCCGCGCCGGTGATCGGGGATCGGTGAGTATGAGAGAGGGCTGCTCAATTCAGTTACTCAGGAGTTTAGCGGTCACCAGTGAGTCCTTCACGGGTGACCGCTAATCAGGACGCGACACAGACAGAGCCGCAGCATGACAATGAAGTCGGGTGAAGTTAACCCGAGTTCATTCTGATCGTGCAGCTCTTTCTGTGTCTGCTGTCATCTGCCATTCAGCTCTGCTACATGGCTGTCTGTGTCTGCTGTCATCTGCCATTCAGCTCTGCTACATGGCTGTCTGTGTCTGCTGTCAGCGGCCATGTAGCAGAGCTGAATGGTAGATGACATAGTAAAAGCGCATCCCTACACATTACACACGCTGGGCAAGTCAATAAATAAAAAAAAAAAGGGTGCCCAATGCATACGTCACAGAACACATGAACTAAAGGATCGCACACAAAATTGATCAATTTAACATAGACTACTAACGCACGTGTGACAGCAAATGAACAACCTACGTGCAATCTCATAAGATCCCATATGCAACCTGGGCGTGTCACATCGCATACGAGATTGCACACCTAATTGTAAGGTGTAAAGCTGGCTTTAGTAAAGGAAATCTAGGGAAAAAAAATTGAGATAGTTAGCATACAAAAATGACCATTTTCAAATCTGCCCAGTCACCACGTCAAGGCATACCTTGTATACTGGGTATCTACTCTGAACTAAAGCTTCTCTCTGGGTTTAAAAACCTCCTGTGTATGGGTAAGTAGGAGCCTGCTATAAATATTAAAATCACTTGTGGCTAATGGGGGAGTGGTGCATGGTCAGAAGGCTTGACCCCCATTAATCTAGACAAAAAAAAACTGAGGGCACTCCCAAAACTGGAATATGAACAGATGCGTAACTTAGCATGACATAAAATGACAAAAAAATTAGATAGTTGCACTCTGAAATGCTAAATCATGAAAACCATGAATGTAAGAATATAGACATGCATTACTGCTAAAGGAAATCTAAGAAAAAAAAAAGAGATATTAAGGATACAAAAATGGCCATTTTCATATCTGCCCAGTAGCCACGTCAAGGCATAACTCGTATACTGGGTACCTACTCTGAACTGAGCCCCACAAATATAAGACTATTGGCTGAATCTGCAGCTATCGGAGGGTTTGGATGACATATATGGGAGTTTTCTAGCATCAGATCGCAACTAATGATGAGAAAATGCTAACTATTCGGGTTATTCGTAACGAATCCCAAAGTACTATTTCAGTATTCATCACGAATAACAAACCTAATGCAAGTCAATGGGTGAGCATTTTTCTGCGAAATCTTCAAGAGTAAGGGGTACTTTGCACGTTGCGACATCGCTAGCGATCTCGTTAGCGATGTGAAATGCTAGATCGCAAGTGCGATCTTTCGAGATCGCACATGCGTAAAATGACCTATGTGCGATCTCGAAAGATCGCACTTGCCATCTAGCATTTCACATCGCTAACGAGATCGCTAGCGATGTCGCAGCGTGCAAAGTACCCCTAACACTCAGGTTCCGCCTTGACTTGGATTAGGTTTGTTATTCATGACGAATACTGGAATAATACTTGGGGATTTGTTACAAATAGTCCAAACCCAAATAGTTAGTATTCGCTCATCACTATTCGCAACCCACTGGTTAAAAATAAAAGCGAAGAAGACCCTGGAGGACCTATCTAGGCTGCACAAGATCAATCTTCCAACAGAACATTCATCCATCAAGTACCCATGGCTCAAGATCGAACTGAAGGCCGTTAAATAAAAAAGGGGGGTTGCTAGCAACAGATCTTCTGGATATAATGAGTATGATATCTAGTAGTCTTATTGTTGCTGTCCCCAGTGAACCTAAATGTGAGGCAGTTCCTCACTTTTACTATCTATCTACTATAGATCTTTCTAATATTCCTTGAGATATTGGCCTTCAGTAATAACCTAAAAGAAAAAGCGATTAATTTCAGTCCCATCCAGCTCCACCAACTTTTTGAAAAGCGGTGTGTCTAAGCGACCTCTGATAAATCCATCATAATTTACGCTATGAAAGTGGGCAGAAATTATGACAAATGCAAATGTGCACCAGCTTGGAGTACAATTTCTGGCAGTGGCGCATTCCAGTTGAAAGATGCTCAAGCCTCGTAGTGAATTTCCCACATCTTACTCCAGCATTCCCATCATTAAGCCCGGGGTATTAAACGCTGGTCTTAAAAGGACTAGAGGTCAAAGTGTGAATACAAAATATTTTTCTATATGCTTTTCTATAACCAAACTTTCTTTTGGATATGAGGAGCAAGATGGAGCCTAAAAGCCTGCAGCTGATGTCTGATATAAGGGAACACAATGAAGAGATGGATAATAATGATGATGACTGACTACATCTGCGCAAGCTCTGATTCATCTGCGCAGCTGCGTGATAAGGACTATGTTATGGAGAGCAAAAAAGAGGAAATTCCCAAATATGGACATAAACCTCATATGCTTTTGCACGTGCTTCTAGTTTTACCAATGGCATACAGCTGGGAGTTTGTTTTTTTTTCTAAGTGATCAACCCACTATTGATATATACAAAGGCTTGTGTAATAAAAAAAATATAAAGTACCTGGGTGTGCACCTCCTCATATTACTGAACGCGGAGCTTATACCAACTACATTTTGCATGGTCTAAATTCCTCCTAGCTAGCATTCGGTAACGCTTGATTTGAGATTTCAGAAGACATTCGCTGTTAAGAAGGAGATTTCCCAAAACTATGGAATTTCTCCTTGACAAAAGTACCTACAACTCTGATGCAGAGTAGCTTCTTACCAGTGCAGAGGATGATGATTATAGGGTGCAGCGATGAACAACATGCTGTGTATACAACTTTCTTTATATTTATCTACAGTGGTTGTTACCATTAAATGGAGAGTTGTAATAAAAGTCTAAAGGGTGCTTTACACGCTGCGACATCGCTAGCGATTGCTAGCGATGTCGAGCGCGATAGCACCCGCCCCCGTCGCGCGTGTGATATGTGGTGATCGCTGCCGTAGCGAACATTATCGCTACGGCAGCGTCACACACATACCTGGTCAGCGTTGTAGCGGTGACCGCCGTCACTGCGGCATCACTAAGCAGCCAGCCAATAGAAGCGAAGGGGTGGAGATGAGCGGGACGTAAGATCCCTCCCACCTCCTTCCTTCCGCATTGCTGGTAGACGCAGGTAAGGAGATGTTCGTCGCTCCTGCGGTGTCACACATAGCGATGTGTGATGCCGCAGAAACGAGGAACAACATCGCTAGTGGCCAAACAACGATATTTTGTTTTAGAACGACCTCTCCAAAACCAACGATTTTTACCACTTTTGGGATCGTTGAAGGTCGCTCCTTGGTGTCACACGTTGAGATGTAGCTAACGGCGCCGGATGTGCGTCACAAACACCGTGACTCCGATGATATATTGTTAGCGATGTTGCAGCATGTAAAGCACCCTTTAGTCAAAGAGGTAAGGATTTTTTTTTTTTTAAATTCCAAGATATTCAGTTGTAAGCATAGCAAAAATCAATGGTAGTTGTGGAGACACTAGGGTCAGTGGGTGCTCTCGTTTGCCGGCCTGGATGTCTTTAGAAAGACGACACGGACGAGGGCTCATCCTACTGAACACCCGTACTCCTTCCCCGTGGGCAGAACACTACTCAGACAATACAGGGTGGTGATTGAACCACACATTGGTAAGAATTTATTGGGTCACCAACAGGCAATAACATATTGCACATTCCCAGCAAGAACTCAAGATGGTGCAAGCGACAGAGTCTCACGTTTCCGCTGGCTCGCCAGGGATTAGAGTCTTGATGACTTTGGGGCTCCATGGGCCAACTACCCTATTCAGCAATACCCAGATTTTAGTGGGTACACAATGAGAGGCGATAACGGCAAACTTAAGATGACTGAGCACAGCAAGATATGTAGCTAGGTGAGCAAATTGTCCCAAACTGGGTACTCCAAGCAAATTTGTGGGTTCAGCATTGAGCAGCAAAGCAGTTCTGTGATCATCCAGCTGGAACCGTGGATCCTAGGCTGAGGTCCTGTAGAATTAATGTGTTGAGAGGAGCAAGGCCCTTTTTATGCCCCTCAGTTCTCATTTCAGGATTGGTGTGAGATGATTGTTCTCTCATTGGTTGCTAGTTCAATCCAACTGCATAATTTTAACATTTACAGGGCCATCTGTGGACACCTTTTATGAGAGGTATTTAACACCGTAAGGACATGATTTAGTGTGAAGTCCACGAGAAACACGAGTCGGGGTTATTGCGGTGCCACATGCCAACAGTGAATACTATGGGTGAGACAAACTTTGTGCCTTACTTTTCTAATTGTTAGATTGGCTGATCTCTGCTCTAAATGTTCAGTATATACTGTGGTTTATACACTCCATTGAATCCTCCCCCTAGTTGTACTGGCTTTGTTTTCTGGCACTAGTCTCCAGCTATCTTTTGTTCTGCACTATGCACCTTCACTTTGTATGTTTTCATTCAGTTTTGCTAAATTAATGTTAAATAAAAATTATCTTTTTTTATCTAACTATCTTGGTGACTATATGACTACACTTTCCTATAGGTTTATAACTTGTCTGGGAGTTTTTCACCTCTTATTGAACAATAGCGACTATCCTATTTCCGTGTCTACACTCGTAGATATTGGGAATTTTTTCTAAGGTTATCAGATATGTTCTATAAGCACAACATCTTGTAAGGGACACAGCCCAATAAAATTGTTGCTTTAGGGTCTAAATCTGTTGCTGCTTTTGCCAGAATTCCTTCTTTATGCTAATGAGGTGCTCGTTGTACCCTTGCTGTGGCCGACCAGTTCAATGCACCTTCCCGCTTGTTTATCCATCTCTGACCTCTATTAGCTACTGGAAAACTAAAGCTGCCAATCAAGGAAGAGGAGAATGGTGATAGGTGGAAAACAAGTTTAGGGGGGTGAAGGTGCACTAAACTGCTCGGGCACACAAAGGGTGCACTGAACTGCTCGGGCACACCAAGGGTGCACTGAACTGCTCGGGCACACCAAGGGTGCGCTGAACTGCTCGGGCACACCAAGAGTGCGCTGAACTGCTCGGGCACACCAAGGGTGCACTGAACTGCTCGGGCACACCAAGGGTGCGCTGAACTGCTCGGGCACACCAAGAGTGCGCTGAACTGCTCGGGCACACCAAGGGTGCGCTGAACTGCTCGGGCACACCAAGGGTGCACTGAACTGCTCGGCCACACCAAGGGTGCACTGAACTGCTCGGCCACACCAAGGGTGCACTGAACTGCTCGGCCACACCAAGGGTGCACAGAACTGCTCGGCCACACCAAGGGTGCACAGAACTGCTCGGCCACACCAAGGGTGCACTGAACTGCTCGGCCACACCAAGGGTGCACTGAACTGCTCGGCCACACCAAGGGTGCACTGAACTGCTCAGCCACACCAAGGGTGCACTGAACTGCTCGGCCACACCAAGGGTGCACTGAACTGCTTGGCCACACCAAGGGTGCACTGAACTGCTCGGGCACACCAAGGGTGCACTGAACTGCTCGGGCACACCAAGGGTGCGCTGAACTGCTCGGGCACACCAAGAGTGCGCTGAACTGCTCGGGCACACCAAGGGTGCGCTGAACTGCTCGGGCACACCAAGGGTGCACTGAACTGCTCGGCCACACCAAGGGTGCACTGAACTGCTCGGCCACACCAAGGGTGCACTGAACTGCTCGGCCACACCAAGGGTGCACAGAACTGCTCGGCCACACCAAGGGTGCACTGAACTGCTCGGCCACACCAAGGGTGCACTGAACTGCTCGGGCACACCAAGGGTGCACCGAGCATCTTCATGCATATTTGAATAAAAAATCCTTTCTAGCAAATGCGACAACAGATCTGAATACTGAAGATATGATTTTTATTAGGGCTTTGTCCTTTTGTTTGACCAGTCATTTTGACCTGACCTCACCCAATGTTCTCTGACACAAACATCTGCACCTAAAATAAATGTTGCTTAACTTCAGTCAATTTTTAGTAATACAGTTTTCCATTTACTTATGAAATCCTTTAAACCAATTTCAAATATCCATTGAAAACATTAATTTTACAATCGTACATTCCCTTTCATGGTATAATTAACCATGTATTCTCTCTTCCTTTTGAGGCCAGCTATGCTTCACTTAAATGTTTAAATGATTCTGACATTATATTGTTCCTTTTTTCCCCCCTTTTCTTTTTGATCATTATTATATTTTACATAACAATCAATTTGACTATATAGAATATGTAAAGCCTGTCCTTTTCTAATGCTAACCAAGCTAAAGTACCTAAATATATTTAAATGAATTAGTTACGTAAAGGCGGTGGAATTTTTTTTTTTTTGTAAATTAGTTCTTTTTTTTTGTATTATCCTTATCAATAAAGAAGCAAAAGTAAAGTTTAACTAAAGCTTAGAGCTAATTGAACAGTATTTTCTCAGTCGGAATCGGTTCTGGTACATTGTTTTTATTTATTTACAATAACTGTGCTCATTCAAGTTTGTAATGACACTGCTACGGGTGAACAGAATTTGCTTTAAGTATTACTACCCCAATAAAGTCTCATAGGAGTAAATATGCGAAAAAGCATATTAAAAAGAGCACTTGACTAATGGCTGGGATTAGAAAACTCACTTTCTTTATGTTGTCAACCATATTTCTCATGAATTTATGGAAGTTAATTTGCCTTTTTTTTTTTTATTTTAAGGAACCACTTAACATGCATGCGCTCATTATAACATTTTCATCCTAAAAATAAATTCAACTTGATTAAAAATTTATATTACAGAACAATGATCCTTGCAGAAAATAAAGACTTTGTCTGAAAGTTTTAAAATAAAAAAAATAAATTCAACAATTACTATTATAGGTGTTGCTTTAATTTGTAAAAACAAATTAGATTATACACACACACACACACACACACGGTACAGAAAGTATTCTGACCCCTTTCAATTTCTCACTCTTTGTTTCATTGCAGCCATTTGGTAAATTTAAAATAGTTCATTTTTTTATCGTTAATGTACACTTTGCATCCCATGTTGACACAACCACCCCCTTCCCCCCCAGAAATGTAGAAATTTTTGCAAATTTTTTTAAAAAAGAAACACTGAAATATCACATGGTAATAAGTCTTCAGCCTCTTTGCTCAGTATTGAGTAGAGGCACCCTCCCTTTTGAGCTAGTACAGCCATGCGTCATCTTGGATATCCTGGATTTGGGAATCCTCGGCCATTCTTCTTTGCAGATCCTCTCAGTTCCGTCAGGTTGGATGGTGAACGTTGGTGGACACTATTTTCAGGTTTCTTCAGAGATGCTCAATTAGGTTTAGGTCAGGGCTGTGCTGGTCAAGAGTGGTCACAGAATTGTTCTGAAGCCACTCCTTTTGTTATTTTAGCTGTGTGCTTAGGGTCATTGTCTTGTTGGAAGGTGAACCTTCGGCCAAGTCTGAGGTCCAGAGCACTCTGGAGGAGGTTTTCTTCCAGGATCTCTCTCTACTTGGCTGCATTCATCTTTCCTTCAATTGCAACCAGTCATCCTGTCTCTGCCCCCATAGCATGATGCTGCCATCACCATGTTTCACTGTTGGGATTGTATTGGGCAGGTGATGAGCAGTGCCTAGTTTACGCCACACATACCGCTTAGAATTATCACCAAAAAGTTCTATCTTCATCTCATCACACCAAAGAATCTTATTTCTCATAGTCTGGGAGTCCTTCGTGTGTTTTTTTTTCAAACTCTATGTCGACTTTCATGTGCCTTGCACTGAGGAGAGGCTTCAGTCAGGCCACTCTGCCATAAAGACCCGACTGGTGGAGGGCTGCAGTGATAGTTGACTTTGTGGAACTTTCTCCCATCTTCCTACTGCATCTCCGGAGCTCAGCCACAGTGATCTTGAGGTTCTTCTCCTCTCTCACCAAGGCTCTTCTCCTACGATTGCGCAGTTTAGCTGGACGGCCAGGTCTACGAAGAGTTCTGGTGGTCCCAAACTTCTTCCATTTAAGGATTATGGAGGCCATTGTGCTTCAGGTACCTTGAGTACTGCAGAAATTCTTTTATAACCTTGGCCAGATCTGTGTCTTGCCACAATTCTGTCTCGGAGCTCCTTGGGCAGTTCCTTTGACCTCATGATTCTCATTTGGTGTGACATGCAGTGTGAGCTGTGAGGTCTTATATAGACAGGTGTGCGCCTTTCCAAATCAAGTCCTATCAGTTTAATTACACACAGCTGGACTCTAATGAAGGAGTAGAACCATCTCAAGGAGGATCACAAGGAAATGGACAGCATGTGACTTAAATATGAGTGTCTGAGCAAAGGGTCTGAATACTTATGACCATGTGATTTTCAGTTTTCCTTTTTTTAACAATTTGCAAAAAATTTTATATTTGTTTTTTGTGTCAAGATGGGGGATGGGGTGCAGAGTGTACATTAATGAGAAAAAAATGAACTTTTTTGAATTTACCAAATGGCTGCAATGAAACAGAGTGAAAAAATGTAAAGGGGTCTGAATACTTTCTGTAACCCACTGTACAGTACGAGTAAATCAGTTTTATTTATTTTTTTAATAAAAATCATACATTGTGAAAATAGAAATCAGCATGAAATAAAAGCTAGATGATGATTAGGTGAAATCTGTAGCTAAATTCGCAACAAAATTTGTAAATAACACATGAGGATTCTGTCCACGGATTCATTGTGGACAGAATCCTCCTGAATCGGTGGCACAGGTTTTCCACAACATGTGAACATGACCTGAGCATTAAATCATGCGAAATTCAGTAATGAAAATCCGCACAGGAATGAGTATGGATTTAAAATTCACATTTTTTTTGTGAATAGGATGTTACATCATCCACTTTTCTAGCAGAAGTACCATGTGATCACTAAGGCCAAGTTCACACGTTGCAGAATACACAGCAATTTACAGTAAGATACAAGTAAATGGGTTTTCCCTGTATTGTAAATTGCTGTGAACTTGCACCTCCTAACACTCCCCTGAGGCTGATCCCTTCCCTCCCCAATGTCCCTAGACAGGGCCTTTTCCCGTGTGCCGATCACGTGATTAGGCCTTCACTGGCATTGAACTCACCCTGACTAGTGAAGGCCAGCAAGACGTTGGTCTCACTAATGCAATAAGACAACAAGAGGAGGGTAAGACAAACGGGTGGGGAAATAACACAACAAATTATTATTAGTATTATAGCGCCATTTTTTCCATGGTGCTTTACACGTGAAAAGGGTATACATAAAAACAAGTACAACAATCATGAACATTACAAAAACAGACTGGTACAGGAGGAGAGAGGACCCTGCCCACGAGGGCTCACAGTCTACAGGGAATGGCTGATGGTACAATAGGTGAGGACAGAGATGGTTGTGCAGTGGTCTACTGGACTGAGGGTTACTGCAGCTTGTAGGCTTGTCAGAAGAGATGGGTCTTAAGGTTCCTTTTGAAGGGTTCCACAGTAGGCAAGAGTCTGATATGCTGGAGTAGAGCATTCCAGAGTATGGGGGAGACACGGGAGAAATCTTGTATGCGATTGTGGTAATAGGATATAAGAGAGGAGTAGAGAAGGAGATCTTGTGAGGATCTGAGGTTGCGTGCAGGTAGGTACCGAGAGACTAGGTCACAGATGTATGGAGGAGATAGGTTGTGGATGTGTCACGCTGTACTCTAAGATGTACAATAGCAGTACAGCGCAGTAATGTGGGACTGAGAGGATTCCTGAAACTATCTGAGAAGGTAGTTAGCTGGTAAACCACTAGGGGGCGTAAAAGTGGAGGAAACGTATGAGCAGGGAATTCCCTAGCAGAGGTAATACTAGTCAAGGCCACCAGATGGCAGTAGAATCGTCAGAAAGCCGTGTCACAACATGAGGTCTTGTAAGTACACAAGGGCAAAGTCTAAACATAGTCAGAGGGAAGCAAATAGTTAGTAGCCGGGAAATCAGAGCCTAGAAGCGAGGGGGAGTGGGAAGACAAGACAGAATAAAGGTAAACAGATAAGGAACGAACAGGGAGACAGCGGGAGAGACACTGATGGAAACAGACAACAGAGGAGGTTAACAGGTCAGGTGAACACGGAGGTCAGGAGGGGGCAGGGCAGACAACAGGTAACTCACGAGCAGAACACAGCAGAGCCAGAAGTATCACTGGCGAAGTCCAAGAGAAACAGTGCCCTAATAAAGCAGCCTGACCTCCAGAACGAGGCAGAAAGGATTAACCCCTAACGTGACCTGCATCAGAAGTCAAACTAAAACAAAGGCTCAGCTCCAGCTGAGCCAGGAGTCAATCATGACAGGATGGCTTTGTATGTCAGTCATAGTTAGTGTTATGAACTGTAGTCTTTGGGCAATGGGAAGAGTGGCAAGGCCAGGGAATAGCAAGGGGAGAGGTGGATTAATCAGCCCACATAGAGTGCAAGTGCAAGAGTGTTGGAAACGAGGCCACAGAGCAGGAGGTTGCAGTAGTCAAGGCGGGAGATGAGGGCATGCGCCAATGTTTTTGCTGATTCTTGGTTAAGGAAAGCACAAAATCAGGAGAGAATAGTACTCCTTTGTTTCATCACCAGGAAACTTTGTAGCTGCAATAGAAATGACTCCAAAGCAAAGCAGCGATGTGCTCCTACTACATGGACAGCATAGGTATGAGCTATAACCGGCATAGGGAGAAGTGAAGATCGGATATTTCTAACAGAAGGGAGTGGCTGCAGCTGAGGTTACAACTACCTGTTAGATCACTGCAGGATAGAAATGTTCCTTAACCCCTTCTGTACCAGACAGAATTAAATACGCTCCAACTAACGGTAAGTGATGGGTGGGCACTAAAGTGGCTCTGCAATCAGCAATATGCTGTGACTTTCTGATCCCAGATCCCTCTGAGAACACATCAGGCCGTGACGCACTCGTGACAGCATGGGGAGAGAAAATGGAAGTAAGCAATGGATAATGGATGGCAGATGTACTGTAAATCATATCAACCATTTGTAGGACTTCATTGGAAAGAGGGGGACATGTGCAGAGACCGCTCTTTTCAGATTCTTACATTTTGTGTCACTCTACCAAAAAAAATAAAAAAAAATGTGGCCTAAGGATTCCCATTTTACAATAAGGTGGAAAAAGAACAAGGCTGGCAATGGGGCTAGTGGAGCATATGCTTTGGGTCTTGGATATTGGAGGCTCCTACAAGCCACTCTGCCTGGACCAGGGTATTTGAATACAATTTTAGGAAAACCTACAGAATTTTTGCTTGGGAAGAGGAGTGCCTAGTTACACCGCTGAAGTGGAAACCCTTATGCCACTAAGATTCACATTGGTAGGAGATAAGGAGTGGAGCCGGATAGATTTCACCAGTGACCATATATTTACAAGTTGTATGAGCCTATCCTAGTCTTTAGCGGCACTGGTAAGATACAGATGTTGTATTTGCATTCTTTTCTATTGCTGGCTCACATTGTATGGTGGCTCAGTGGTTGGCACTGTTGCTTTGCAGCGATGCAGTTCTGGATTCAAATCCCACCAAGGATTCAAGAAATAGCAACAGAAAGAGGAGATAAAAACTCCTCCAAAAATTTAATATACTCACAGCAAAAAAGAGGGCAACCAGTCCAGTTAGCCCAGGCCAAACACATCTAATGCACCAACAGGATGCAGACAAACCTCTCAACATGATGGACACTTCACAGGTGCAAGGTAAATTGCACACCAGTGGCGCGCATAGGGCACTGTTCACACTCGTATGCGCATGGTATCCAGCCAGCAACCTATTATCACGCCCTTACTATTAGGTTAGGCGGGTTACCCGGACACTACTCACTGCAGCACACAAGGGACAGAGACTCCACTATGCACGGCCGTATTAAGAGGCCCGGCTCCACCCCGTGCTAAAAAAAAAAAAAAAAAAAAAAAAAAAAGGTGCAAAAAATATATTTCAAATATATATGAGGTATTAGTTATTAAATTGGCCAATGTACATAAGCCCACAATCCTCATCACAGATCCTCATGCTTGTGGGTCCCTACACTAATAAATATCAAGAAATAGCAACAGAAAGAGGAGATCTTGCACCTGTGAAGTGTCCATCATGTTGAGAGGTTTGTCTGCATCCTGTTGGTGCATTAGATGTGTTGGCCTGGGCTAACTGGACTGGTTGCCCTCTTTTTTGCTGTGAGTATACCCACCAAGGATTCCTCCAAGTTTTCTGGTTTCCTCCCATATTCCAAGGGCATACAGATGGGGAACTTGCATTGTGAGCCCCAATGGGGACTGTGGTGATGATGATGATGATGATATTTGTGATGCTGTGGAATTAATAGTGCTATATAAGTGAGTGAAACAAATATAAGGATAAATCTGCTATAGCTCATAGAGGAAGCTTATGAGCTGTCAGCAGGTTTTTGCTATGTAATCTGAGAGCAGCATAATGTAGAAGCAGAGATCCCAATGATGTATGACTTACTAGACTAATTACTGTTTTCTCAGCAGGAGATTATCACTACAAACCTAGGTGTCTTTTGCCTCCTAGTACTCCTGCTGTGTATAACTCTGCCCACACCACTGATTGGTAGCTTTCTGCCAATCAGTGGTGTGGACAGGGATATACACAGTTCAGCATTCTGAGATCTGCTAGAACTGCAGCAGAGAAAACTGATTGTATCAAAACAACAGCAAGTAGCCCAGCAAGTGACACATCACTGGAATCAGGGTTTTATCCCCTATATCATATGCTGTTTTCAGATTACATAAAAAAAATCTGGCAACAGATTCCCTTAATATTCACCACTCACAAAGTTCTCCTGGAAGTACTTCACTTCTCCAGAGAACAAATGGTGATTCTTCCCCATTATAAAGTAACTTCTACCCCTTTTATTATTATTGCTGTTTTGTTGGCTTCTACCGTGTTGCCCCGAATATAAGACCTCCCCCGAAAATAAGACCTAGCAGGATTTTTCAGGGAGGCCTAAATATAAGACATTCCCTGAAAATAAGACCTAGTTGCGGGTCAACAATGAAGTGTCCATGCAGCGGTAAAAAGTTAGAGAATCCTGCAGGACACTTCATTATAGACAGCAGACACACCCACATGAGAGAAGACAGAAGACCCCACGACCATACTCACCAGACATCGACAGTGAGCAGCAGAGCACATCAAGGTCCTGCGGCGGAACACACACACACACACACACACACAATTACACTACAGATCACACACACACACACACACACACACTCACCACATCCAGAGATATTGCTTGCTTCTCGGCGCGTGTAAGGACCTGCGACACTGTGTAGTGGATCTTCCAGGACCTGCAGGAGGATCACATGGCTGGAAGCACGTGGTATCACTGGATGTGGTGAGTGTGTGCGCGTGATTGTACCGGTATGTGCAATTTCGTGAGCATGTGTGAGTGTATGCGATCGCATGTGTCAGTGTGTGTTCTGATATGTGAGTGTTGGCCGGACGCGGGGGAGTACGGCGTGCAGCACATCTGCCTGGAGCGCCAGCCGGAGATCACAGGGAGGAATGATGTGGAATCTGATGTGTGTGTGTGATCTGATATATGTATGCCGGCCAGAAGCAGGGGAGGGCAATGTGCTGGGAGATCACGGAGATCTGGGAGCCACACAGATGTAAGTATAATGATCCTGGGAAGGGGGTGGTTTTGCTGTGTGTAGGGGGTAATCTTACCCCAAACCATGTCTCATCGAGAATAAGACACCCCCTGAAAATATGACCTAGTGCTTTTGCTGGGGCAAAAAAAAATAAAAAAAGACTGTCTTATTTTCGGGGAAACAGGGTATGTATTGCATAATGAAGTGCGGTACAATTACAGCGGTGGCCGGTAACCTAGTAAATAAGCAGTAAACAATAACATTTAAAATCCCTCTGATCATCACAAAAAGAGGATTTTAAGTGACAAGTAAGCTACAAGGTTGTGCCAGAGCAAGCACTTTGCAACTTTACCCATTTAAGATGATCATAGCCCTTTAATTCCTTGTGATTTCCAACATATTTGCTTATAGGCTTTTAGTTCTCCTATATTTTATTAAAAACTTGGAAAGAAGCCCCCGTGGGCAATGCATTTATTAGCTACATCATGTGGACTTAGTCTTGCCCTTTGCATTGGGACAGGTCACTGCCTTGTTGTGGGCTTTAAATATAACATTTTTCAGTTGGCGCCAAGGACTTACCGAAATATTCCACTTTGTCCAGGAAGCCATCTCCCGCTTTGTACCACTAGAGTATGCTAAAGTGTCACCAATCCGCCCCTCTTCCCTGGTATAATTAACTTCTGGGGAATGATCCTAATCCCGGACTCAAATAGATCAAAGAATTTTAGGCTCCAAATATTTAAGGAAAATGCATTTAATCTCGCTCTAGACACAAGCCATTGTGTTTCAAATATAATAGTGCATGTTTCAATTAACCCGGTGCAGCTCTCCATAGCAAGAGTACAATATAAGTGATAAGGAAGTCAAAAGTTACCCAATAGCCTGTTTAATGTAATTACAAGTTATTGCCGTGTTCATTCTCCTGTGCATACTGATAGGACAACACACTTCACTTTCACCGCAGGTTAATGAAAAGTTCCCCAGATGTCATATAAATACTGTAATGTGACAATTGTCAGGCTCCGTAATTAGTTTTGTGCTGTCCGTAGACAAAGCTTCATTCTGAAAGACATTCAAGAGTTTGGGAGAGGATATTTGGAAGGGTGGCCTCAGGATAGACATTGATGCCTAGTGCGAGGACGTCATTCATGCCTGACCAGTGGAGGTTAATTGTTAGGATACATCATCTCTGTCCGCTCACTGAAGGCCACATTGGTGCCCATGTCTAAGATGACTAATCATTGGAGGTCACATTGGTGGCTATTACTTGGATATATCATCCATATTCTACCATGGAAGGTCACATTGGTGGCTATTACTTGGATATTACATCTATGTCTTATCATCTGTGCTTTTTTCAAGAAGGTCATCCACGCACCATCTTCTGAGGTCACAATGTTGCCCATTGCCAAGACATGTCATTCACACTGATGACATATCCTAACAATAGGCACCAATGTCCAATCTCCAAAGACCACATCTATGCCTATTTTTAGGATGTAACCTCTACTCCATCATTTGAGGTCACATTGGTGTCTATTGCTTGGCTATATCATCCATATACTACCATGGAAGGTCAAATTGGTGGCTATTGCTTGGCTATATCATCCATATACTACCATGGAAGGTCAAATTGGTGGCTATTGCTTGGATATATCATCCATATACTACCATGGAAGGTCAAATTGGTGGCTATTGCTTGGATATATCATCCATATACTACCATGGAAGGTCAAATTGGTGGCTATTGCTTGGATATATCATCCATATACTGCCATGGAAGGTCACATTGGTGGCTATTGCTTGGATATGACATCTATGTCTTCTCATGGAGGGACAAATTTGTGCATTTTTCAAGTCACATTGCTGGTAGTTTGTACGATACATCATCCATGTCTGATTATAGGAGATCGCATAGGTATTCATTGCTAGGATATGTCATCCTTGTCTGATCATAAATTGTAAAATTACTGCCTATTCCTAGGATATATCTTCCATGTCTGATGATCAGACGTCACACTGGTGTCCATAGTTAGGACATCATCAACATTCAATCATCGAAGACCGCATTTCTGCCTACTATTAGGATGTCATCTATACCCGATCATTGGAGAACGTGTTGATACCTATTGCTAGGATAGAACATCCATACACTATCATTGCGGGCCATAATGGTGCTTATTGCCAGGATATGTTAATACCCAATAGAGGTCAAATTGGTGCATATTGCTAGGATAAAATCCATGCCTGATCATCAGAGGTTACATTGGTACCAATCATACATATCCAATCATCAGGGATCTGGCCTCTGTGACTCTAGCTGATTTCACAACACAAACAGTGATTCTCGGAAAGTGAAGAAATGCTCCAATTACTGTTAGCACTTGCGTTCTCAAGACGCCACATTGCCAACCCTGGTTGAAAACTTGAGGAAAGACGAAAGTAAGGCCAAAAATATAACACTTCCCAGTTGCTGTGTTGTTTCATTGAAGTAGTTAGAAGAGGTCCAACACCAGCTGACCAGACATGGCTACTAAGCAATAGGACATAATGTCTAACAAGTAAGGACTCTTAAATAGTGGAATATTATGTGTGGTGAGTACTGATGTTCATTTTATGATATTTGTTAATACTTAAGAGCTTGTTCACATATGTTGGAACTCCAGTCACTTCTTCCTTCCGACAGTAGGCAAACATCAAAAGGAAATAGATAAAACTGCACAAGCCAAATACAGAACATCTGCATGCATCAATGTCGGACAAGGGCTCAGTGCACCATCACTTCCATTTCCATCACTTGTGTTTAAATATGTGAATTACACTTTTCAACTTTAACATCCAGAAGTTTAATGCTTCCAGCTAGATGACAGAAGATCCCAGGTACACGAACTAATAACCCACCAGGAGGTGCTACTTTCCAGGTTTTCACAGTGCCCAAAAAGCTTTGTCATTTCTTCTGGAGGCCTGGGAGGTCTCCTCTTTTCAAGGAACCAAGTATGGCAACTTTCAGAAAATACGGTATGATGTAAAGTTCAAGCCTGAAGCCTCCTAAATCCATAGCTGAAGATAACTATCAAGGTTGTCTCCCTGTTTTTGGAGACTAGTGACAGCTTTAGGATTGGAGCCTCTCATCTCCATCTGGCTCTCTATATTTAAAATGTTATTTCGTTTCTCTTGGTAGTAAAACTGTTAATGTCCGTTTTGCTGCTAGCAGCTTTTCCCAGCAGTTCCTAGTTGAGTGTTTCAGCTCCAGCTGTTTTGTAGGTTTAAATAGAGAGGTTTCCTAGCAATCCTTGCTGAAGAAACAAACTCATTATTCTCTGGCCACCTTGGAGGAAGGTTCTGCTGTGGAGTTTTCCTGTTCTCACCCTTTATCCTTTTTTGTTGCTATTCCTCCTTGTTTCTTACCTTGTGTCTTGTTAGTGCAGCAGTGGGTCTAGTGAACCTCACCTTCCCTTCACTAGCCAAGGCATCTATAGGTTCTTCTCAGGTTCCTGCTTGGCGACAATTGCTGAGCTTCTATAGGAACTGGCTAGGAGAGTAGGGAAAGCTGTGCAGGTGAGGATAGGAGGTGCCCCACCTATCCCTCTCACTAATTCTAGGGCCTCCCACTGCAATGGTGCCCTCTTTAGACACAGTTCCCATCAGACACACGTAGGTCTGAAGTGCCCCCACCATGCTGGTCATACCCGGCAAGCGTGACACTTGCTTATAAC
The DNA here is from genome assembly GCF_048569485.1 of Anomaloglossus baeobatrachus. Taxonomy (NCBI): domain Eukaryota; kingdom Metazoa; phylum Chordata; class Amphibia; order Anura; family Aromobatidae; genus Anomaloglossus; species Anomaloglossus baeobatrachus. The sequence continues at coordinate 49,788,199 of NC_134364.1, read as the reverse complement.
TTTGTGTTGGAGCCTTCCAGATAACTAATTTGTGCTTTTTTGCATAAGGTTGGTAAGAGCTGCCTTCTATTGCAAGCACCATTCTGGTCTCTAAAACGATTACACGCACCATCAATCCGTGTGATAAAACTGTGTGAACATTCCCGTTGGCTACAATTTGTCAGTATCTCATTAAGGCATCATAAAGAAACTAAACAGAAGAAGAATTGACGCCTTCAAAAGGTGGTGCTGGAGAAGGATGTTATCAATACAAGGGATGGCAAGAAGAACAAGCCAATCAATTTTGAAAAAAAAAAAAAAATCAAGCCAGACATGTCACTCGAAGCAAGGATCACTAAGCTACGATTTGCCTAGACTTCATACTAAGAGAGCAATCACTGGAGAAGGAGATAATGGTCGGACGAATAGAAGGAACAAGGTAAAGAAGATAACGGCGGAGAAGACCCGGTTGGACCGATCTAGGCGAAGAAGACCCTAGTGGCCTTATCTAGGTGAAGAAGACCTTAGTGGCCTTATGTAGGCTGCACAAGATCGATCTTCCATCAGAGCGTTCATTCTTCAAGTCGCCATGGCTTGAGATTGAGCTGAAGGCCGTTAAATATTAATAACAGTAGGGAGCCACAGATTAGTTACATGACAGAGCACTGATGTGGGCACGAGGCCATGGCTGGCAGAGCATTATCAATTCTTATCCACACCTTGCATCTTTTCTGCCGCAGTTTCCCTCATTGAATTCAATGAAGCTCCACAAATTTAAAAAAAAAAAAAAAAAAATGTATAATTTTATATATATATATATATATATATATATATATATATATATATATATATATATATATATATATATATATATATATATATATATATATATATATAAAAAAATATCTATATACACATACACACAAAATAATAATAATAATTTATATATAATCCTTTATATCTATAAAAAAAATAATAATTCTATAATTTTAATAACAACAATAAATATATATATTATATATTTTTAGAAGGAAAATAATCGGCCACAGCAAAAAGATATATCTAAAACATCAACGTTTGCAATTTTCATCTCTCAACTTGATGTTATCAAGAAGAACCGTAAAAAAAATATCAAATGTAAATTACCCAGAATGACTGCACAGTAATTAACACCGCAACATCTAATTAGGAAACATATGAACGTAAACATGAGGCCATTAAGGCACAATTAGCCTAAGGCTCTGTTGTTTTTCCCCGGTCTACATTTTTCTGAATCATGGGCATTAATGAGTGGGTTCTAGAAACTGCAATTGAACGTAGAGGTTTATGGTTTTTAACAATATGGTTTCTTTTTCCCTTTTCTTAAGTAGCATTTGGTACCTTGTGTTGTTTTAGTGTATACAAAAGACCCGCTCTTGCACGCTTAAACTGATGAAGGGGCACAAAGATGGACAGAGCAAAAGTAGCAGGGAACCTGAATACTATACAAAGTATGTGAACCCCTCCCCCACCCAGTTTATCTGACCTTTTATTTCTTAAAGTCATCCAACTTTACACGCAAGGATACAAGACGTTGAGGCTTTACCCCGGGGAGCCGGATTACCTTTCTACTCCATCCTCCTCCAACTGTCACTGATGGAAAAGTCACAAGGCATCTTTCGGCCTCATTCACACATCAGTATTTGGTCAGTATTTTTGTATCAGTGTTTGTGTGACAAAACCAGGAGTGGAATTTGCAGAGAAAAACGATTGTTGAAAGATTGACAGCTGTTCTGTGTTTTTAAGAACCTTTTTGGTATAGAAATCCTGCTGAAATAGCGATCAAAAATACCGATGTGTGAATAAATAGGGTGAGTGCGCACATTTGGGAAAAAATTCAGCAAAAAAACACATTTCATGCTCATTAATTGGAGTAGTTTTTACAAATTATGCGTAGGTTTCTACACGCTCTCTGCTGATCAGTGGGAAAGTTGCAGATATTTCAGCAGCAGATCTGCCAGGTGTGACCATACACATATGATAGTGTAGCGCCCCTGAGACCCTCAGGGCACTACAAAAAACTGCATCCTCTTGGGGATGTAGGACCTATTCCCTGGGACCTGGAGTACCAGTGCCGATACCACCAAAGCACAACCAAAATCCTAGTTCTCCACTCCACACCGGGCGTAGAGGGTTAACCATGTAAGGGGATGGTCACCATGGAAAGGAATAAGTCCCTGGGATTAGCCAGCCTCATGGGAGGGGTCAGCAGTCAGTAGAGAGTCGAGAGAGCGTAGCACACAGGAGAGGTGTGCGGATGTGACTGAGCAGGGTATGTGCAGAGGTGACCCGGGAGCACAGGAGAGAGGTCACCAGGACGGGACCGGAGCACGCACGGGGCACAGGGCCCTAGATCAGGTGCCAGTTCTACACAGCTTGATAAATACCTGCCCGGTGAGGACACCTTCATGGACTTCACCGAACCAAATAATCCGGGGGCATCAGCAGTAAACTAGGATCAAAATTTCAACACTTACCTCCCCACAGGGTCCGCACTACTCACCGTATGGAGAAGGAGACTGTACCCCAAAAGGGACAGTCAGGCCCCAAACGCTCCACGTTACGGGAACCCAATCAACAAGGAGTGCTGGGGACAGAGGAACCTGGGTCACTACATTGGCACAGATACTCTAAGGGACCTGAACCAGCAACTCCTGGGTCCAAGTGAGTAGAGACTGTTAAAGACAACCTGGTATGGTCTCCATTATTATCCCTCATCATCTCCCAGGCACAGCCCTACCTGCGGAGGGCCTAACACCATTGCTACAATCACCACCAGCTCTGGGAGTACCCACCCAAGGTTCTCCATCCTTAACCGCAACCCGCAGGTGGCATCACGACATTAACTCTTATCACCCCCTGTAAATATAGCCCCCTTACAAAAAGGGGCCCAGGGCACGGAACCGGGCAACGGCCACCAGAGTGACATTCCCATTTGTTACCGCCGGGGACCGAGTACCCCCTTCCCTGGGCGCTTCAATAGCATCCAAAATTTCAGAAGAATTTAGCTACGGTACTTGCGCTGCACATCTAAAGATGGAGCAGCCGCCAAACGAATGGCTAAACCGATCATCCATGATATCGCAGTGCGCTGCTTATTTAAGAGCAATGAACAGCAAAGGAGCATCCATGAAGTGCAACAGCAGGTATGATGGCGGCTTCTGCACCTGTATAACACCTTCAGCTTCTAATTTGTGTGCAACACAGGACAGGAGTTTGACGGCCGGTGACCGTACTGGTGTGGGACAGCTCATTTTTTGGCTGTAGAGCACTCCTAGATAACGGTGCGCCAGTAGGGTTCCACTATGTACATAGATTGGTAATGAGGAATTCAGTACTTCAATTTTAGAAATAGATCAAACAAAAAAAAATAAATAAATAAAAAAAAAAAAAATTGCACAACACTAAAGGGTTTTATTCATTTCTTATTACTGCTCACTGAGAAAGCACCGGACAACAAAATGCACCCATTCCATTTTGTAAAAACATTAATATTCTCATCAGTTAGAGTCAATGGCAATAAGAATGTGGACAGCAAGGTGACTCAGTGGTTAGCACTGTACAGTGGTCAGAACGACGGCTCAGTGATTAGCACTGTACAGTGGGCAGCATAGTAGCTCAATGGTTAGCACCATACAGAGGGCGGCACGGCGGCTCAGTGGTTAGCACCGTACAGTGGGCAGCACGGCGGCTCAGTGGGTAGCACTGTACATGTCGCGGGCGGAGGAGGGGACGCTGCGCTCTCCCACTGCTCGGGTCCGGCTGCCGCTGCTGCTCGGTGGCTCAAGCGATGGGCCGGATCCCGGAGACTCGAGCGGCGCTCCTCGCCCGTGAGTGAAAGGGGATTGGTTTTTGGGATTGTTTATTGTCCGTGATGCCACCCACGGTTGTGGTGATTGTGTGAACACCACCGCTGCTCTATATGGGGATCCCGGGAGCGGTGACAGGGAGCAGCTGAGTTGTTATTTCTCCCCTCCGTGGGTAGGGGTTGGTTGTCCCGGGGCCCAGTGATGAGTTGGGGGATGAGGGATGGCGGGCCGGTGCAGGGCTTGGTGGGGTGCAGGGACGCAGGGGCAGCGCTGTGCCTCACGGCACTGTGGTACTCACTCAGCCTGAGACGGGGACACAGTTCTCGGTAAAACACACGGCTGGAAAGACGGTTCCCACGGACGGCTGCTGTTGCTTTTCCCCTGTAGTTGACGGTGACGGTCCCTTTTCCTGCACCTAAGTCTATGTTGGTAGCGATGGGTTCCCACCGGTAACCCGCTCCCCGGCTTGGATATGGGCCGGAGGAGCCCCTCTTTGCCCGCAGGCGCTGGCCCTGAGAAACTGGTGCCTTGGCGGTGTCTCTCTCTAACGGTTGGACTGTTGCCTTCAATCGGGACTTGGTTGTTGGGAGACCCAGAGGTCCCCTTCACTGACGGATTTGGCAAATTCACGGCGACTCCTAGCCTTGCCGGGATCCGAAAGGCCCCTGCCAATGGTGCTGGCTTCTCTTCGTATACCGCTCCGGTACCGCCGGGCCACCACCCGTCCACGGTCCTTTCGGCAACCTCCAAGCAGCCTCTCCTGCAGACGGTCACCGCCGTCTGCTGACCTTGCTGTCTCAGTCCGGGGCACACACCCGGACCAACTTCAGGCTTCCTCAAGTGTCACTTTCTCTTCCACTTTTACTCCTCTCTCTTGCTCCTTTACCACTTCACTTCAACTTCACTAACTTCACTCTAAACTCATCTGTTCACTCCTTCACTTCCCTAGCTTAACTGCCTGGTTTTCCCGCCTCCAGGGCTGTGAACTCCTCGGTGGGCGGAGCCAACCGCCTGGCCCACCCCCTGGTGTGGACATCAGCCCCTGGAGGAAGACAACAAGGATTTTCGTGTAGCTTTGGTGTACTTATCCGGGGTGTAGGGTGTGGTGGTGTCATGACCTGTGACCCCTGGCTTGCCCACGGCGTCACATACAGATTTTGGGGTACTGGGTGATAAGTGAGGGAAGATGGTAAGATCTTCCAGATTTTCGTTCTCCATGTAAGTTGATGCATTGGCAGCCTCATAAGGCGATGGGGGAAAAAAAGTAAGTGGCAGATCAACAAAGATATATATTTCCTCAGCACACGTACACTGCTCCAAAGGTGACTAGAAATGCACAACGTCTGCTTTAATATTAGTCCGTTCTTCCCACCCAAATGCCATTTATTTCCTTCTTATATGGATGCAAATCAGCTCTTGACGGAGAAGGGGCCTAGCTTGGGTATTGAAATACGGTAATTTAGTTGGCCAGTCCCTTATACACTGCTTCGGTCACATGTGAAGGCGGGAAGTCCTGCCTGTGCTAGATACAAACCGGAAAAGGACAACCGGCCCCTGAGAATGGAGCTCGTATCTGAAGATTGGGGCATGTATTAGGAAGCTGCACTGCTCACTAATATAGAAGGATTTATCCATTTATATCTTAGCTAAAAAGTTCCTTTATAGAACGTAGTGGGTTTTATTTGGCTTTAATACGGCCAGACTTTACTGCCCGCATTACTCTGGAAGACGATGACCGTCACGGCTCTACTGAACGGACCTGCATGTCCCTGTGTGTCATGGCTGTTGTATACGAGTAATGTGCGCACGCCATCTTTTAGAAGCAAAAGAAATTTAAAGGGGTATTCACAACTCCAAGATCCTTCTCCATTATGTAGTAGGAATATTATATTATAATTATTATTATTATTATTATTAATAATAAAAAAATAAATATTAGCAAATACCACTGTGCCGCCCCAGCAGCAGTCGAACCGCTCGGATCCGGGGTTGCTGTGGCTCGAGGGTCTCTGGACCCAGGGGCTTGCGGCCACTTCCAATGTAAGGGGATATATACAGGGGATAAGAGTTTGTGATGCCACCTACGGGTGGCGGTAAAGGGGAGTACCGCCGCTGCCGAAGAGAGGACCGGGGCAGATGGTGTGGGGGGCAGCCAGGTGTCAGTCACTCCGCAGGTAGGGATGGCCCCGGATAGTGGAGAAAAGGAGGAGGTATGTTGATTGGGTGGCTTGGCCTTGGGAAGCAGGGTGCAGGGGTCAGATTACTCACTGCAGTAGTCGTGGTGCTGGATTAGGTGGAATAAGCAGACAGTCACACAGATGGTAAAGCAAAGTCTCTGGGCACCGCAGTTTCTACGGGGGGAACCCGTCTAGGTGTCGCTCCCACCAGTGTCACTTGGTAAGTCCGGAGCCCTGCCTCCGTGCATAAATTGATTGACCGTTGTGGCCCCTCAGCTTGAAGCTTTCGGGGCCCTGCTACCCGTGTGTATGGCAGCTGTGCTCTTGATGGCTGGAATTTGGGATTTTAGTGGGTTGTGTAGTTTGGAGAACCTTATCCCCCGCGTTGTGCTGGTGTCTTCAATCTCTGAGCTCTTGGAGAAAGTTCATAAAGAGACTATTCTCCACAGTTTAATTATCAGGTTGCTTGAAGCTTTGAAGCTACTCCCCGATCTAGGGTCCTATACCCCGCCGTGCTCGGTATCGGTAAGGTGGCTGGGCTTTCTGGTGCCAGCAGTCCTCCTAGACTGCATCTGTTACACTCCTGTCCAGTGTTCCTAATACCAGTCCCCAACTCCTGTGGTCCCGGACCACCGTCTGCAACCCAACCTGTTACCTCCAACTCCCCCGCTCCTCACTCTGAGGGCTAACACTCAACGACTCTTTCTCCCCTCCCACCAGTATGCCTGACCCCTAGGTGGGCGGCCCTGCTCCAACCTGACCAACCCACTGGTATGTCTGTCCAGCTTTGGTGTGAGGTGAGGTGTGGTGTGGTTGGGATTTGTAGTGCGGGTGTTAGTGACACTGTTGATGGGACACTGGAACCACGGGGGGTAGGCCCTGCACCCTGGGGTAAAGGATGCAGGTCCCTGTAGCAACCTGATGTAGTCATTGGCACTACACCACCAATTAGAAATGTAGTATAGTTCTCCTGAATCACTCGCTTACCTCATGTGCAGGGCATTGCAGGACCTTAGGTATCCATTGTTATGACCACTTGCAACTAACTAAAGGGGGCTTTACACGCAGCGACATTGCTAGCGATGTCGCTCATGAAAGCGCCCGCCCCCGTCGTTTACAAGTCACGGGCAAATCGCTGCCCGTGGTGCACAATATCGCTAGGACGAGTAACACGTACTTACCTTCCTAGCGACATCGCTGTGGCCGACGAACAACCTCTTTTCTAAGGGGGCGGTTCGTGCGGAGTCACAGCGATGTCACACGGCAGGCATCCAATAGAAGCAGAGGGGCGGAGAGCAGCCGCAGAAAACCACGCCCACCTCGTTGCTGGCAGGACGCAGGTACGGTGGTGTTTGTCGTTCCCGGGATGTCACACATAGCGATGTGTGCTGCCTCAGGAACGACGAACAACCTGCGTCCAGAACCAGCAACGACATTTGGGAAATGGACGACGTGTCAACAATCAACGATTTGGTGAGTATTTTACATCGTTAGCGGTCACTCGTACGTGTCACACGCAACGACGTCGCTAACGAGGCCGGATGTGCGTCACGAATTCCGTGACCCCAACGACATCGCGTTAGCAATGTCGTTGCATGTAACGGGGCCTTAACTGTGACTATATGAGTGGTCATAACCATGGATACTCAAGGTCCTGCAATGCCCTGCACATGAGGTAAGAGACATGGCTATATCAGAAGAATTATACTACATTTCTAATTGGAGGTATTTGCTAATATTCTTATTGTCAAACCCACTACATAGTGGGATAGGATCTTGGAGCTGGGATTACCCCTTTAAGATAAACGCTTGCGGAGTTTTCTCAGAAGTGTCTTATGTGGGCAAACGCCAGTGTATTTATTTTTTTATATTCCATATGTAACATAGTGGCAGAAGAACTGATCGGTCAATTCTTTAAAGGGGTTGTCCACTACTTGGACAAGCCCTTCTCATCCCCCTTGTTCGCCGCCATAAAAATAAAGCCTATACTCTCCTCCGATGCCAGAGCGGTTCCAGCGATGTCAAAACTTGCGTTTCTGGGGCCTAAATGACTGATTTGAAGTGCGACCAACCTGTGCCGCCTTCGTACTGTTAAGTAACAGGAGGTGAGTGACTCACTTCATATTCATTTCTTAACTGTATGAATGCAGAAAGAAGAAAGCCGGTGCTGATCGGTTTGCGAGGCCCGAGAGTCATAATATCATGTGGGCCCCGGGAACACAAGCTTCGAAATGGCTGGAACTACGCCGGCGCTGGAGGCGAGTATAGACATCTTTATGGGGGGATGCACATGGAGAATGAGAAAGGCTTGTCCAAGTAGTGCCGCTTCACAGAGTTTGAATACTAAAGGCTGCTTTACACGCAGCGACATCGCTAGCGATGTCGTTCGTGAAAGCACCCGCCCCCGTTGTTTGTGCGTCACAGGCAAATCGCTGCCCGTGGCGCACAATATTGCTAGTATCAGTCACATGAACTTACCTGCCTAGCAAACGGCCTCTTTTCGCAGGGGGCGGTTCATGCGCCGTCACAGCGACGTCACACGGCAGCCGTCCAATTGAAGCGGAGGGGTGGAGAGCAGCCGCATGAAAATCACGCCCACCTTGTTGCCGGAGGACGCAGGTACGGTGCTGTTAGTCATTCCTGCAGTGTCACACGTAGTGATGTGTGCTGCCGCAGGAACAACGAACAACCAACGTCCAGCACCATCAACGATTTGGGATTTGAACGATGTGTTAACGATCAACGATTAGCTGAGTATTTTTGATCGTTAGCGGTCGCTCGTAGGTGTCACACGCAACAACGTCACTAATGAGGCCGGATGTGCGTCACGAATTCCGTGACCCCAACGACATCTCGTTAGCTATGTCGTTGCGTATAAAGCCCCCTTAGGCTAGGTGTCCACGGTAGAATGTACCTGCGGATTTTTCTGCCTGAAAATCCGCGACTTTCGCGGCAAATCCGCACCCACGGATTTACGGCGGATTTGCCGCGGATTTTGATGCGGATTTTTTTTTTTTTTTTTTTTTTTTTCCCATTCAAAACCAAAAATCCGCACCAAATCTGCACCAAACAATTGACATGCTGCAGATTTTTCCGGATCAAAATCCGCGGCAAATCCGCAGCATGGACACAGCATTTCCAAAATGCTATTGAAATGGCTTGGAAGTGCCGCTACTGCAGATTTTCGGGAAATCCGCGGCAAAATCCGCAGCGTGGGCACATAGCCTTGAAGTCGTTAAAAGAAGTTACAAAAGACGAAACGTGAACAACAAGTCGTTTTGACATTCTTTTTAGCATTATTTAGCGCGATTTCAGGCAGAATCTGTCTGAAAAAGATGCCGTGTGCGCATATCCCAAGAGTGACAATCATAATTTTAGGATAATTACATGGATGGAAGCTTTCTTTTCTTAATAAAAAAGACTCACCTTGGCACAGCGTGAATTACCTCATGGTCTTATATGAGAAACCAACATGGAACGAAGGTCAAATCTTAAAAATTCCACCTTGGGATGGTCTAAAATCCAATCTTTAATTAGCAGTATTATGTACAGTATATATGTATAATGTACATTATTAAACATGGCTTCACCGTATGTGCACCTGTACTCCTAGTGCACGAGGTGAGAAAAGCAAGGTATAAATGGCCGCTTCCAAAGCTGCTAATTAGATAGAGAAATTGATTTTAAAAATAGGAAGCAGCGCCTGTTCCTCCGGGGCCCGGTCTGCTCTGTGCGGCCAGAAATAACATTCCTTAGGGAAGTAATAAGCAAGGACAGGAAAACAGCAGCAAACCACACCTGAGACAGCGGGGACAGGTATGGCACACTCATTTGTAGCCTCACGGTGACTAATGCACTCAATTAAATAAAGTGAGATACAGTGGAACCTTGGATTAAGAGTAACTTGGTTTGAGAACGTTTTGCAAGACAAGCAAAGCTTTTCACAAATGTGTAACTTGGTTTAAAGGGAACCTGTTACCAGTTGTTTCCCTATTAAACCAAAAATTATCCCCTTCTGCAGCTCCTGGGCTATATTCTAGGACGGTGCACCTTGTTGCTGGCTCCCCTTGCAGACCCCTAAAATAACTTTACAAAATCTTACCATTTTCTATGCAAATGAGTTTGGTTGGCCAGATGGGCGGGCTCTAATTCGACTCCTGTCCCCCCTTCCTCCTGCCGCTGTTCGCCGTCCCCTAGTCATGATTTACATGGATGACGCAGTGCACGCTGCTGGAGTCTTGCGCAGCCGCATTTCGCTGTGCCCCTATTGCGGGGCTGAGCATAAAGTTTCACTCGCGCGAGCACCGGTGATGTAGTTGCGCAGGTGAGAAATTATGGGCGGGTACGAGGATGACGCTGGTGAGGTCATACATAGCACCGCCCATAATCTCGAGCCTGCGTGAGTGATGTATGCTTTATGTTCAGCCCCGCGATAGGGGCACAGCGAAATGCGCCTGCGCGAGACTCCAGCAGCGCACACAATGACGGAGCCGGCGTCATCCATGTAAATCATTTCAATAGCATAAGGCACTTCTACCCAAAAATAATTGCTAGGGTAGGGGTAGGTTTCACAAACAACAAGGCACTCCTAGATCCAGTGAAAAAATATTTTTTATTTTTTATTTAATACTCAGTGTAGTTAGACGTTGCGGCCCACACACGGCCTTCATCAGTAACTAGCACCTGAGTTTAGGAGGAATACATTATGGTATGTTGTTGCCGTCAGTGCTAAAGGGAACACTAATAAATGTAAGGCTACTTTCACACTTGCGTTGGACGGCTTCCGTTGCTATTCGCAGCCTTGAGGAATTACGGTAACCGTTGCAGGAAACCGTTATATTCCTCATAGACTTCTATTAGCTACGGATAGCAATGGATGGTCTTGCATTGCATACGCCCTGCGGCGCATCAGTTGTTTTGACGCTGACCGTCAGTGACCGTCGGGCGGATGGAACGCTGCATGTAGCGTTTTTCTGCACTTGGCGGAGTGTCAAAAAACGCAACCTGCAGGATACCGTCGGCGTCCGTTGTTTTTATAATGGACGCCTATGGTGGCGGATTCCGTTAGAATCCGTCATTTTGACGGATTCCGTTAACGCATCCTCTTTACACAACTGCGCATGCTCAGATGTGTAAAGTCAAGGAAAAAAACCCTATAACGGATTGCGTTATTTTGTACGATCCGTAGCATCCGTTGTGCCACTATATGCAACGTATCCGTTGCATGCGTCACACAACGCAATGCTATGGATGCCGTCCAACGCAAGTGTGAAACTAGCCTTACACTAAACATGGATATCAATGAACAAAAACCCACGGTTCAGTTCTGGGAGGCACACAGGGCTGTATTTTGCCTTCATGCTGCCCTAGGCACTTTAAGTGGTCGCGCCCCTTAGTGACAACGTAAAACTGAGTTTTCGCACACGACATCTGTTTAAGGCAGATCTACTCTGTAGCACACTTTAAAAAGTATCAATAAGAAACTAACCCCCCCCCAATGGGAATCACCATGGGCACATCAAAACATAGCATGAGTATAAAATATTCCCACCACACCGTCCCCACTTATATACTGTGACTGTGACACTGCCCCTAATAAACTAAAACACCACTCTGCCCTCCCTTATAAACTACTGTATATCCACCACACCTTCCTCGATTATGAAATATGATCTGTACATTGTGAGGAGGGAGCAGCATGATGTGAGGACAATGTCCCATGCATGCTGCCCCCTCCTCACAATGTCCCATGCATGCTGCCCCCTCCTCACAATGTCCCATGCATGCTGCCCCCTCCTCACAATGTCCCATGCATGCTGCCCCCTCCTCACAATGTCCCATGCATGCTGCCCCCTCCTCACAATGTCCCATGCATGCTGCTCCCTCCTCACAATGTCCCATGCATGCTGCCCCCTCTTCACAATGTCCCATGCATGCTGCTCCCTCCTCACAATGTCCCATGCATGCTGCCCCCTCCTCACAATGTCCCATGCATGCTGCCCCCTCCTCACAATGTCCCTTGCATGCTGCCCCCTCCTCACAATGTCCCATGCATGCTGCTCTCTCCTCACAATGTCCCATGCATGCTGCCCCCTCTTCACAATGTCCCATGCATGCTGCCCCCTCCTCACAATGTCTCATGCATGCTGCTCCCTCCTCACAATGTCCCATGCATGCTGCTCCCTCCTCACAATGTCTCATGCTTGATTCTCCCTCCTCACAATGTCTCATGCATGCTGCTCCCTCCTCACAATGTCCCATGCATGCTGTTCCCTCCTCACAATGTCTCATGCATGCTGCTCCCTCCTCACAATGTCCCATGCATGCTGCCCCCTCCTCACAGTGTCCCATGCATGCTGCCCCCTCCTCACAGTGTCCCATGCATGCTGCCCCCTCCTCACAGTGTCCCATGCTTGCTGCCCCCTCCTCAGTCTCCCATGCATGCTGCTCCCTTCTCACAATGTCCCATGCATGCTGCCCCCTCCTCAGTGTCCCATGCATGCTGCCCCCTTCTCACAATGTCCCATGCATGCTGTCCCTCTCCATGAGCTCCTAATGCTGCCTTCCTCTTTTCCATAATGAGACCTTCATGTTGCCCCACTCATGCTAAGACCACCATACTAACGCTTATGCTGAGACCCCCCACACACACACTACCCCACTCTTGATATTGACTCCCCTACATTGCTCCACTCCATACTGATCCCACACATGCTGCCCCTTCTTCACAATGAGCTCCCAATGCTGCCACCTCTTATTCTGTGTCCTTACACTCCCCCCACCCAATCGATTTTGTCATTGCACTATCCCTCATCCCTTGTCCTCTGTCTCTAGCATTAGCCCCTCTCTCCCACTCCCCCAGCATCAGCCTCTCTCCCCCAGCATCAGCCTCTATCTTCCCTCAGCATCAGCCTCTCTCCCCCAGTCTCAGCCTTTGCCTCCCCCCAGCCTCAGCCTCCCTCCAGTCTCAGCCTCAGCCTCCCTCAAGTCTCAGCCTCAGCCTCCCTCCAGTCTCTGCCTCAGCCTCCCTACAGCCTCCCCCCAGTCTCGGCCTCAGTCTCCCTCCAGCCTCCCCCCAGTCTCAGCCTCCCTCCAGTCTCAGCTTCTGCCTCCCTCCAGCCTCCCCCCAGTCTCAGCCTCCCTCCAGCCTCCCCCCAGTCTCAGCCTCCCTCCAGCCTCCCTCCAGTCTCAGCCTCCCTCCAGCCTCACCCCAGTCTCAGCCTCCCTCCAGCCTCACCCCAGTCTCAGCCTCCCTCCAGCCTCACCCCAGTCTCAGCCTCAGCCTCCCTCCAGCCTCACCCCAGTCTCAGCCTCAGCCTCCCTCCAGTCTCAGCCTCAGCCTCCCTCCAGCCTCCCCTCAGTCCCAGCCTCTGCCTCCCTCCAGCCTCCCCCAAGTCTCAGCCTCTGCCTCCCTCCAGACTCCCCCCAGTCTCTGCCTCTGCCTCCCTCCAGCCTCCCCCCAGTCTCTGCCTCTGCCTCCCTCCAGCCTCCCCCCAGTCTCAGCCTCTGCCTCCCTCCAGCCTCCCCCCAGTCTCAGCCTCTGCCTCCCTCCAGCCTCCCCCCAGTCTCAGCCTCTGCCTCCCTCCAGCCTCCCCCCAGTCTCAGCCTCCCTCCAGTCTCAGCTTCTGCCTCCCTCCAGCCTCCCCCCAGTCTCAGCCTCCCTCCAGCCTCCCCCCAGCCTCAGCCTCCCTCCAGCCTCAGCCACCCTCCAGCCTCCCTCCAGCCTCAGCCACCCTCCAGCTTCCCCTCAGTCCCAGCCTCTGCCTCCCTCCAGCCTCCCCCAAGTCTCAGCCTCTGCCTCCCTCCAGACTCCCCCCAGTCTCTGCCTCTGCCTCCCTCCAGACTCCCCCCAGTCTCTGCCTCTGCCTCCCTCCAGCCTCCCCCCAGTCTCTGCCTCTGCCTCCCTCCAGCCTCCCCCCAGTCTCTGCCTCTGCCTCCCTCCAGCCTCCCCCCAGTCTCTGCCTCCCTCTAGCCTCCCCCCAGTCTCTGCCTCTGCCTCCCTCCAGCCTCCCCCCAGTCTCTGCCTCTGCCTCCCTCCAGCCTCCCCCCAGTCTCTGCCTCTGCCTCCCTCCAGCCTCCCCCCAGTCTCTGCCTCTGCCTCCCTCCAGCCTCCCCCCAGTCTCTGCCTCCCTCCAGCCTCCCCCCAGTCTCTGCCTCCCTCCAGCCTCCCCCCAGTCTCTGCCTCCCTCCAGCCTCCCCCCAGTCTCTGCCTCCCTCCAGCCTCCCCCCAGTCTCAGCCTCTGCCTCTCTCCAGCCTCCCCCCAGTCTCAGCCTCTGCCTCCCTCCAGCCTCCCCCCAGTCTCAGCCTCTGCCTCCCTCCAGTCTCTGCCTCTGCCTCCCTCCAGCCTCCCCCAGTCTCAGCCTCTGCCTCCCTCCAGCCTCCCCACAGTCTCAGCCTCTGCCTCCCTCCAGTCTCAGCCTCTGCCTCCCTCCAGCCTCCCCCCAGTCTCAGCCTCTGCCTCTCTCCAGTCTCAGCCTCTGCCTCCCTCCAGCCTCCCCCCAGTCTCAGCCTCTGCCTCTCTCCAGTCTCAGCCTCTGCCTCCCTCCAGCCTCCCCCCAGTCTCAGCCTCTGCCTCTCTCCAGTCTCAGCCTCTGCCTCCCTCCAGCCTCCCCCCAGTCTCAGCCTCTGCCTCCCTCCAGTCTCAGCCTCTGCCTCCCTCCAGCCTCCCCCCAGTCTCAGCCTCTGCCTCCCTCCAGCCTCCCCCCAGTCTCAGCCTCTGCCTCCCTCCAGCCTCCCCCCAGTCTCAGCCTCTGCCTCCCTCCAGTCTCCCCCCAGTCTCAGCCTCTGCCTCTCTCCAGTCTCAGCCTCTGCCTCCCTCCAGCCTCCCTCCAGTCTCAGCCTCTGCCTCCCTCCAGTCTCAGCCTCTGCCTCCCTCCAGCCTCCCCCGAGTCTCAGCCTCTGCCTCACTCCAGCCTCCCCCCAGTCTCAGCCTCTGCCTCCCTCCAGCCTCCCCCCAGTCTCAGCCTCTGCCTCCCTCCAGCCTCCCCCCAGTCTCAGCCTCTGCCTTCCTCCAGCCTCCCCCCAGTCTCAGCCTCTGCCTCCCTTCAGTATCAGCCTTTGCCGCCTCCCCCCCCCGCATGCGCAGATCTCCGGTCTGCATTAGAGACACTCCCACGCTCCTTATGAATCCACTTACCTGCTCCAGTGCCCGCCGCCATGTTCCTGGCTCATGTGAGTATCCTCTTCTGACACCAGCTTCCATCACGGCGTCATCCGCGGCGTCCTGCTGTGAGCTCTGCATGTGACGTCCACACAGCAGTGGACGCAGCACAGAGGAAGGAGCTGATTGGCGCGCGCCTGTGACCCCAGAAGTGCAGGCGCCGGCAGTTCCGGGGTCAATCAGCTCCCTGTGCTCGGCAGCCACAAAAAAAAAATGTAAAAAAAAAAAATTTTTTTTTTTTTGCTGCCAGAAGGAGCCGCCCCTCACAATCTGCCGCCCTAGGCACCGGACCACGGGTGCCTAATGGTAAATACGGCCCTGGAGGCACATGAACGCCAAAAGTCCATATATAGAACACCCCTGCCACCTGTGATCTATTTTACATCTGTATTTTTCCTTGTTTTATCCATTTTTCATCCTTTTATCCTTTGGGATAATTTGGGATGTATTCCACCTGTCTAGATTTTGGCGGTTGGTGACTGTTCACATTCAGTCATCAGGCCCTGTCCACAGGCTATTTACTTCATGCAGCATTGGCTTGGACCTGTCCCGCCCACAGCCATGATTCAGTCTAGTGATGGGCAGTCCGGCTCTTTTTGGTGAGCCGGTTCTTATGGCTCCGTTCACCAAAAAGAGCCGGATCTTTCAGCTCGTTTTCGGCTCCTTATTAAATATGTGTTCACCCCAGGTGAACACATATTTAAGATTATAGTAACGCTGCTAAAGCCCCGCCCACCCGCGACTAAGCCCCGCCCACTTCCAAACCAGCCAATTAGATTGCTGAGTGGGCAGAGTTGAGCCTCGGGTGGGCGGTGTTTTGACGGCGAAAAGAGCAGATTAGATATTTCAGCGGCTCACACTGGTGACCCGGCTCCTGTCGTTCACAGCAGGGAGCCGGATCTTTGTGTCGGATTGTTCGCGACCGACACATCACTAATTCAGTCATGGGTACGGGACTGAAATAGACCAGGTGAGTGCTGCTGAGAGCAGTTCTACTATTTCATATGTGAGGCCGTATGGCACATTTTATAAAAATATTTTAGTGTAGGACTGCCTCAAATGAGATTTGCCGTGGAGTGGCGAGGCAGCTCAAGAAATTGCAATTTTTTGCCAAAAATCTCATATTTATAATAAGTACAGTTGGAATTCTTAGTGCTGTAGTACACATTTAGTGCTAGCTTTTTTGTTTTTTCTACAATCCGGCGTGTGCCTGATGCAACGGATCCGACGCAGAATATGCAAAAACGGATGCGCCGGATCCTCTTTTTTGACGGATCCGACGCATCCGTTTTTGCATCCCTTTCGTCCGTTTTTTTGCCGGATCCGTTTTTTTACAATAAATTAAAGCATGCTCAGTTTAAAAAAACGGATCCAGCGGCCGCATCCGTTTTTTGCCGCATTACGCCGGTGTCCATAGGCTTCCATTGTAAATCACACCGTATCGCGCCGGATCAGGTGCGATGCAGTTTTTTGTCAGAGACAAAAAAACGTTACAAGAGAAGTTCCATCCGGCCGCCGCATTAGCCAATTACACCGGATCCGGCAAAAGCCGAATGCAACGCAAGGCCATCAGGCACAATCCGGCGCTAATACAAATCAATGGGGATAAAATGAATCCGGCGCCGGATCAGTTTTATCCGTTTTTTTCCGGATTGTGCCTGATGGAAAAAAAATGATGTGTGAAAGTAGCCTAAGAGGAAGTGAGACACGATAGCTACAGGAGTCATCACATGACCCTGTGCTGCCATGGCAATCATCGGCTTCACGTGATCACGCCATGTGACTTCCGATGGTGGCGGGTGAGTGCGCACTTACCGCAGTGGCATTCACATCGAGCTGTCACATTTTGACAGCGAGATTTAAGGGGTTAACAGGTGTGTGTGGATCGTGATCCACCTTCGCCTGTGAGGCACACATGTCAGCTGTTCAAATCAACTGACATGTGCGGGGATCTTCGCTGGCTGCCCGCAACAGCTGGCGATGATTCCCCAGACATGAGCCATGACGGACCCAGTCTGATCCGCAAACAAAAGGACAATCGGACGTGCCCTGAATCTCACAAATCCATTTTTAAACGGATTTGTTTATCGATCAATTAATCTCTATGGGTTTGTATGCAGTCCCAGAAAAAAAAAAAAAAAAAAATCAGGACAGTGCATTGCCGTTTTATACGAATGTGTGCGTGTACACTAATACTGTACGTATAGAGATCACTTTCGGTGCAGGAGGAGTCTTTTTTTTTGCTAAGAGATCACATTGGATTCCATAGAGGAGACTCCTACCTGTGATGATTGAATGTCCTAACAGGACAAATGGGAAGAGGTTGTCTTAGTTAAATATTTTTTTTTTTTAAAAGGGTATTCATCTTAGAAGTCTCATATGTGCTAGGGTACTGTGAAGAGTGTGTCGTGCCCTGCTTAGGCCTCGCCGGGGGATCTGGGATCAGAAGGTCACAGCGTTTAGTTGATCACAGACCCGTTTTAAACCCCGCTCATCATTAATCCTGAGTGGGAGCGTATTTAATTCCATTTGGTGATGAAAGGTTAAAGGATTCTTTTCTACCCTGCCGGAATTGACTTGCAGCTCTTAGGGGCACTTTGCACACTACGACATCGCAAGCCGATGCTAGCGATGCCGAGCGCGATAGTCCCCGCTCCCGTCGCAGCTGCGATATCGTGTGATTGCTGGCGTAGCGAACATTATCGCTACGGCAGCTTCACACGCACTTACCTGCCCTGCGACTTCGCTCTGGCCGGCGAATCGCCTCCTTCCTAAGGGGGCGGGTCGTGCGGCGTCATAGCGACGTCACACGGCAGGTGGCCAATAGAAGTGGAGGGGCGGAGATGAGCGGGACATAAACATCCCGTCCACCTCTTTCCTTCCGCATAGCCGGTGGAGGCAGGTAAGGAGACGTTCCTCGCTCCTGCGGCTTCAGACACAGCGATGTGTGCTGCCACAGGAACGAGGAACAACATCGTAACATCGGTCCTTCCGAAATTATGGAAATGACCGACGCTACACCGATCGCCGATTTACGACGCTTTTGCGATCATAAATCGGCGCATTTAGGCTTTACACGTTGCGACATCAGTAGTGTTTTGCTGGCCTGCGCTCTAGTCAGGTGAAAGTCCAGGGTCAGCCAGGGCCTAAAGCACGTGATCACACATGGGGGAAAGGTCCCATCTAGGGATGATAGGGAGCTGAGGGATCAGACACACATGAGTTAGGTGGTGACCCCTCTCCCCCTCTCCCTATCGTCAGAGCCTAAATTTTCATCTTTCATGGCATACCCCTCCTCTTGCGCCACACGTTGGGTGTTCCCTCACCCCGGCGTGACAGGTATTTGAAAATCTAATTAGTGAAGTTGAATCCCATAAACAGGAGAACCTGTAACAAATGCAGAAGAGTCGGTCTCATCCTCTCTATGATAAAGGACAACCCTAGACTGAATGGTGATCTTCTTATAATGGTGTATCACTAGGAAGCATAATCATAAGTCAATACAAAACAGCCTACATTGGGATATGCACACAATTATTGTAAAAGACAAAAATGGTGCAAAGGAACGTGATAATCTTGGCAATTATCCCGAGGTGCTGAATGCCCATATACCTGCACCGGACCACTACCAAAATGAACTGTGACATTCAGTGGTCCAAGCACATTTGTAGCAAAACTATTTCATGAAAAAGTGATTGTGTCTAGTTGGGGTTGCCATGATCTTCTAAAAAGGATACAGACATTATAGCACGGGATTACAGAAAATTCTTCTTGGGAGGTAAAACATTTTTTAAAGGGAACCTGTCAGGTGCAACATATGCCCAGAACCACAAGCAGTTCTGGGTGCATATTGCTAATCCCTGCCTAACTGTCCCTGTATACACCAGCATAGATAAAGAGATCTTTAGAAAAAGTACTTCTAAAGATCTTTTACCGTATGCTAATGAGTGCGGGGACTAGTCCCCTGGGTGTCAGTTCCCCAGCCAGTCGGCTCCATTAGCATGTTAGTATGCCCCTGTGGTCGTGCTAGTGTACCGCCCTGGGGCTCGGCCGGCTGCCGAGCCGCTCGGAACCGTGCTCGTCGGTGGGTGGCTCGAGCTCTCCACGGATCCAGGGGTCACGTCGCTCTGAAAGGGGGTTGGTGCTACACGTAGGGACTTCGTGGGGAGGTCCATGGCTGGAGCCGCGGTTGTTTGCAGGGGATTTAAGTTCGTGACGCCACCCACGGGTTGTGGTGAATGGATGGACACCACCGCTGCTGTTGACTAGGCTCCCGGGGACGGTGTTGCGCAGCTTGGTGTTGACCCCCTCTGTGGGTAAGGGGATGATGGTCCCGGGGACCCGAGGAAGGTGCTGAGGCGAGGGGATGGATGCGTGCTGGGGTGTCGGTGCGGTGCGGTGCGCGACCCGAAGGCACTGGTGTACTCACTATGAGAAAATACGCTGGAGTCTCTGGCAAACCAAACAGGATGGTGAACGGTGCCCGCAGCCGGCTGCGCTATTCCTCTTAACAGGTTGGTGGTTTCCGCCTTTCTCCTGCACCTCACTTGCGTAAAAGTTGGACTCTTATGCCTAAGCAACAGTAGTCCGCTCCCTGGCTTGCTGGGTGTCGGGAGAGCCCTGTTTGCCCGCAGACGCTGGCCCATTTGGTCTTTATGCCTTGGCGGTGGCTTTACCCTAATGGTTGGGCTGTTTTCAGTCGGGTCTTGTGTGGGAAAGGTCCTAAAGTCCAGTCCTCAATCGGTTGTTTTGTCTCGGCCCGGTTGTTTCTGGGCCTCGTACTGGGTCTGAGTACCCCTCCTGGTGCTCTGGTTTCCAATCAGTTCCCCGGTTCGGTATCGTCGGGCCACCGCCCGTCCACGGTCCCTACAGTTCCACCAGCTGTAATCCCAGCTCCTGCAGGCGGCCACCACCGTCTGCCTCTTTGCCAGAGGTGACTGGGCTCCAACCCAGACACCTGGTGTAGACTTTGGCAGACCCGAGCACAGCTCTGCCCCTGAACTTGACTCCACTTCACTCCACTGTCAAAGCTAATCTAGACTACTGTTTTTCCTGCCTCCGGGCCTGTGAACTCAGTGAGCGGAGCCAACCGCCTGGCTCTGTCCCCCTGGTGTGAACATCAAACCCGGAGGGTGGTGACAACGTTTTTGAAGTTTGGCTGCTGTCACCTTTCTAAGTGGAGTGGTGTGTGTGCATGGAACTACCTGGAATGACCTGACTAGTCCAGGGCGTCACATTAGCATGCTAATGAATACACAGCGTCACAGGATGACCCCGGAGTTTCGGTCATGCGTACTACTTCAGTTTGAAGCTAGGACGTGTACACCCGGGGTCATCCACACTGAGCCGAAATCTCCCGTCGGACACAATGGCAGTGGAGAGCTGAGTGATATCATCCTGTGAAGCTGCACATTCATTAGCATGTTTGAACACCCACAGGGACGTACTAACATGCTAATGGAGTCGACTGGTCGGGGAAACTAACGTCCTCTGGACTAGTCCCTGTGCTCATTAGCATATGGTAAAAGATCTTTATAAATACTTTTTCTATAGACCCCTTTATCTATGCTATTGTATACAGGGACAGTTAGGCAGGGCTTAGCAATATGCACTCAGGACTGCTGGTTCTGGGTGCATATTGCACCTGACAGGTTCCCTTTAAAAATAGGCAATGTTTTACCTCACAAAAAGAATCAGCTATGATCCCGTGGTGTAACATCTGTTACTCTTTTGCGTCCTCCCCTGCCCAGGAGATGTGGTATGATCAGACCATATCCTTGTAAGATCAGACACGGCCATTACACAGTAGGGGCACATATATAATGCCATAGCTGTAGAAAAAGACATGGGCCGCACATCCAAATATCATCAGTTGATCTAGTGTCGCCAGGCAAAAATGTATGAAGTGGAGTTGTCCAGCTCCTTTCACAGGGTGTTGGTGCGGTGTGGCGGCCATTGTTGCAGTGGACAACCTCGAAAATAATGCCGCCATTGCCTTGGCAACTGCTGCATGCCCCCTGCAAGATGGCCATGAGATTGCAAGGTAGAAAGTGACACTCGAACCCATGAGACCCTCAAAAATATCCTAACCCCTAATCGGCCTCACATTGCCGGCAATATTTACTAACCATCCATAAGAGGATTGTGCAAGACCAAGAAAAAAAATACTTTTCACCCAAGGCTTGTAAGCAGCGGAGCTGCATTACCACATATGGCCTGTGGACAGAAGGGGCGCTGTTTTTTCGAAAAAAAAATAAAATAAAAAATATTTACGGTTATTTAATTCTGTAAAGCCGCTGACAGAAAATAACCAAAAGGACCCTCTAGATAAATATTAAAGGGTGTGGGAAAAGTTATCAGGTGGTATGGCCATAACGATAGTTTATAAAAGCAGAGTGTAAACTCCTGTCAGGGGCTCCAAAGTGTAGTGTATATATTTACAGATACAGCACTGCAATTACCTCAATGGAAAAAGAAAAAGAGCGTTCACCTTCCTACCCTAGAAATGCAGAGCAAGTGCTATCTGGCTGAATTTGGTCCTCTCCGCACACCGTAGGAGGCGGAAGTAGCCGCAGGATGCCTGGAGAAGGGGAGACGCTGCTCCCAGACAACGGGTCACGTGACCAGCACAGAGCCAGGAGGCGCCGTAAGTGAACGCTGCCGCGAATCCTTATATGTATATATGTGTCTGAGGTGACGGTCTGAAAGAAAAGGGTTAACACCATAGCGTATAAGACCGGGATAGGCTGCACTGCCCTCTGCTTCCATCATTATCTGGCTTCTCGCCTTATGTTAGTGGCTGTGAACCAGGAACTACAATTCCCAGCATGACCTGACACTCAGTGTATAATAGGGCATGCTGGGAGTTGTAGTTTCTTTTATGCAAGTTCAGGGAAAAGAGCAGTAACAAAAAAAAAATATTTTTTAAAATATCTTGATTTTTTTAAAATTTATTTTGATGTTTTTCCTTTTAACCATCCCTGCGAGCGTTAGCAGAACACTGTTATATTTCATTGTGTCATTGCTATAGTCTATGAAGCAAAGTCACAGGTGTAAAACATGGCCGACAGCGGGGTCTCTGGTAGCCCCCGCCCGGCTGCCATGTCATTGCTAGCAGCACACCGAAGTCACACTGTAGGGGGGCGATGGGCAGAAAAAAAGGCCCTTTCCCCCATTTTCTAGCGTCTTAAATGCTGCTGCTACGAGTGAGTGGCATCTAAGGGGTTAAACTCCGACCATAGCTGTTAGATCTGGCTGCTGGCTGTGTAACACAGTCGGCACCTTACATGCTGTGCGCTATGTACCCTGGGTGTAGTGGGCCCCGCTTGGGGAATGGTGCTCTGAAATCTGTGCCAGGCGGGATTTGGGCTGGAGCAGGTCAAGAGTGAAAAGATGGCTCCACACCACATTGTGACTCGCAAACAACTCAGCGAGTTCCGATATGACCGCATTTACCTGCATTGTGCAGCAGCGGGAGCGCGATGGCGGCTAAAGGCGCCCCACAATATAGTCAGACTGTGGGATTGCTTTAAAAAGTGATGAGGAGAAGCATAAAACAACTAATGGTTGCCATACACGGCTTGCACTAAAAAGTGTCACTTCTTTTTAACAAAAAAGTGCGTTACAGGCTGTGATACATGTTCCCCTTCCTGTTTTATTGTGGCTTTATTAAACAATGAACGTTGTCCCCATCTATAGGATGCATTGTGATCAGAGGGGATCCGGCCGCTGAGTACCCGCAAATCCAGAGAACGAGAATCTGAGGAGTGGTGGCCACAAATGCTCTCCAGTGCTGCACCAGCCTACCGGAAATCACCAGGTATAGCGCTTGGCTGTTTGTGGCAATCCCAAGGGCAGCCACTTCTGAACTCCGACAGAGCTTCTCAGGTCCACTGGATGGGTGGGAGTCCTGCAAATAGATCATTGTCAATGTTAGTTAGTAATAACTAGTGATGAGTGGGCACTACCATGCTCGGGTGCACCCGAGCATGGTAGTGCTCACTTTTTACTAGTTACGAGCACCCGAGCATGGTAGTGCCCGCTCATCACTAGTTACCAGTACAGAGCACCAGAGCATGGTAGTGCCCGCTCATCACTAGTTACCAGTACTGAGCACCTGAGCATGGTAGTGCTCGCTCATCACTAGTTACCAGTACTGAGCACCCGAGCATGGTAGTGCCCGCTCATCACTAGTTACCAGTACTGAGCACCCGAGCATGGTAGTGCCCGCTCATCACTAGTTACCAGTACTGAGCACCAGAGCATGGTAGTGCCCGCTCATCACTAGTTACCAGTACTGAGCACCCGAGCATGGTAGTGCCCGCTCATCACTAGTTACGAGTACAGAGCACCTGAGCATGGTAGTGCCCGCTCATCACTAGTTACCAGTACTGAGCGCCTGAGCATGGTAGTGCCCACTCATCACTAGTTACGAGTACAGAGCACCCGAGCATGGTAGTGCCCGCTCATCACTAGTTACTAGTACTGAGCGCCTGAGCATGGTAGTGCCCGCTCATCACTAGTTATGAGTACTGAGCACCTGAGCATGGTAGTGCCCACTCATCACTAGTTACGAGTACAGAGCACCCGAGCATGGTAGTGCCCGCTCATCACTAGTTACTAGTACTGAGCGCCTGAGCATGGTAGTGCCCGCTCATCACTAGTTACGAGTACTGAGCACCTGAGCATGGCAGTGCCCGCTCATCACTAGTTATGTGTACAGAGCACCTGAGCATGGTAGTGCTCGCTCATCACTAGTTACGAGTACAGAACACCCGAGCATGGTAGTGCCCGCTCATCACTAGTTACGAGTACTGAGCACCCGAGCATGGTAGTGCCCGCTCATCACTAGTTACGAGTACAGAGCACCTGAGCATGGTAGTGCCCGCTCATCACTAGTTACGAGTACAGAGCACCAGAGCATGGTAGTGCCCGCTCATCACTAGTTATGAGTACTGAGCACCTGAGCATGGTAGTGCTCGCTCATCACTAGTTACGAGTAGTGAGCACTCGAGCATGGTAGTGCCTGCTCATCACTAGTTACGAGTAGTGAGCACTCGAGCATGGTAGTGCCCGCTCATCACTAGTTACGAGTACTGAGCACCTGAGCATGGTAGTGCCCGCTCATCACTAGTTACGAGTACTGAGCATCCGAGCATGGTAGTGCCTGCTCATCACTAGTTACGAGTTCTGAGCACCCGAGCATGGTAGTGCCCGCTCATCACTAGTAATAACCCTATAAAGTGATTGTAAACCTTTTGTATTTGGGGCTAAAAATAACTTTTTTAGCCCCAATTGTAAGGCTATGTGCCCACGGGAGCTCGCACCTGCGGATATATTTGCAGGTACGTCCGCAGATTTCCCGCAGCAGCTCCCGGAATATGCAGATATACATAGCTGCGGGATTACAGCGGAATTGTTGTGGTAAACCTGCGGACATTTGTGCGACTTACCTGCGGAAGTCCCGGCCTCTATCTCCATAGTGGAGGGCTGGGATTTCTGCAGAAAGAATTGACATGCAATTACGTGCGTCTGTGGGTCATCCGCAGCATATTCCACAGCTGCACATACCACAGCATGGACACGGCACGCCCCATGTGCCATAGGATAACATGGGGAGTGTCTGTACTTGCTGAAACCTGCGGATTTATCTGGAAAATCCAGAAAATCTGCGGATTTTACACAGATAAACCCGCAGGTTTAATCTCCTGTGGGCACATAGCCTTACAATTGGGTTTCATTACAAATGTTGCAGTTTTTGCCTTCTATAGCCTCGGTGTTGCACTGTCCAATGCTGGCTGCAGAATGAGCTAAGGCTAAGTTCACATTTCCGCTAAAATGTATCAGTCACAATCCGCTGCTCCTGTAAACAACGGAATCCGTTTAGCGGATTCCATTGCTCCCATAGACTTGTATGAGCAGCGGATTGTGACTGATGATGCTGCGTTGCACCCTCCGCCCGACTGATCAGTCGTGGAACGACTGACCGCCAGGCGGGAGGAACGCAGCATGTAACGTTTTTTTGAGCAGCGCGATCCGTCGGATTTCGCTGCGCATGCTCTCTGGCTCCCTGCACACGTAACCAGATTTGGTTGGTTACCCGATATTTACCCTGGTTACGGTGCAAGGAGCCAGCGCTAAGCGGTGTAGGCCCGTAACCAAGGTAAATATCGGGTAACCAAGGTAAACATCGGGTGCTTTGCTGGTACCCGATATTTAGTCTGGTTACGTGTGCAGGGAGGCCGACACTTCCCCGCTCGGCCCCGCCCCCTCCCGCACTCCGCACATGTATGTACACACACACACACACACACACACCTGTCCCCAGCCATGCAGACAATCAATGCAACTGACACCCTCGTCTGGCCCCGCCCCCCGCTCGGCTCCGCCCCCTCCCGCACTCCGCATGTACACACACACACTCACACATACACTCACCTGTCCCCAGCCATGCAGACCGCAGCACTGCCACTGACATCCTCAGCGCCTGGCCCCGCCCCCGCTCGGCTCCGCCCCCTCCCGCATTCAGCATGTGTATACACACACACACACTATACACACACACTCACCTGTCCTGCAGTCCCTGCGGCACTGACGTCCTCAGTGCCACGGCCCCGCTCGCCCCCCCCCCGAACTCCGCACCCGCACACAACGGAATCCGACAAAGAATTCTGTTCTTTGTCATCCGTTGTACAGCGTTGTACAGCGCATCAGTCACATGCGTCAAGCGACGCATGTGACTGATACAAAACAACGGAAATGTGAACTTAGCCTAACTGATCACTGAACGTGCTATGACTATCTGATGGGCGGGTTATAATGCCTGTATTTTTCTGCACTCCTCTCAGCTGATGTATGAACATAGACCACATCAAAGTAGAATTTGAAGATAAAGTGTGCCGTTCGGTAAACATTTTTAATGAAATCCGACCACAACAAATTCTTTTTACCCCCAGATACAGGCATTTCAGAATATGATAGGTTGTAACTCTCTTATCTGCCTTTTCTGAGCTTCTGTCAGCTGATTTCTGATTGACCACAACAAAGTTGAACGTGCAGGGAAACAAATGGCCTGTAAAAGCCAAATAGTGCTGAATGTTTAAGGAAACCCAACTGTAAAATTGATATTTACCACAAATACAGCAGGAAAAAAATGGTCTCAAAGGTGGAAAACCCTTTAACTTTTCGTTATTCATGTGTCCTGCAGAAAACAAGTCTCATACTTCTCTTTTCGTGTTATAGTGACATGAGGGTGACTGGAATTGCCGGTTCCTGGTGAGAGACGAGAAGGACGTATTTCACGTCTTGCAATGGGAAAGGCGAAGAAAGCAGCAACCAAAACCCGCAGTGACCCTGGAGAAAAAGACCCCCGACATGGCAGCTGGAGCCTCGCCGTGTTCACTTGTGTTTTTGCTGTGTATATTAAGACTTTACATCCATCTCTACCGGGAGGAGATTCAGGTACGGTGATCATGCCGGGAGGGTGCACATACGGGGATATATTGGTGCAGGTGACAAACTCTCCAACTTAAAAGCGAATTTAGATCTCCCCGAAAGACGATTCATGTACGTACCATGGTGCATAGACCGGCCGCGGGTCTCCTGACAGCCTCATGGAGATATATTAGCTGTAAAGGCCACTTTACATGCAACGACATCGCTAACGAGATGTCTCTGGAGTCACTGAATTTGTGACGCACATCCGGCCTCGTTAGCGACGTCGTTGCGCGTGACACCTACGAGCGACCGCTAACGATCCAAAATACCACATCGTTGATTGTTGACATGTCGTTCACTTTCAAAATGTCGTTGATCTTCTGGGACGCAGGTTGTTCGTCGTTCCTGAGGCAGCACACATCGCTACGTGTGACACCCCGAGAACGACAAACAACAGCGTACCTGCGTCCTCCGGCAACGAGGTGGGCGTGACTTCCATGCGGCTGCTCTCCGCCCCTCCGCTTCTATTGGACGCCTGCCGTGTGACGCCGCACAAACCGCCCCCTTAGAAAAGAGGTTGTTCGCCGGCCACAGCGACGTCGTTAGGCAAGTAAGTATGTGTGACGGGTCCGCGCGATGTTGTGCGCCACAGGCAGCGATTTGCCTGTGACGCACAAACGATGGGGGCGGGTGCGATCGCTGGCGATATCGCAGCATGTAAAGTGGCCTTTAGTATATTGTGAAATTGGCGCCCAGCACTTTTGATTCTGATCACATCTTCATTGATGATATAAACCCGAATAAATATACCAAATAGCACACCCAATGACGAAAACAAGACTGGCGCCAACATAGTGAATGGGCTCTGTGCCGCCCCCGGTGTCCAGCACGTCCAATTTTTTCATATTTCTATCTCTATAAAAGAACAGAAATTAAAAAAAAAAAACATATTTGAATGTGAGGCTTACATTCTTGTTGTTCATCTACTTTATGTGGTTTTTTTTGTTTTTTTATGTGGAAACAGCAAAAAATTACCTCCTGTTTTTGACTAAAGCATGACCAAGTCAGATGCACCACACCTTTATAAAAATGTATAACATATAAGGTGTGCAGAGTTCATTAATGCCGCATATGTCTATGTCTACAGGGGGCTGAGAGGAGCATTATAATGCAGAATGGGCTATATAAAGGGGCTCAGATGAGATACAGTGCCTACAAGTAGTATTCAACCCCCTGCAGATTTAACAGGTTTACACATTCGGAATTAACTTGGCATTGTGACATTTGGACTATAGATCAGCCTGGAAGTGTGAAATGCAGCAAAAAAGAATGTTATTTCTTTTTTTTTTTTTTTTTTTTTTTTTTAAATTGTGAAAAGTTTATTCAGAGGGTCATTTATTATTCAACCCCTCAAACCACCAGAATTCTGTTTGGTTCCCCTAAAGTATTAAGAAGTATTTCAGGCACAAAGAACAATGAGCTTCACATGTTTGGATTAATTATCTCTTTTTCCAGCCTTTTCTGACTAATTAAGACCCTCCCCAAACTTGTGAACAGCACTCATACTTGGTCAACATGGGAAAGACAAAGGAGCATTCCAAGGCCATCAGAGACAAGATCGTGGAGGGTCACAAGGCTGGCAAGGGGTACAAAACCCTTTCCAAGGAGTTGGGCCTACCAGTCTCCACTGTTGGGAGCATCATCCGGAAGTGGAAGGCTTATGGAACTACTGTTAGCCTTCCACGGCCTGGACAGCCTTTGAAAGTTTCCACCCGTGCCGAGGCCAGGCTTGTCCGAAGAGTCAAGGCTAACCCAAGGACAACAAGGAAGGAGCTCCGGGAAGATCTCATGGCAGTGGGGACATTGGTTTCAGTCAATACCATAAGTAACGTACTCCACCGCAATGGTCTCCGTTCCAGACGAGCCCGTAAGGTACCTTTACTTTCAAAGCGTCATGTCAAGGCTCGTCTACAGTTTGCTCATGATCACTTGGAGGACTCTGAGACAGATTGGTTCAAGGTTCTCTGGTCTGATGAGACCAAGATCGAGATCTTTGGTGCCAACCACACACGTGACGTTTGGAGACTGGATGGCACTGCATACGACCCCAAGAATACCATCCCTACAGTCAAGCATGGTGGTGGCAGCATCATGCTGTGGGGCTGTTTCTCAGCCAAAGGGCCTGGCCATCTGGTCCGCATGGGAAGATGGATAGCACGATCTACCTGGAGATTTTGGCCAAGAACCTCCGCTCCTCCATCAAGGATCTTAAGATGGGTCGTCATTTCATCTTCCAACAAGACAACGACCCAAAGCACACAGCCAAGAAAACCAAGGCCTGGTTCAAGAGGGAAAAAATCAAGGTGTTGCAGTGGCCTAGTCAGTCTCCTGACCTTAACCCAATTGAAAACTTGTGGAAGGAGCTCAAGATTAAAGTCCACATGAGACACCCAAAGAACCTAGATAACTTGGAGAAGATCTGTATGGAGGAGTGGGCCAAGATAACTCCAGAGACCTGTGCCGGCCTGATCAGGTCTTATAAAAGACGATTATTAGCTGTAATTGCAAACAAGGGTTATTCCACAAAATATTAAACCTAGGGGTTGAATAATAATTGACCCACACTTTTATGTGGAAAATGTATTAAAATTTAACTGAGCAACATAACTTGTTGGTTTGTAAGATTTATGCATCTGTTAATAAATCCTGCTCTTGTTTGAAGTTTGCAGGCTCTAACTTATTTGCATCTTATCAAACCTGCTAAATCTGCAGGGGGTTGAATACTACTTGTAGGCACTGTATATACTGTAGGATGGCCTATGTACAGGGGCCTTAGAGGAGAGATATACTGCAGGATAGGCGATGTACAAGCGGCTGAGAGGAGAGATACATTCTAGGGTGAACTGAGAAGAGAGATATACTGCAGGATAAGCAATGTACAAGGGGCTGAGAGGAGAGATCTACTGTAGGATAGGGTGTGTACAGGGGGCTGAGAGGAGCATTAGGCTATGTGCCCACTGGACTTTGTACCTGCGGATTTTGCCATGGAAAACCTGCGGATTTATCTGTATTTTCTAGATAAATCCGAAGGTTTTAGCAAGTACAGATACTCCCCATGCTATCCTATGGGACATGGGGAGTGCTGTGTCCATGCTGCGGTATGTGTGGCTGCGGAATATGCTGCGGATGTCTCACAGCCGCACATAACTGCATGTCAATTATTCCTGCGGAAATACCTTCGGAAATCCCGGCCCTCCACTATGGAGATAGAGGCCGGGACTTCCGCAGGTAAGTCGCATGAATGTCCGTAAGTTTACCGCAGATATTTCTCTGGAATCCCGCAGCAATGGATAGCTGCAGATTCCGAGGATCAGCTGCGGAAAACCTGCGGACGTACCTGCGGATATATCCGCAGTTACAGAGACCCGTGGGCACATTGCCTTATACTGCAGAAAGGGCTATATACAGAGGCTGAGAGGAGAAATATACTGCAGGTTAGGCTATGTACGTGGGGCTGAGAGGAGAGATGTACTGCAGGATGGGCTATATACAGGGGCTGAGAGGAGAGGTATTTTGTA
This sequence comes from Anomaloglossus baeobatrachus, assembly GCF_048569485.1. Classification (NCBI taxonomy): domain Eukaryota; kingdom Metazoa; phylum Chordata; class Amphibia; order Anura; family Aromobatidae; genus Anomaloglossus; species Anomaloglossus baeobatrachus. Next base: position 49,758,020 of record NC_134364.1, on the reverse strand, counting down.
GGATGAGGTGTGTATAGGGAGCTGAGAGGAGAGATATACTGCAGGTTAGGCGATGTACAGGGGGCTGAGAGGACAGAAATACCGCAGACTGATCTCTATACAGGAGCTGGGAGGAGAAATGTAGTTAAGGATAGGCCATGTTCAAGGGGCTGAGAGGAAAGATACATTCTAGGATGAACTGAGAGGAGATATATACTGCAGGATAGGCAATGTACAAGGGGCTGAGAGGAGAGATCTACTGTAGCATAGGATGTGTACAGGGGGCTGAGAAGAGCACTGCAGAATGGGCTATATACAGAGGCTGAGAGGAGAAAAATACTGCAGGTTAGGCTATGTACATGGGGCTGAGAGGAGAGATGTACTGCAGGATGGGCTATATACAAGGGCTGAGAGGAGAGGTATTTTGTAGGATGAGCTGTGTATAGGGAGCTGAGAGGAGAGATATACTGCAGGACAGAATATGTTCAGGTGGGCTGGGATGAGCATTATACTGCAGAATGGGCTATACACCGGGGCTGAGAGGAGAGATATACTGCAGAATGGGCTATGTACAGGGGGCTCAGATGAGAGATATAGTGCAAAATAGGCTATATACAAGAACTGAGAGCAGAGATATACTTTAGGATGGGCTGTGTACAGGAGGCTGAGAGCATAGATATGCTGTGAGATGAGCAGTATACAGGGGGTTAACGAGAGATATACTGCACAGTGGGTTATATACATGGGTTGAGAGGAGAGATATACTGCTCAATAGACTGTATGTGGAGCTGAGAATATACTGCTAGATGTGTTGTGTACTGGGGGATAAGAGGAGAGATATACAGTGGATACAGTAAGTTTTCAGACCCCTTTACATTTTTCACTCTTTGTTTCATTGCAGCCATTTGGTAAATTCAAAAAAGTTCTTTTTTTTCTCATTAATGTACACTCTGCACCCCATCCCCCGTCTTGACAGACAAAAAACAAAAATATAGAAAGTTTTGCAAAATTTATTAAACAAGAAAACCTGAAATATCACATGGTCATAAGTATTCAGACCCTTTGCTCAGTATTGAGTAGAAGCGCCCTCCTTTTGAGCTAGTACAGCCATGAGTCTTCTTGGGAATGATACATCAAGTTTTTCACCCCTGGATTTGGGGATCCTCGGCCATTCTTCCTTGCAGATCCTCTCCAGTTCCGTCAGTTTGGATGGTGAATGTTGGTGGACGCCATTTTCAGGTCTCTCCAGAGATGCTCAATTGGGTTTAGGTCAGGGCTCTGGCTGGGCCGGTCAAGAATAGTCAGAGTTGTTCTGAAGCCACTCCTTTGTTATTTTAGCTGTGTGCTTAGGGTCATTGTCTTGTTCAAGGGTGAACCTTCCACCAAGTTTGAGGTCCAGAGCACTCTGGAAGAGGTTTTCTTCCAGAATATCTCTGTACTTGGCCACATTCATCTTTCCTTCAATTGCAACCAGTCGTCCTGTCCCTGCAGCTGCAAAACACCCCCATAGCATGATGCAGCCACCACCATGTTTCACTGTGGGAATTATATTGGGCAGTTAATGAGCAGTTAAACACCACTAATCCCTAAGGAAAAAACAGTGCTAGATATTCCCATAAAATTTAATTGTATTACAACAATAAAACCCAAATATACAATATAATTTTCCAAACAGGAGATCCACTTATGGGACTCAATTTATCCACAATTAATAAAGCGCATTTGTGACAATTAAAGCCTGTTCAGCAACTGTATAATCACTGTCCTATCATTAATAAATAGTAATTTGCATGGCTATACAGGCAATAGTTAATGTTAATCAAGGAAGCTTTTTCTACAACATTTATACTAACAGTTTGATCCGACCAGTTTTTCAATTATTTACAACCCACAATCCGTTATTTTTTATAGATTTATATAATTTGCCTATTCATACTACAAATAATTAAATACAGGGTTAATAATTATTAGAATTACTGATGGAAAATAAACATTTCCTTTTTAATATAAATTATACTAATTGAGAAAGCCCATTGATTGGTAAGTGTCACAATACCTGGAATAAGGTGATACTAGTGGATGCAGAATGAATTCAGTATGCCCTTGGTAGCCTGCTATGAGATGTGGATAAATGAGTCCTCCTTCAATCCCAACGCACGTTTCCACCTTTCTTCCTCAGTGGACTAGGTGATGAGCAGTGCCTGGTTTTTCTTTTTCGCTCCTAATTGGGAGACCCAGACAGTGGGTGTATAGCTACTGCCTCTGGAGGCCGCACAAAGAACTACACTTAAAAGTGTAAGGCCCCTCCCCTTCTGGCTATACACCCTCCCGTAGGAGTACGGATTCCTCAGTTTTAGCTTTGTGCGCAGGAGGTCAGACACGCACGCATAGCTCCATTGTTTTTAGTCAGCAGCAGCTGCTGACTATGTCGGATGGAAGAAAAGAGGGCCCATACAGGGCTCCCAGCATGCTCCCTTCTCACCCCACTGTATGTCGGAGGTGTTTGTAAGGTTGAGGTACCCATTGCGGGTACGGCGGCAGGAGCCCACATGCTGATTCCTTCCCCATCCCTTTTTACAGGGCTCTGGGTGAAGTGGGATTTACTGGTCTCCAGGCACTGAGACCGTGCTCCATCTACAGCCCCTGGAGAAGATGCTGGATGGAGCGGAGTACATCAGGGACATGGCCCTGCTTTCTCAAGGTACTCTGTGTCCCCGTGCATTTGGCGCGCACACCGCAGCATGCTGGGTGTTGTAGTGCGCCGGGGACATCAGCGCTGCGGCGCTTGTGCCATGGCCTCATTCAGCTTCGCTGAAGCAGGCACACTTCTGGGAATCGGTCGCGCCGGCCGCTGGGACTGCGGCGCGGCTGGCACTTGTGGTGCGCCGGGGACTTCAGCGCGGGCCGCGCTTTTACGGCGGCCGCGCTGATAACTCGAGTCCCCGGCTTTTGCGGCCTGCTTCCGTTCGTTCCCGCCCCCAGACCTGCCAGTCAGGAGAGGGGCGGGACGCTGGTCAGTGCATCAGCGCCGAGGGCTGGAGTCGTTTTTACATACTCCAGCCCTCACAATCGGCACAGAGGGGACACTGTTTCCCGCACTTTTGTTTAGGAACTCCCACGGACCGCCCCTCTCCACAGACGCCGGCAGCCATTCCTGCTGACACGCTGAGCTGCAGAGGGGAGCCGGGGAGACCCAGACAAGGAATTCTGCGCCTCTTACCCGCTATTCAGCGGGCGGTAAGCAGCCCTCAGGGCTCACCCCCTCTTGTGCCAGTAGTATTCTTAGTATTTTGTTTCTACAAATACTTTGTATTGCATAGCGCTGGTCGCCCTTTGGCTATAGACTCTCTCACATTGCAGAGAGCCAGCAGCATGTCGTCCGTAAAACGCAAGGGTGCCAAGGCACAGACATTATATGCTTCCTGCACCGCATGTGGGACTTTTCTACCGGCAGGACCCCCATTGTGTGCAGTGCTCGGCCCCTGCGGCGCTTGCACAGTCGGGACCTCTGCTGGACGTGACCCAGGGTGTACCACCTGTGAATGCTGTCCAGGTGACAGGAACTGAGTTTGCAGCTTTTGCTGACAGAATGTCTCTCACTATGTCACAAATTCTTGACACATTGCGAGCTAGGCCTGTACTTCAGGCCACGGACACTGTGCAATCATTGCCCCCTGGTCCCCCTCAGCTGAGTTACCTCCAAGCTCCGGGACGGGCACATACACCTCAGGGTGAAGACTCTGACTCGGACGATGGCCCCGGGCAGCCTAAGCGGGCTCGCTATGACGGGCCTTCACATTCATCTCAATGGTCAGGATCCCAGCGAGATGAATCTATGGGTGATGAGGCGGACGTAACTGATCAAGATTCTGATCCTGGGACCGCTCTCAATCTAGATACACCAGATGGTGACGCCATAGTTAATGATCTTATATTTAACATCAATAAGATGTTAAATATTTCCCCACCAGCTCCTCTTGTAGAGGAGTCAGCTTCGCAGCACGAGAGAATCCATTTCAGATACCCTAAGCGTACATTAAGCACTTTTCTGGACCACGCTGACTTTAGAGACGCAATCCAGAAACCCCACGCTTATCCTGAAAGGCGTTTTTCTAAACGGCTTAAAGATACACGCTATCCTTTTCCCCCTGAGGTGGTCAAGGGTTGGACCCAGTGTCCAAAAGTGGATCCTCCAATTTCCAGGCTTGCAGCTAGATCCTTGGTTGCAGTTGAAGATGGAGCGGCACTTAAAGATGCCACTGACAGGCAGATGGAGCTCTGGCTGAAATCCATCTATGAAGCGATTGGAGCGTCATTAGCGCCATCTTTTGCGGCCGTATGGGCACTCCAAGCTATCTCAGCCGGGCTTGCGCAAGTCGACTCAGTCACACGTGCATTTGCCCCGCAGGTAGCACCATTGACCTCGCAAATGGCGGCATTCGCGTCGTACGCGATTAATGCTGTTCTTGACGCTACAAGCCGCACGGCAGTGGCGTCAGCCAACTCCGTTGTTTTGCGTAGGGCCCTGTGGTTGAGACATTGGAAAGCAGATTCTCATTCCAAGAAGTGCTTAACCAATTTGCCTTTTTCTCGTGACCGATTGTTTGGAGAGCGTTTGGATGAAATCATCAAACACTCCAAGGGTAAGGACTCATCCTTACCGCAACACAGACAAAACAAACCCCAACAGAGGAAGGGTCAGTCTGGTTATCGGTCCTTTCGAGGACCGGGCAGGTCCCAATTCGCCTCGTCAAAAAAGACTCAAAAAGACCAGAGACGCTCAGATTCTTGGAGGTCTCAGTCACGCCCAAAAAGGACAGCCGGAGGAACCGTTGCCAAGACGGCGTCCTCCTGACTTGCGGTCTCCGATTCCCACACCCGCGGTCGGTGGGAGGCTTTCCCACTTTGGCGACATTTGGCTGTCACGCGTCAAAGACCGTTGGGTGAGGGATATTCTGTCTCACGGGTACAGGATAGAGTTCAGTTCTCGTCCGCCAACTCGTTTCTTCAGAACTTCTCCACCACCAGACCGAGCCGATGCTCTGTTGCAGGCGGTGGCCGCTCTAAAGGCGGAAGGAGTGGTGACCTCCGTCCCTCTTCAGGAACAAGGTCACGGTTTTTACTCCAATCTGTTTGTGGTCCCAAAAAAGGACGGATCGTATCGACCCGTCCTGGATCTAAAGTTGCTCAACAGACACGTAAAAGTCAGGAGGTTCCGGATGGAATCCCTACGCTCCGTCATAGCCTCAATGTCTCAAGGAGATTTTCTAGCATCAATAGATATCAAAGATGCGTATCTCCACGTGCCGATTGCACCAGAGCATCAGCGTTTCCTACGCTTCGTCATACACGACGAACACCTGCAGTTCGTAGCGTTACCTTTCGGTCTGGCAACAGCCCCCGGGTCTTCACCAAAGTCATGGCAGCAGTAGTAGCTGTTCTGCACTCGCAGGGTCACTCGGTCATCCCGTATCTAGACGACCTGCTTATAAAGGCACCCTCTCAAGAGGCATGCCAGCACAGTCTGAAGGTGGCACTAGACACTCTCCAGAGTTTCGGGTGGATTATCAACTTTCCAAAGTCTCATCTAACCCCGACCCAATCTCTGACTTATCTTGGCATGGAGTTTCATACTCTCTCAGCGATAGTGAAGCTTCCACTGGACAAGCAGTGCTCGCTACGGACTGGAGTGCAATCTCTCCTTCAGAGCCAGTCGCACTCACTGAGGCGCCTCATGCATTTCCTAGGAAAGATGGTAGCAGCAATGGAGGCAGTCCCGTTCGCGCAGTTTCATCTGCGCCCTCTACAATGGGACATTCTACGCCAATGGGATGGGAAATCGACGTCCCTCGACAGGACTGTCTCCCTCTCTCAGACTGCCAAGGACTCTCTGCGTTGGTGGCTTCTCCCCACCTCATTGTCACAGGGAAAGTCGTTCCTTCCCCCGTCCTGGGCAGTGGTCACGACGGATGCGAGCCTATCAGGGTGGGGAGCGGTGTTTCTCCACCACAGGGCTCAGGGGACGTGGACTCAGGAAGAGTCCACCCTGCAGATCAATGTTCTGGAAATCAGAGCAATCTATCTTGCCCTGCGAGCCTTCCAACAATGGCTGGAAGGCAAGCAGATTCGGATTCAGTCGGACAATTCCACGGCGGTGGCGTACATCAACCACCAAGGGGGAACACGCAGTCGCCAAGCTTTTCAAGAAGTCCAGCGGATTTTGACGTGGGTGGAAAGCAGAGCGTCCACCATATCCGCAGTTCACATCCCAGGCGTGGAAAACTGGGAAGCAGACTTTCTCAGTCGCCAGGGCATGGACGCAGGAGAATGGTCCCTTCACCCGGACGTGTTTCAGCAGATCTGTTGCCGCTGGGGGACGCCGGACGTCGATCTGATGGCGTCACGGCACAACAACAAGGTCCCAGTTTTCATGGCACGGTCTCACGATCACCGAGCACTGGCGGCAGACGCCTTGGTTCAGGATTGGTCGCAATTCCGACTCCCCTATGTGTTCCCACCTCTAGCATTGTTACCCAGAGTTCTCCGGAAAATCAGGTCCGACTGCCATCGAGCCATACTCGTCGCTCCAGATTGGCCAAGAAGGTCGTGGTACCCGGATCTGTGGCATCTCACGGTAGGCCAACCGTGGACACTACCAGACCGTCCAGATTTGCTGTCTCAAGGGCCGTTTTTCCATCTGAATTCTGCGGCCCTGAACCTGACTGTGTGGCCATTGAGTCCTGGATCCTAGCGGCCTCAGGTTTATCTCATGAAGTTGTTGCCACAATGAGACAGGCTAGAAAACCATCCTCAGCTAAGATCTATCACAGGACGTGGAAGATATTCTTAGCGTGGTGCTTGGCTCAAGGGTTTTCTCCCTGGCCATTTGCATTGCCAATTTTTCTTTCCTTCCTGCAGTCTGGGTTGGAAAAAGGTTTGTCGCTTAGCTCTCTTAAGGGTCAAGTCTCCGCGCTATCCGTATTCTTTCAGAAGCGCTTGGCACGGCTTTCTAAAGTACGCACGTTTCTCCAAGGAGTTTGTCATATCGTTCCTCCTTACAGACGGCCATTGGAACCCTGGGATCTGAACAAGGTTCTCATTGCTCTCCAGAAGCCGCCTTTCGAGCCTTTGAAAGAGGTTTCCCTTTCTCGGCTTTCACAAAAGGTAGTTTTTCTTGTGGCGGTCACGTCTCTTCGAAGAGTGTCCGAGCTAGCGGCGTTATCTTGCAAATCTCCCTTCCTGGTGTTTCACCAAGACAAGGTAGTACTGCGTCCAATTCCAGAGTTTTCTCCCAAGGTGGTTTCTTCCTTTCATCTCAATCAGGATATCACTTTGCCATCTTTGTGTCCGCATCCAGTTCACCAATTTGAAAAGGGTTTACATCTGTTGGACCTGGTGAGAGCACTCAGGATTTACATTTCTCGCACGGCGTCTCTACGCCGTTCTGATGCGCTCTTTGTCCTAGTCGCTGGTCAGCATAAGGGATCGCAAGCTTCCAAATCCACCCTGGCGCGGTGGATCAAGGAACCAATTCTTCACACATACCGTTCTGCTGGGCTTCCGATTCCATCTGGACTGAAGGCCCATTCTACCAGAGCCGTGGGTGCGTCCTGGGCATTGCGGCATCAGGCTACGGCTCAGCAAGTGTGCCAGGCGGCTACCTGGTCGAGTCTGCACACGTTTACCAAACACTATCAAGTGCATACCTACGCTTCGGCAGATGCCAGCCTAGGTAGACAGGTCCTTCAGGCGGCGGTGGCCCACCTGTAGGAAGAGGCTGTCTGACAGCCCGTTCATGTGGTATCTTTTTACCCACCCAGGGACTGCTTTTGGACGTCCCACTGTCTGGGTCTCCCAATTAGGAGCGAAAAAGAAGAAGGGAATTTTGTTTACTTACCGTAAATTCCTTTTCTTCTAGCTCCAATTGGGAGACCCAGCACCCGCCCTATTTGTTCTTAGGGTTTCGTTTTTCGGGTGCACATGTTGTTCATGTTGTTTCTTAAGTTCTCCGATCTTGTTATCGGATTGAATTTGTTTTTGAAACTGTTATTGGCTTTCCTCCTTCTTGCTTTGGTACTAAAACTGAGGAATCCGTACTCCTACGGGAGGGTGTATAGCCAGAAGGGGAGGGGCCTTACACTTTTAAGTGTAGTTCTTTGTGCGGCCTCCAGAGGCAGTAGCTATACACCCACTGTCTGGGTCTCCCAATTGGAGCTAGAAGAAAAGGAATTTACGGTAAGTAAACAAAATTCCCTTCTCTCCACACATACTGCTTAGAATAATCACCAAAAAGTTCTATCTTCTCATTTGACCAGAGAATCTTATTTCTCATAGTCTGGGAGCCCTTCATGTGTTTGGTTTTTTTTTCGCAAACTTTGTGCGGGCTTTCATATGTCTTGCACTGAGGAGAGACTTCCGTCGGGTCACTCTGCCATAAAGACCCGACTGGTGGAGGGCTGCAGTGATAGTGACTTTGTGGAACTTTCTCCCATCTCCCTACTGCATCTCTGGAGCTCAGCCACAGTGATCTTGGGGTTCTTCTTTACCTCTCTCACCAAGGCTCTTCTCCCATGATTGCTCAGTTTGACTGAACGGCCAGGTCTAGGAAGAGTTCTGCTGGTCCCAAACCTCTTCCATTTAAGGATTATGGAGGCCACTGTGCTCTTAGAAACCTTGAGTACTGCAGAAATTCTTTTGTAACCTTGGCCAGATCTGTGCCTTGCCACAATTCTCTGAGCTCCTTGGGCAGGTCCTTTGACCTCATGATTCTCATTTGGTGTGACATGCACTGTGAGCTGTGAGGTCTTATATAGACAGGTGTGCGCCTTTCCAAATCAAGTCCTATCAGTATAATTAAACACAGATAGAGTCCAATGAAGGAGGAGAACCATCTCAAGGAGGATCACAAGGAAATGGACAGCATGTGACTTGAGTGTCTGAGCAAAGGGTCTGAATACTTATGACCATGTGATTTTTCAGTTCTTGTTTAATAAATTTGTAAAAATCTCTACATTTCTGTTATTTTCTGACAAGATGGGGGATGAGTGTACATTAATGAGAAAAAAATGATCTTTTTTGAATTTACCAAATATGTAAAGGGGTCTGAATACTTTTCGTACCTATTGTATGTAATGAAAAGAGGGGCAGATTTACACCAAAACTGAATTTCATCCTGTCCTGTATATTGGATGCATTTAAAAAAATTGGTGAAGGATTGATTTTTCTCTCTTATGGATATATGCAGTGAGTTTGTATACAAAGCACACCCTGTTCTCATAAAGTGCGACAATACCCCGTACAAAGATTTCACATCCTATTCCATCTCACTTGTACAGAAGCGACTTGTTCTTTAACTTTTTTCCCCTTTTTTCTGGGAGGGGGCTGGTTATACGGATTACTGGAAATCATTGTGGCTGTAACAACAGCTTTGCGCTATAGAAAAAAATATATATATATATTTTACTGTATGACAATATGCGCGGCGTACAAAAGAGCAGGCCACTTTTGTGTTTCCAGCGGTAATGATTAACATTACGTTCATTTAAATAATGCATAATTACCGTGAAGTAGAAAGACGTTACCTGGAAAGAGCCTTAGAGAAAATTGTCGCCGGTGGGGTATTGTTTACGTACATTAAGTCTAGAGTTTCTCCATCCACTTCCCGGGATCACGGATAATTACTGCCTACAGTACTTCACAGGCGCAAGTTTCACATCCCTATTCAATGTCTGGTACTGGAGCGGATTGCTAGCTCTTTGGGGCGACTGCCCCCACCTCCCTTTTTTTTTTTTTTTTTTTTTTTTACCAATTTGTAATCAAATAAAAATTGCAATTTGGCTGAAATGTGTAGCGGCGTCGAGTCCCCTTTTCTTCCATGGCTCCACTCGCAGCAATCTAATTAAATACCAATGTCTGTTTATAATTGCTGTTACATTATTCCGGGCTCTTTTCTGCTCCCTTTCTACGTATTGTTTACCGGCCCCCTACCCACTCATACTACCTGCTGCTAATAATGTTTCATAAAGAGCAGGTGCTGGCAATAAGAAAAATGACATATTAGAGACGGGTTATGTGTTTTCCTGGTATATGAAATTGAATATTCAAAGCTTTAAATAAGGGGGGAAAAAGGGGGAAAAGAAATATTTTCATGGGTAATCATGGAGAATTCACCCTTAAAAATACATTTCTGGCTTTTCCCATTAGAATCAATATAATGTAGTGATGCTGGGGGCAAATGATCAAAACTGTAGCAAACAAAAAGTGCAAGGGTAATTATACAGAATTCCCCCTTAAAAATAAATTTCTGTACTTGGGTTCTCCTCTTTTGGTAAGTTATACTATTCCATTTCTTTCTTTTTTGCAGCGGACGTAGGGACATTAGAATCAATATAATGTAGTGATGCTGGGGGCAAATGATCAAAATTGTGGCAAACAAAAAGTGGGGTAATTATATAGAATTCGCCCTTAAAAATAAATTTCTGTACTTGGGTTCTTCTCTTTTGGTAAGTTATACTATTCCATTTCTTTCTTTTTTTGCATCGGACGTAGGGTCATTAGAATCAATATAATGTAGTGATGCTGGGTGCAAATGATCAAACCTGTGGCAAACAAAAAGTGGATGGGTAATTACACAGAATTCCCCCTTAAAAATAAATTTCTGTACTTGGGTTCTTCTCTTTTGGTGAGTTATATTATTCTATTTCTATCTTTTATACACCGGACGTGGGGCCATTAGAATCAATATAATGTAGTGATGCTGGGGAAAATGATCAAAACTGTGGCAAACAAAAAATAGATGGGTAATTATACAGAATTCCCCCTTAAAAATAAATTTCGGTACTTGGGTTCTCCTCTTTGGGTAAGTTATACTATTCCATTTCTTTCTTTTTTGCACCGGACGTGGGACCATTAGAATCAATATAATGTAGTGATGCTGGGGGCAAATGATCAAAACTGTGGCAAACAAAAAATAGATGGGTAATTATAGAGATTTCCCCCTTAAAAATAAATTTCTGTACTTGAGTCAACCTCTTCTGGTGTCATGATTCTTTCTGGAGGCTTGCTTTCTTGCAGAGCCAATATGTTTTAAGAGTCCATATGTTTTAGGAGTATACCCTCTTAAAAATAAATTTTTGTACATGGGTCATCCTCTGGTAAGTTATATTATTCCATTTCTGTCTTTTTCTACCGGACGTGGTGCCGTTGGAATCAATATAATGTAGTGATGCTGGGGGCAAATGATCAAAACTGGGGCAAACAAAAAATGGATGGATAATTATAGAGATTTCCCCCTTAAAAATAAATTTCTGTACTTGAGTCAATCTCTTCTGGTGTCATGATTCTTTCTGGAGGCTTGCTTTCTTGCAGAGCCAATATGTTTTCTGTGTGTTGTATTTTCTGGTTCTAGGCCCGGGGGGAGGAGCCTATTTGGTAGTGCCTCATTATGGGTGATCGCTCTGCCTTATCTTGGAGCCTTTTCACCCAGAATGCCTTCACTTATAGTTCCTGCCTCGCAGTATACGTTTCTGGTTCTCATGACTGGTTCTGATCTTGTCCTACTACCTTAGTTCTGTTCCCTGTTCCCGCTCCTCCCCTGCTTCCTGACCTTCGTTTCTGTGACTCCTGCTCCCTTCTCTCTGTTCCCCTCTTGTTATTGACACTCCTTCCTGGCTACTGACTCCTGGCTCTCACGGTACCTCGGCTTGTCTCACTCCCTGTGTATTCACTTTACCTCCTGGCTTCTGACTCCGTTTGATTGACTACTCTGCAGACCTCTCCCACTAGGGTACTTGCGGCCTCTATCTGTCGTGCACCTCATCACATCTAGGTGCCTGACATCCTCATTGCACACTTGTGCCCCCTAGTGGTTTAGCGTCACATTTGGTAAGTTATATTATTCCATTTCTGTCTTTTTTCCACCAGACGTGGTGCCATTAGAATCAATATAATATAGTGATGCTGGGGGCAAATGATCAAAACTTGAGCAAACAAATAGTAGTTGGATAATTATGGAGAATTCCTCCTTTAAAAATAAATTTCTGTGTTTGGGTCATCCTCACCTGGTAAATTATATGATTCCATTTCTATCTTTTCCCACCTGACATGGTGCCATTGGAATCAATATAATGTAGTGATGCTGGGGGCAAATTATCAAAACTGGGGGGGGGGAAAGCAGATAGGTAATTATGGAGAATTCCCCCTTAAAAATAAATTTCTGTGCTTGGGTCATCCTCTCCTGGAAAATTATATTATTCCATTTCTGTCTTTTTCCACCGGATGTGGTGCCATTGTAATCAATATAATGTAGTGATGCTGGGGGCAAATGATCAAAACTGGGGGGCGGGAAAGTAGATGGGTAATTATGGAGAATTCCTCCTTGAAAATAAATTTCTGTGCTTGGGTCATCCTCTCCTGGTAAGTTATATTATTCCATTTCTGTCTTTTTCCACCGGATGTGGTGCCATTGGAATCAATATAATGTAGTGATGCTGGGGGCAAATGATCAAAACTGGAGCAAGCAAAAAGTGGATATTAACCAATTAGGTTCCAGAGTTTTCAGTAAGGTGATGTAATTCGTTGTTCCATTACTTTTGGTAAATTGTTCCTAACAGCTCTGGCAAGTATAGGGGCATCCCTTAGAGGTGCTCTTTTTATGTTACCCCCATATTACCGAAAAAGTTACTTTTTTTTAATTTGTTCAGAAATGTGTCCTCTTCTCAAAATCCAGGTACTCAGCAATCAATATATATTACAGGAAAAAACTGTAAGCAACCACTGTGGGGGAAATGTAGTATTACATAGATGAATATTTACAGGACCAACATGGCTACTGCAAATTTTTATACTCTACTGTACATATAGCCCATTGAAATGAATGGGTGCTGCCCATATAATTCTTGGTTGTGCAGATTCCACCAGGAAAGCACTTTTTGCAGCACCTCTACGCTCAGAGGGAGTAGCCAACCCTCATTTAGATACCTACTTATGTATATAGACATGTTACATGGGGGATGAAGGGCATCCATAATTCAGGATTTGGAGTTTTCCATTTGATCTTTTTAAAAATAATGTTTCATAAAAAATTACATAGGAATCTGCTTCTTTTTTCTCCTTTAACTTTAAGTTCATAGGTGCAATCTGCATTGCGGGAAACCCAGATAGGAGATGACGGTTGGTGCCTATAAGATTCTATGGTGAGGGGAGGACCTAGACATTTAGTTGCAAGTTCTACAATTTAAAGGGGATCTGTCAGCAGGTTTTTGCTATGTAATCTGAGGACAGACTGCTGTAGGGGTCAAAAAACATCTACAGTATGTGTCTCTTAGCAGGTTGAGTGATGCTGTTTACTTAAACTAAAGGCTTTATCACCTAGTGATTATCATTCCTGGAGTACAGTTGTTACACACACTGCAGTCTGGCATACCCCCTTCTCTAAGGGCGGCTTTGCACGTTGCGATATCGCAAGCCGATGCTCCGATGTCGCACGCGATAGTCCCCGCCCCCGTCGCAGGTACGATATCGTGTGATAGCTGCCGTAGCGAACATTATCGCTACGCCAGCTTCACATGCACTCACTTGCCCTGCGACCGTCGCTCTGGCCGGCGACCCGCCTCCTTCCTAAGGGGGCGGGTCGTGCGGCGTCACTGCGACGTCACACGGCAGGCGGCCAATAGCGGCGGAGGGGCGGAGATGAGCAGGATGTAAACATCCCGCCCACCTCCTTCCTTCCGCATATCCTACGGAAGCCGCGGTGACGCCGGTAGGAGATGTTCCTCGCTCCTGCGACTTCACACACAGCGATGTGTGCTGCCGCAGGAGCGAGGAACAACATCGGACCGTCGCGTCAGCGTAATTATGGATTACGCCGACGCTGCTCCGATGATACGATTACGACGATTTTGCGCTCGTTAATCGTATCATCTAGACTTTACACACTACGATGTTGCATCCGATGCCGGATGTGCGTCACTTTCAATTTGACCCCACCGACATTGCACCTGCGATGTCGTAGTGTGCAAAGCCCGCCTAACTGTCAATGTACAATCTCTATAGAGAGCCTGGTGTGGGTGGGGGCAGCTCTCTCAGCTCTGCTACATGGCTATATCTAAAAATTCTGATTGTGTCAGAACGGCCGCAGTCAGTAATCTAAGTGATACATCGCTGGATTCAGGATATCTTTGTCTACGTTATGCTGCTCTCAGATGAGATAGCAAAAACCTGCTGACAGATTCCCTTTAAGCTCATACTTGGAGGATCTATCACTTGGTCAAGTGCCCAGTTTTGTTTTTGTTTTCTTTTTTAAGTCCTATGCTCCCCTTGACTCTTTCATTGGGGTGTGTCGCACTGACTAATAGTGCAAAAAAAAAAGCCGCCACCTTGGTAAAAACCATAAAAATGATACTGAATAAAAAGGCTCATATCTCTGCACCCATTTCACAGATTTAAAAACAAAATTGAATACTCAGGAGAGCAGTTTAATAAAATAAGATCTAAACAAAAAATAAAACTTGACCACTTTTGACCTGGTGGCACGTCTTCTTTAAGTCTTTAGTAGCCACATGGACTCATTGTACAGATCAGAGCCAAAAAAATCCTCTATACCAGGCAAAGGTGATTTAGAAGGGAGAGGGAGGAGGTGAGCTGTGACATCTCATAATATGAATGCAAGATCAGATGTGAGCTGTGATATCTCACTCCACTTACCTGTCATTGTAATCCTGGCTGTGATGACAATGAGACGACTGAAAAGACTTCTGTACAGAACAGAAAGTGCGAGTCTAATTTGAAAACTAGTGGATTTTTTAAAAAGTTTTTTATGGAAAATTGGGGGGAAAACAATAAACCTATTGTAAACTATAGGTCATCTTCTTATCAGAATAATTAATAATAAGTTATTATTATTAATCATCTTATTATTAATCAGCTTCATTAGTATTGTTATTATTAATCATTAGTATTTATTATTATTATATTATTATTGCCATCATTATTTACTATTTATTAATTATTATTAATGCTATTATTATTAATCATTATGTATTAATAATCTTAGTGTTATAATTATTAATAATAATAATTATTGTCACCATTATTTATTATTAGTACTATTATTAATTATTATGTATTAATAATCTTAGTTTTTTTATTGTTATAATTATTATTAATATTAATATTATTGTCATCATTCTTTATTATTTATTAATTATTATTAATACTATTATTAATCATTATGTATTAATAATCTTAGTTTTATTATTATTATTTATTATTATTTTAGCATTATTATTATTATTTGTATTAATTATTATTATTAATCAGTTTTATTATTATTAATAATTCTTATTCTTATTATTCATGATTCTTATTATTCTTTATTTAATAATCATTTGTATTAGCATTATTAATCATTATTATTATTAATCATTATCATTCGTATTATCAATCATTATTAATATTATTAATTCATCTTTATTATTATCAATATTATTTAATTATTATTAATAATCATTATTATCAATAATAATAATAATATTGCTCTTCTGCTTTTTTCTTCTCTATAGCACCGTCCTATTCCGTAACGCTTTACAATTCACTGATTATTCTTTAATGATAATCATAATGATTTAATATTTGTACATAGTGAAATCTTCATTAGTCCGTAATTACTAGGCCTAAATAAAAAGGCGGATTATTAGATAATCTGATGTTCGGAAACCGTCGAGGATAATCATTTCCTTTTCCAATCTTCTGGTTTTGTGAAATTCCGGACGTTCTCGCACTTCTGATTGTCAGCGTTTCTGGATTAATGGATGCCGGATTAGGGAGACTCTTCTATATAGACTCTAAACATTGGGTTTTTTTTCCTTTTTGATTTAATCACAAATGCACATTTATGTTGTTTTTTTTCTTTCTCTCTTCGCAATGATTTCCAGTGTTACTAAATGGAAAGTGGGAGGAATTTCTGAGCAAATTTCATGCTGCTAAATCTCTCTAGATTTATTTTTATCAAGTCAAATTAATGCAAAATCCCAGCACAAGCCTTTGAATTTGGGAAACTTTGGAGGAGGGTCATTCCCTAATGGTAATTATTGGTTTTACATTTATTTTTTCACAGGGGAGCTGATCACAGCCGCCTATGAGCTCGGAGTAAGTATTAATTTTATTGTTTAATCAATGCTCTCATTAACAGTTTTAGGAATTAGGGAAGTTTAATTAAGCATGGAGTAAAGTAGATTAATTTATTTTCAAACCACAGTTTTACTAACTTATAAGTACAGTATGCGACAATTTACTTTAAGTTTTAAATCCAATTAAACAAAATTATAAAGCCCGGCTTTTTACTGTATATACAGTGGCATGGCTTATTATCAACCCAAAATTTGGATAAGCTGGGGAGAATGAAATAAATCGGGTTAACAGTTTTAATAAGTTTTATTATTTAATAAACTTAATTATGGTGTCATGATCCCTTTAGGTAAGACCCAAAGTCTGTTAGACTGGCACTAATCTGGAGGCCGTGTGGTCTACCCCAGCATTAATCAATATACATTTTTGCAAAAGGGACGACTCCCTTAATGTGGGCTCGTGTGACTTCGAGGTTCTAAAAATGTATCAAGATCATTTTTGCTCCCCTCCCCAAATAATAAAATTAGTAGTAAATCTTTTAAAGGGGGTTTCCATGATTGGATACTGTACTCGCCCTTCCTTGATCTTCACCGCCTTGGTATTTTTGGTTGCAGCTATAACATTCTGATCAAACCGCTGATGTCAGTCATTGAGTTCGGCAGCTCCGATCATGTATACAGCATTAGCCGCTTATCTCAGTGATTGACTGCAGTGGTAAGATCCTGAATACGCCGCTGAATTCAATCACCGAGCTTTGCAGATCTGATTATGTAGACAGCATGAGCCGGTGAGCTCAGTGATTGACTGCAGCGGTAACATCCCGAATATGCTGCTGAAGTCAGTCATTGAGCTTGCCAGCTCTGATTATGTAGACACCATGAGCCGCTTAGCTCAGTGATTGGCTGCAGTGGTAACATCCTGGTTACACTGTTGAGGTCAGTCATTGAGCTTGAGAGCTCTGATAATGTAGAAAGCATAAGCTGCTGAGCTAAGTGATTGGCTGCAGCGGTAACATCCTGGTTACGCTGCTGAATTCAGGCATTGTGCTCAGCAGCTCTGATAATGTAGACAGCATGATCTGTTTAGCTAAGTGATTGGCTGCAGCGGTAACATCCTGGTTGCACCGCGTAAGTCAGTCATTGAGCTTGGAAGCTCTGACAATGTAGAGCATACAAGCTGCTAAGCTCAGTGATTGGCTGCAGCGGTAACATCCTGGTTACACTGCTGAGGTCAGTCATTGAGCTCGAGAGCTCTGATAATGTAGACAGTATGAGCTGCTGAGCTAAGTGATTGGCTGCAGTGGTAACATCCTGATTACACTGCTAAGGTCAGTCATTGACCCTGACAGCAGTGATATGTTGACAGCATGAGCAGCATGAGCAGCTGAGCTCAGTGATTGGCAGCAGCGGTAACATCCTGATTACTGATTCACTGAAGTCAATAATTGAGCTCGGCAGCTCTGATAATGTAGACAGCATGAATCACTGAGGTCAGTGATTGTCTGCAGTGGTGATATGTGCTGTAGTCATAACAAAACACAATTTGCCCAACTTTCTCAGAAAAAGGCAAAACCGAATTTTTGATAAACTCTGAAGAATTAAAAGGGGTTTCCACCTACAAAAAGAGTGATTGGAGATACAGCTAGTTCTCACACTCCCCTGTCCCAGCGTCGGCTCCCCGCAGCTGCTCCGGTCTCTGTTTTGGCTACAGCTGTGATGTTACGACTACAGCACATATCACCTCAATTTTCAGCTAATAGCCTCCCCGAAATTTTTCACCATGACTGGCTTCATCAGGGGGCTGAGGCTATAGTAAAGGTGCTTTAAAGGGTCTTTACTATAGCCTCAGCCCCCTGATGAAGCCAGTCATGGTGAAACATGTCGGGGAGGCTATTAGCTGAATGCTTATAGATAGGCAGTGTATAGCTATTATCCTCGGTATTTGTAGGATATTTATCCAATAATTTGGTGCCGGTCCGCGTCCGGACACCTATTCAATGAACGGAGCTGATCGCCCTACAGGCCAATTTTAATGTTGTCTTTTGATTGATTTGAATTAATAAAGTTGTTTACATATAAGGTCTTTAGTCAGGGTACCTGTTGATGCCCCTTGGGCAAATTGGTGTTTTCTTTGATTAACCCTACGCTGATCGGGGTTATAAATTGAGGTGATATGTGCTGTAGTTGTAACATCACAGCTGTAGCCAAAACAGAGGCCGGAGCAGCTGCGGGGAGCCGACGCTGGGACAGGGGAGTGTAAGCACTAGCTTTATCTCCAATCATTTTTTTGTAGGTGGAAACCCCTTTTAATTCTTCAGAGTTTATCCAAAATTTGGTTTCGCCTTTTTCTGAGAAAGTTGGGTATAAGCTGGCTTGCCCGTCATTCCGGATCTCACAGGGGATGTGATTAAGTGATAGAAGATCTCGGTAATGTATCACTGAAGATTTAAGGCCCCGTCACACGCAGCGATATCGCTAGCGAGCATACCCGCCCCGTCGTTTGTGCGTCACAGGCAAATCGCTGCCTGTGGCGCACAATATCGTTAGGAGCCGTCACACGGACTTACCTGCCTAGCGACGTGGCTGTGGCCGGCGAACCGCCTCCTTTCTAAGGGGACATTTGTTCGGCATCACTAAGCGGCCACCCAATAGAAGTGGAGGGGCGTAGATGAGTGGCCATAACATCCCTCCCACCTCCTTCCTTCCTCATTGCCGGCGGCCGCAGGTAAGCTGTAGTTCATCGTTCCTGCAGTGTCATGCGTAGCGATGTGTGCTGCCTCGGGAACGACGAACAACCTGCGTGCTCAACAATCAACGATTTTTTGAAAATGAACGACGTGTCAATGATGGATGATTTGGTGAGTATTTGCCTTCGTTAACGGCCGTTCGTTGATGTCACATGCAACGACGTCGCTAACGATGCCGGATGTGCGTCCCGAAATCCGTGACCCCGGCGATATATCGTTAGATTCGTCGTTGCGTGTGACGGGGCCTTTAGACAAGGTGGAATTTAACTGGGCACAAGATCAGTGGCCATACTGGTTGCCACAAGCCAGGAACAGATATGATGAATATCCACTGATGTCAATTTCGACAGGACCAGCTCTAGCGGGATCCTAATCAGCATGGACATGGGTATCACCGTCCTCCGCATTTCCCTGTGCTCAGTGTTTTGTGCTTTGGTGTTCCTCAGGTCGCTCATCCTCCCGGATATCCATTGTTCACTTTACTGGCCAAACTGGCGATAGTCCTTCTGCCGATCGGCTCCATCGCTTACCGAGTCAACCTCCTCTGCTGCTTTTTTGGAGCCGTTGCCGCCTCTCTGCTCTTTAATACAACCGTCAGGTACCTGTTACTTCTTGTGTAATGGTAGATTTAGTTGTTAAATATGCAATGTGCCAAATATATATATATATTTTTTTGGTGGGGGGAAACGTGAAGTGGCAATTTTTTTCACGAATGCAAAATCCAGAGTAGGCCGATCGGTGCCCCAGAGATCGGCTGATTCAAGGACCCACAACGACTCATCCCTTCCACTTTTTTCTAACTTTTAGAAGTGGTTGTCCCTGACATTACAGCTCGGCTAAGATTCTAGCTTCAGCCCAAGTTGAAAGGTCAAGGTGCTGGGAATCTGCCCCCCCCAATAATTTTGATATTTTAAGGATAGACCATTAATTTTGTATCCCCATTAATAAGATTCTTGTGAGCACAAAATGACTGTTCAAACCAAGCACCTGCACTCCGTGTACCCTTGGTGTACCAAGTATTGGCGCTCACTGCACCCTTCGTGTACCAAGCATCATCATTCGGTGCACCCTTGGTGTACGAAGCATCGGCACTCGGTGCACCCTTGGTGTACCAAGCATCGGCACTCGGTGCACCCTTGGTGTTCCAAGCATTGGTGCTCGGTGCACCCTTGGTGTACCAAACATCAGCACTTGGTGCACCCTTGGTGTACCAAGCATTGACACTCGGTACACCCTTAAGGCCCCGTCACACACAGAGATAAATCTTTGGCAGATCTGTGGTTGCAGTGAAATCATGGACATATTGTTCCATTTGTACACAGCCACAAACCTGGCACTGATTGTCCACAATTTCACTGCAACCACAGATCTACCACAGATTTATCTCTGTGTGTGACAGGGCCTTTAGTGTACCAAGCACTGGCGCTCGGTGCACCCTTGGTTTACCAAGCATCGGCACTCTGTGCACGCTTGGTGTACCAAGCATTGGCGCTCAGTGCACCCTTGGTGTACCAAGCATCATCATTCGGTGCACCCTTGGTGTACGAAGCATCGGCACTCGGTGCACCCTTGGTGTACCAAGCATCGGCACTCGGTGCACCCTTGGTTTTCCAAGCATTGGTGCTCGGTGCACCCTTGGTGTACCAAACATCAGCACTTGGTGCACCCTTGGTGTACCAAGCATTGACACTCGGTACACCCTTAGTGTACCAAGCATTGGCGCTCAGTGCACCCATGGTGTACCAAGCATTGGCGCTCGGTGCACCCTTGGTTTACCAAGCATTGGCGCTCAGTGCACCCTTGGTATACCAAGCATCGGCACTCGGTGTACTCTTGCTGTATCAAGCATCAGCACTCGGTGCACACTTGGTGTACCAAACATCAGCACTCGGTGCACCCTTGGTGTACCAAACATCAGCACTTGGTGCACCCTTGGTGTACCAAACATCAGCACTTGGTGCACCCTTGGTGTACCAAACATCAGCACTTGGTGCACCCTTGGTGTACCAAACATCAGCACTCGGTGCACCCTTGGTGTACCAAACATCAGCACTTGGTTCACCCTTGGTGTACCAAACATCAGCACTCGGTGCACCCTTGGTGTACCGTGCATCGGCACTCGGTGCACCCTTGGTGTACCAAACATCAGCACTTGGTGAACCCTTGGTGTACCAAGCATTGGCGCTCGGTGCACCCTTGGTGTGGCCGAGCAGCTAACTGCACCTTTACACCTACTTGTTATCTATATCTCCTCCCTTCTCTGTCTCCTTTAAAGCCTGAGCTGTCAGTCATGGAAGAAAGTGTTGAAAATGGATGGAAAAATCGTAGGCTGGAAGGTGCACTGAACTGTTTGGCCACATAAAGGGTGCACCGAGCGCCTGTGCTTTGTTTGAACAGTCATTTTGTGCTGACAGTCCATTTAAAGGAGATACCTGATATTAGAAAAACACAAGAGTACTTTTTCTTTTGTAGAAACAGCGCCACTCCTGTCTACAGGTCATAGCTGGTATTACAGCTTTGCCAGATATGTCCCATATTAATAAAAAAAAGCTGATATTTGTTTCCTAATCTCTTAGGATAATATAAGAAAATAAAATCCGGGTGAGGAAATGTGCCAGGATCTCGTAGTCTGTAGTCAACAAACTGAGCTCCGCGCACATTTCTCATTGTCTGTGAATAGTCCGGGGACTTTGAAGATACGTTAGTTTATCGCCACATTAGCCAATCTTACTAATTGGGACTATGGCTTTGATGGTGCTTTTTAGTTTAGTGCCAGAACAGCCCTGCGAGCCGCCACCGCTGCCAGCGCCGCTGTCTGTGTGATGTGCGCGGGCGCTGACCCGTGACGAGTAGATCTTTCTGAACTTTTGTTGTAAACTTCGTCTGAACTTGGCCACCCACTACAAGTATGTCTCCAGTTGACAGATTCTAACTCGGTGCCAAAGCCTCCGTGAACCCTCCAGGGCACAAAGTATATGTGACGTTTTCTCAAGAAATCCAAAAAATGACTTCAAAAACATGACTGCGCCGACCCGGTTCATTTTGGTAGGGGACGCGGTGTTCTGTACACTCGTCGTGGAAATTATGGAGCACAGTGAAGGTGTTTTGTGGTAGGGTTCATATCTAAAATGGGCTGATCTGGAGAACCTCGTCTTTGGAGCTGTTATTGTCTGCATTGCTGATGTCACCGCTGCAGACAATCGTGAGCTTGGGCTCTGCCCAAGTTCTCAGTATGAGCCACGTGCTGCATTGTTGTCTTTGTGATGTGAGCACTGCAGTCAATCACTAAGGTCTTCGCCTCTGCCCGAGATCTCATCACCTGTCGCTCCAAAATTTCGTGCTGCATTGTTGGCAATGTGACGTCAACACTGCAGCCAGTCAGTGAGCTCAGCGGCGATGCCCAAGTTCTCTGCTCCAAACCGCCATGCTGCATTGTTGTCATCGTGACGTCAGCACTGCAACCAATCACTAAGCTCCTCGACTCTGTCTGCGATCTCAGTATTAGTCTCTCCAAACTTCCATGCTGCGGTGTTGCCAATGTAACAGCACTGCAGCCAATCACTAAGCTCAGCAGCTCTGCCCAAGTTCTCAGTATTAGTCACTCCAAACCGCCATGCTGCATTGTTGTCAAGGTGACAACAGAAAGCACTGCAGCCAATCACTAAGCTCAGCTGGTCTGCCTGAGATCTCATCACTAGTCGCTACAAACCATCATGCAGCATTGTTGTCAATGTGACGTCAGCACTGCAGCCAATCACTGAGCTCAGTGGCTCTGCCCGAGATCTCAGTACGAGACGCTCCAAACCGCCATGCTGCATTATTGTCAACGTGACGTCAGCACTGCAGCCAATCAGTGAACTCAGTGGCCCTACCTGAGATGTCATTACTAGTCTCTCCAAACCGCCGTGCTGCATTGTTGTCAAGGTGACAACAGAAAGCACTGCAGCCGATCACTAAGCTCATCAGCTCTGCCCGAGATCTCAGTACGAGCTGCTCCAAACCGCCGTGCTGCATTGTTGTCAACGCGACGTCAACTGCAGCGATGCGATGTCGACTGCAGCCAGTGATTCTAGCAGTTTTGCCCAACTTCTCAGTACAAGCCTCTGCAAACGTGATGTCAACACTGCAGCCAATCGGTGAACTCGGTGGCTCTACCTGAGATCTCATTACTAGTCCCTCCAAATCGCCGTGCTGCATTATTGTCAATGTGACATCAGCACTGCAGCCAATCATTGAGCTCAGCGGCTCTGCTTGAGATCTAAGTACGAGTCGATCCAAATTGCCATGCTATATTGTTGTCATTGTGACGTCAGCACTGCAGCTAATCGGTGAGGTCAGAGGTGCTGCCCAAGATCTCAGTACGAGCCGCTCCAAACCGCCACGCTGCATTGTTGTCAACGCGATGTCAGCACTGCAGCCAATCAGTGAGCTCAACGGCTGTGTTAGAGTTGATGGCATAGCCGCTCCGAATGCGCTCTTCTCACTGATTGACTTCAGCGGTGAAGACTCAATGCTGGATCTGAGGAGGGTGAGCAAAGATTTGGGTTTTTTTCCCCAAATCAAACTGCAGCCGGGTCGACCGGGTTGTTATGAAACTGCAACCCCTCTTTGGGGTATGTGCACACTGAGAATATTTGCAGAGTTCTCGGAGAAGAAACTGAGCAGAAACTCCAAGATTTTAAGGCGGATTTCTAGAGTTTCCGCTTCATTTCTGCTCAAACCCTAACGTCTCACCATGCCACATGTAGACATTTCACTCATTAAATTGAGAATCCTTTTATTGCTCCAATTAAGGGTTTGTCCTAAATTGAACGCTTGCTTAACGAGCCAACCAATTTAACCAGTGCATTACTGCTACTTAGTTGATACATCCTTAAAAATCTCTTAAAGGGGCAGCCTCATCTCCCCAAAAATTGAAACCACGTGGCAAATAATGTTGCTCAGAAATCTCCCATTGTTTTGTGTCTCCGGCTCCTCTGCAGACCGCCGGTGCTGCCGTCATGCTTCCTTCTATGTGACCTTTACTTTTTGCTATGGAGACACATTGCGCTGCATGGGAGCTGAAGACACAAAACGGTAAGATTATAAATGGAGAGGTGCCTCATTGGTTATTTTATAATAAAGGGGTTTCAGGACTGAGCTTTTTCATAAAAGATATTGGGGTCCTACATCAGGTACCCCCACTAAGTGCCTAAAATCTGATATACGTAGTAAAGGGGTGAAACGCAGCAGTCCCACACTGCTGAGGCTGCTTTCACACATCAGTATTTTGGCATCAGGCACGATCCGGCGAAAAACTGATGCGACGGATCCGGCGGAGAAATGGCTAGGTTGCCTCAGTATTTTCCATCAGTTCCTTCAGTTTTTTGACGGATCCGTTGTGACACTGAGCATGCTCAGTTCAAAAAAACGGATCCGGCGACCGTATCTGTTTTTTTGCCGCATTACGCCGGATACCACGTCCTTAGGGTTCCATCATAAAACACACCGTATGGCGCTGGATCCGACGTCCATAGGGTTCCATCATAAAACACACCGTATGGCGCTGGATCCGGCGTCCATAGGGTTCCATTATAAAACACGCCGTATGGCGCCGGATCCGGCGCGATAGTTTTTCGCCAGAGACAAAAAGCGTTCCATCTGGCCGCCAGACAAGCAAATTTTGCCAGATCCGGCGAAAGCCGGATGGAATGCAAGGCCATCCGGCACAATCCGGCGCTAATAGAAGTCTATGGGGAAAAAAACGGATCCAGCAACAACAGACGTCGGATCCGGTTTTTTTTTCATTTTTTTGCCGGATTGTGCTTGATGGCAAAAAACTGATGTGTGAAAGCCGCCTTACAAGGTCTGGGATTATCTCTTATTGAAATGAATGGGAGATATAATGCAGTGCCTCGCAGTGGCTGGTGAGCACTGTATACAGCTGCTGTGAGTCACCCCATACACCGCCAGCATCACACCACACACCATGGAAGCACACCGCTCTGTAGAGGAGCTGTAGACACAAAAAAAATATATTTAAAATCAACATTATCTGCAATTTTGCTTCATTTTCTTATTAGATGAAGTTGCCCCTTTAATATATTTTTAAAGGATTTATCCAACAAGTAGCATTTGTGCCCTCATCCACTGGGTAGAATTAAATATATGATTGCTGGGGGTCTCATCCATCCATAGAACAGGGGTCCTAAAGTCTTCTATAGTAGTACATATTCCGACCACTGCTCCATACACTTCTATGTGAGTGACGGGGCGCATGTGTGACCACTTGTTATGTAGACTGAGTGGCGTGGCGGTCACACACGTGCACTACTGTTCCATTGATGCACTGGACAGGGGACCCCCTATTCTTGTGAGTGGTGGAGGTCCAGCGCACACCAATCATACAGTAAGTGATGAAGGTTGTTGTTAGATTACCATTGAAGGGGTTGTCCTATCAGCAGGTTTTTTCCATGTAACCTAAGAGTGTAATGATGTAGGGGCAGAGACCCTGATTCCAGTGATGTACCGCTTACTGGGCTGTTTGGTGCAGTTTTTATAAAATCCCTGCTTTCTCTACTGTAGATGTAGCAGTGGTCAGAATGCTGAGCTCTGTATAACCCCACCCACACCACTGATTGGCAGCTTGCTGACAGTGTACACAGGAAGCTGCCAATCAGAGCTGGGGGCGGGGTTACACAGATTAACTGGACTGCTTGGCACATAACACCTAGACCTCCTGATAAAACACTGATTGTATTGAAATTACATCAAGCTTCTGAGGAAGTGACACATCCCTAGAATCAGACTCTCTGCTCTTACATCATGCTGTTCTCAGATTAAATATAGCAAATATGTGCTGGCACATTCCCTTTAAAGTAGTTTGGAAGTTAGAGCTTAGCTTTTTTTTTGTTAAAAGTGATCTCCACTACTCTAAAAGTTAAACTTAATGGACTTAGGGTGGTATAAGAAAAAAAATACTATTTTCAACCCCCATACTGCTGTGTGTTGTGTCCCCCTCATCAATCTTCTGACATCAACACCTAGCAGGGACCGTCATGTGACTGCTATAGTCAATCAGTGGCCGCTGATTGCCTGCAGCGTTTACATCCCGTCCAAGCAGGAGGAAACTGTTTTGTAGATATGATGTCTGCAGACGATCAGCAGCCTTGTGACCACCTCTGCCTGATGCAGAGACCAGACGACCGATGGGGGACACCGCACGACATCCAGGGGAGCAGCACCGGTCCGAGAGGTAAATATAGACTTTCTTTTTTACGTATACTGCCCTGACCCATTAAATTTGGAGCAATGGAGACTTTTTTTTAAAAAGAAATGTCATTTCTTTCCTTTTTTGCTGGACTTGTATGCCAGTTTTCAGTACGAAATCTCTAGCTAGTGTGTCCATGGATTTATTTATTTTTTTTTATGGAGGGTTTAGCTTTAGACCCGAGGCTCTATGGCCCACCTCGAGGTCTGAACTGCTGCATTAGACAGATAATCTCTATATTTAATGTACCAGAGAGTGTGCAAAGAGACCCCACCAAAGTACTGTTATTGCAAAAGAAGGTGGGGGGGGTTAGTGCAAGGATTATTTAAAGTGGAAATGCCTTAAACAGATAAACCCACATTTCAGCTAATGCATGTCATGATCCACGACGTAATGGCCCTACATTTGTCAGTGTTTCCATTTTTTCCAGCCATTACCTCTGCGCCTTATCGGCCCCACATCAGCAGGTTTGGTATCCACTTCCAAAAAAGATTTGCTCAAAGCATCTGTTTCCCGGGATTTGTTATATTTATGACTTACCAAAAATACCCTTTAGGTCTGCTGCATACATTACAGACATAAAGGAAAAAAGCCAGAAAGTGGATTTAGCAGGTTTTTCAAGCAATATAAGAACGCCGAAGCTTTGAAGTTTTCTACCCACCATAACGACGCTAAGCCCTACACGGGCCGTATATCGCTACCAAATATACTTTGTCCTGTGCAGTGTATTAGGCTAAGTTCACATTTCCGTTGTTTTGTATCAGTCACATGCGTCGCTTGACGCATGTGACTGATGCGCTGTTCAACGCTGTACAACGGATGACAAAGAACAGAATTCTTTGTCGGATTCCGTTGTGTGCGGGGGGCGGAGTTCGGGGGGGAGGAGCCGAGCGTGGCACTGAGGACGTCAGTGCCGCAGGGACTGCAGGACAGG
The DNA here is from genome assembly GCF_048569485.1 of Anomaloglossus baeobatrachus. Lineage (NCBI taxonomy): Eukaryota > Metazoa > Chordata > Amphibia > Anura > Aromobatidae > Anomaloglossus > Anomaloglossus baeobatrachus. The sequence goes on along the minus strand of NC_134364.1, from coordinate 49,730,987 downwards.
TGAGTGTGAGTGTGTGTGTGTGTGTGTGTGTGTGTGTGTGTGTGTGCGTGTATACACATGCTGAATGCGGGAGGGGGCGGAGTGGGGGGCGGGGCCAGGCGCTGAGGATGTCAGTGGCAGTGCTGCGGTCTGCATGGCTGGGGACAGGTGAGTGTATGTGTGTGTGCATGTATGTATGTATATGTGTGCACATGCAAAGTGCGGGAGCGGGCAGAGCTGAGCGGGGGGCGGGGCCAGGCGCTGAGGATGTCAGTGGCAGTGCTTGTCTGCATGGCTGGGGACAGGTGTGTGTGTGTGTGTGTGTGTGTGTGTGTGTACACACATGTGCGGGAGGGGGCGGGGCCGAGCGGGGAAGTGTCGGCCTCCCTGCACACGTAACCAGACTAAATATCGGGTAGCAAAGCACCCGATGTTTACCTTGGTTACCCAATATTTACCTTGGTTACGGGCCTACTCCGCTTAGCGCTGGCTCCTTGCACCGTAACCAGGGTAAATATCGGGTAACCAACCAAAGCTGGTGACGTGTGCAGGGAGCCAGAGAGCATGCGCAGCGAAATCCGACGGATCTCGCTGCTCAAAAAACGTTACATGCTGCGTTCCTCCCGCCCGGCGGTCAGTCGTTCCACGACTGATCAGTCGGGCGGAGGGTGCAACGCAGCATCATCAGTCACAATCCGCTGCTCATACAAGTCTATGGGAGCAACGGAATCCGCTAAACGGATTCCGTTGTTTACAAGAGCAGCGGATTGTGACTGATACATTTTAGCGGAAATGTGAACTTAGCCTTAACGAGATTGCAGACTGTGCAGATGGACGGATATGAGAACGACAGAGAGGAGGATGCATGGAAGAAAGGGATGTATAGGTATGAGAAGGTAGAGAGGAATGGCGGAGAATCCGAGACATTGAAGCACGGAAGAGAGGGATCTATAGGTATGAGAAGGTAGGGAGGAATGGCGGAGAATCCGAGACATGGAAGCATGGAAGAGAGAGATCTATAGGTATGAGAAGGTAGAGAGGAATGGCGGAGAATCCGAGATATGGAAGAGAGGGATGTATAGGTATGAGAAGGTAGAGAGGAATGGCGGAGAATCCGAGACATGGAATCACGGAAGAGAGGGTTGTATAGGTATGAGAAGGTAGAGAGGAATGGTGGGGAATCCGAGACATGGAAGAGAGGGATGTATAGGTATGAGAAGGTAGAGAGGAATGGTGGGGAATCCGAGACATGGAAGAGAGGGATGTATAGGTATGAGAAGGTAGGGAGGAATGGCGGAGAATCCGAGACATGGAAGCACGGAAGAGAGGGATCTATAGGTATGAGAAGGTAGGGAGGAATGGCGGAGAATCCGAGACATGGAAGCATGGAAGAGAGAGATCTATAGGTATGAGAAGGTAGAGAGGAATGGCGGAGAATCCGAGACATGGAAGAGAGGGTTGTATAGGTATGAAAAGGTAGAGAGGAATGGCGGAGAATCCGAGACATGGAAGAGAGGGATGTATAGGTATGAGAAGGTAGAGAGGAATGGCGAAGAATCCGAGACATGGAAGCACGGAAGAGAGGGTTGTATAGGTATGAGAACGTAGAGAGGAATGGTGGGGAATCCGAGAGAGGTGGATGCATGAAAGAGAGGGATCTATAGGTATGAGAAGGTAAAGAGGAGTTGCTAGGAATCTCAGAGAGGTGATGGAATATGAGAGGTGGATGCCGGAAGAGAGGGATGTATAGATATGGGAAGGTAGAGAGGAATGGCGGGAAATCCGAGAGAGGTAGATGCACGGAATAGAGGGATATATAAGTATAAGAAGCTAGAGAGGAATGGCTGGGAATCTGAGAGAGGTGGGTGCACGGAAGAAAGGGATGTATAGGTATGAGAAGGTAGAGAGGAATGGCTAGGAATCCGAGAGAGGAGATGGAATATAAGAGAGGTGGATGCACGGAAGAGAGGGACGTATCGGTATGAGAAGGTAGAGAGGAATGGCGGGGAATCCAAGAGAGGTGGAGAAGCTAGAGAGGAATGGCTGGGAATCTGAGAGAGGTGGATGCATGGAAGACAGGGATGTATAGGTATGAGAAACTAGAGAGGAATGGCTGGGAATCCGAGAGAGGAGGATGCACGGAAGAGAGGGATGTATAGGTATGAGAAGGTAGAGAGGAATGGCGGAGAATCCGAGACATGGAAGCACAGAAAAGAGGGATGTATAGGTATGGGAAGTTAGAGAGGATTGGTGGGGAATCTGAGCGAGGAGGATGCACGGAAGAGAGAGATCTATAGATAGGAAAAGCTAGAGAGGAATGGCTGGGAGTCCAAGAGAGGAGGATGCACGGAAGAGAGGGATATATAGGTATGAAAAGGAGGAGAGGAATGGCTGGGAATCCGAGAGAGGAGGAGGAATATGTGCGATGATATGGTAGATGGATATGCAATATGGATAAATAGGAGATTGAGAGATATGATATACAGATAAATAATAGATATCAGAGAGAGAAATGGATCGATATGAGAAATACCTGATATAGATTAAATATGATAGATTGATATGTAATAAATAAATAATATGTGATAGCTATAATCATAGTTGAAATGGGAGAGAATGATAGACAGATATACAGTAAGGGTTATAGAGGAGTGATTAAAATATGAGCTAGAGAAGATCAACAGATCAATATAACAGACATACGGTATATTAGAAATAGAGAAATATATATGAATCATATGATAGTGATAGATTGGTAAGCAAACATAGAATAATGGCTGGATATGAGCGAGATAAAGGGATAGATATGAGGTAGACACATTGGGTGGATGGTAGATGGATAGATAGATAGGAGATGGATAGATACATACATGGATAGGTATACAGTGTGTCCACCCATATCCTGTCCACCGCCATTAACTTGAGAACGGCGGCAGCTATAGGCATAGAAGTGGTGTCTAGGTATAGTAAAGTAGCCATGAGCTACGCAATGAAACCACCTAGCGCGCCACCTGGTGGAAAACAACTTCGCATTTTTATCTTGAAAACGGAACGAGATAGAGAAAAAAGTGAATTACAAAGTTGTAGGGCATCATCAATTTAATACGAATCGACACCTTGCTCTGATATGAAACCCATGACCCCCCAAATCATTGAATGCTGGTCACGCATATGGCGCTCATTTAACTTTGATGCTCTTGGTGGCCCCCGTCAGCTGCAATGCACATCTGGACTCTGCACAGCATACTGTATCTTGCTGCACGTTGTGCAATATGGTAGGGGACACGTTTGCACAAGTATCTGTGATACGTTGTCGCAGGTCCTGCAATGTTGGTGGAGGGGTCGCATACACCTGCTGTTTGATGTGACCTCACAGAAAGAAGTCCAATGGGGTCAGGTCAGGTGAGCGTGGAGGCCACTCCACACAGCCACCATACCCAATGACTTGTAGGAAGGTCTCCATGAGGTATCGCTTCACGCCCGCAACCTTGTGAGTTTTACACGTTGTAATCATAGCATTTCTGTATGCAAGGTGTCGATTCGTATTGAATTGATGATGCCCTACAACTTTGTAATTCACTTTTTTTCTCTATCTCATTCAGTTTTCGAAATAAAAATGCTAACTCCGTTGTTTTCCATCAGGTGGCGCTATAGGTGGTTTCATTGCGTAGCGCATGGCTACTTTACTGTACCTAGACACCACTTCTATGCCTATAGCTGCCACCATTCTCAAGTTATTGGCGGTGGACAGGATATGGGTGTATATACACACTGTATACATGGATGGATGGCTAGATGGATGAATAGATAGATGCATGGATGGATGGTTAGATGGATGGAGGGGTGGATGGATGGATGGATGGATGGATGGATGGATGGAGGGGTGGATGGATGGATAGATGGATGGATGGATGGCTAGATGGATGAATGCATGGTTACAGTTAGGTCCAGAAATATTTGGACAGTGACACAAGTTTTGTTATTTTAGCTGTTTACAAAAACATGTTCAGAAATACAATTATATATATAACTAGAAGGTGGCCCGATTCTACGCATCGGGTATTCTAGAATTTACGTATTGTGTAGTTCATGTATGATTTTTGTTATATATATATATATATATATATATATATATATATATATATATATATATATATATATATAGATGTTGTTGTGTGTAGTTACCAAGTGTTTGTGTAGGGCGCTGTACATGTTCTGGGTGTGGCGGGGGGTGAGAGCGGTGTTGTATGTGTGTTGCGTTGTTTGTGGAGCGCTGTGTGTCTGTAGCGTTGTGTGTGTGTGTGTGTGTGTTGTGCGGTTTGTGTGTGTGTGGTGTGTTTTGGGGGGAGGTATGTTTTGAGCAATGTGTGTGTTGTGCGGTATGTGCGTATATTTGTGTGTGCTGCGGTGTTTGTGTGTTGGGTGTTGTGTGTGTGCAGCGTTGTGTGTGTGTGTGTGGGTGTCTGTGTAGGGCGTTGTTTGTGGTTCCTATGCTGCGCATTCCCAAACATGCTCCATCCGCCATGCTGCGCACTCCCAAACGTGGTCCATCCGCCATGCTGCGCACTCCCAAACGTGCTCCATCCGCCATACTGCGCACTCCCCATCGTGCTGCATCCCCCATGCTGCGCACTCCCAAACGTGCTCCATCCGCCATGCTGCGCACTCCCCATCGTGCTCCATCCGCCATGCTGCACACTCCCAAACGTGCTCCATCCGCCATGCTGCGCACTCCCAAACGTGCTCCATCCGCCATGCTGCGCACCCCCCATCATGCTCCATCCGCCATGCTGCGCACTCCCAAACGTGCTCCACCCGCCATGCTGCGCACTCCCAAACGTGCTCCATCCGCCATGCTGCGCACTCCCAAACGTGGTCCATCCGTCATGCTGCACACTCCCAAACGTGCTCCATCCGCCATGCTGCGCACTCCCAAACGTGCTCCATCCGCCATACTGCGCACTCCTAAACGTGCTCCATCCGCCATACTGCGCACTCCCCATCGTGCTCCATCCGCCATGCTGCACACTCCCAAACGTGCTCCATCCGCCATGCTGCGCACTCCCAAACGTGCTCCATCCGCCATGCTGCGCACCCCCCATCATGCTCCATCCGCCATGCTGCGCACTCCCAAACGTGCTCCATCCGCCATGCTGCGCACTCCCAAACGTGCTCCATCCGCCATGCTGCGCACTCCCAAACGTGGTCCATCCGTCATGCTGCACACTCCCAAACGTGCTCCATCCGCCATGCTGCGCACTCCCAAACGTGCTCCATCCGCCATACTGCGCACTCCTAAACGTGCTCCATCCGCCATACTGCGCACTCCCCATCGTGCACCATCCGGCATGCTGCGCACTCCCAAACGTGCTCCATCCGCCATGCTGCGCACTCCCAAACGTGCTCCATCCGCCATGCTGCGCACTCCCAAACGTGGTCCATCCGCCATGCTGCGCACTCCCAAACGTGGTCCATCCGCCATGCTGCGCACTCCCAAACGTGGTCCATCCGCTATGCTGCGCACTCCCAAACGTGGTCCATCCGCCATGCTGCGCACTCCCAAACGTGCTCCATCCTCCATGCTGCGCACTCCCAAACGTGCTCCATCCTCCATGCTGCGCACTCCCAAACGTGGTCCATCCGCCATGCTGCGCACTCCCAAACGTGCTCCATCCCCCATGCTGCGCACTCCCCATCGTGCTCCATCCCCCATGCTGCGCACCCCCCATCGTGCTCCATTCCCCATGCTGCACCAGCCTCTCTGCCCGCAGCATCAGCCTCTCTGCCCGCAGCATCAGCCTCTCTGCACACAGCATCAGCCTCTCTCCTCCCAGCATCAGCCTCTCTCCTCACAGCATCAGCCTTTTCTGTCCCTAGCATCAGCCTCTCTCCTCCCAGCCTACCCCAGCCTCAGCCTCCCTCAGCATCAGCCTCTCTTCTCTCAGCCTTCCCCTCCCAGCCTTCCCCAGGATCAGCCTCTCTCATCCCAGCATCAGCCTCTCTCCTCCCAGCATCAGCCTCTCCTCTCTGTCCCCAGCATCAGCCTCTCTCCTCCCAGCCTTCCCCAGCATCAGCCTCTCTCTTCCCAGCCTTCCCCAGCATCAGCCTCTCTCCTCCCAGCCTCCCCCAGCATCAGCCTCCCCCAGCATCAGCCTCTCTCCTTCTAGCCTCCCCCAGCATAAGCCTCTCTCCTTCCAGCCTCCTCCAGCATCAGCCTCCCTCTCCCAGCCTTCCCCAGGATCAGCCTCTCTCCTCCCAGCCTCCGTCTTCCCAGCCTCCCCCAGCATCAGCCTCCCCCAGCATCAGCCTCTCTCCTTCCAGCCTCCCTCAGCATCACCCTCTCTCCTTCCAGCCTCCCCCAGCATCAGCCTCCCTCTCCCAGCCTTCCCCAGGATCAGCCTCTCTCCTCCCAGCCTCCGTCCTCCCAGCCTTCCCCAGCATCAGCTTTCCCCTCCCAGCCTCCCTCAGCATCAGCCTTCCCCAGCATCAGCCTCTCTCCTCCCAGCCTCAGCCTCTCTCCTTCCAGCCTTCCCCAGCATCAGCCTCTCTCCTCCCAGCCTCAGCCTCTCTCCTTCCAGCCTCCCTCAGCATCAGCCTCCCCTTCCCAGCCTTCCCCAGGATCAGCCTCTCTCCTCCCAGCCTCCTTCAGCATCAGCCTTCCCTAGCATCAGCCTCCCCCTCCCAGCCTTCCCCAAGATCAGCCTCTCTGCTCCCAGTCTCCTCCAGCACGCCGTGCTCCTCTGCCGACACTCACACACACCCGATCGCATACACTCACCCACACAACCGATCGCATACACTCACCCACACAACCGATCGCATACACTCACCCACACAACCGATCGCATACACTCACCCACACAACCGATCGCATACACTCACCCACACAACCGATCGCATACACTCACCCACACCCGATCGCATACACTCACCCACACCCGATCGCATACACTCACACACACCCGATCGCATACACTCACACACACCCGATCGCATACACTCACACACACCCGATCGCATACACTCACACACACCCGATCGCATACACTCACACACACAGACACTGACGAAATCGCACATACGCGCTGATACTCACAACATCCGGAGATATCACATGCTTCTGGCCATGTGATCCTCCGTCAGGTCCTGGAAGCTCACAGCACAGTATCGCCGCCGAGAAGCAAGCGATATCCCAGGATGTTGTGAGTATGTGGATGCGATGTGATGTGTGTGTGAGGGTGAGTGTGATCTGATGTGTGTATGTGTGTGTGTGTGCTGTTATGTGTGTGTGTGCGTGTGTGTATGTTCCGCCGCTGCAGGACCTTGATGTGTGGATGCGATGCGATGTGTGTGTGAGGTGTGTATGAGAGTGAGTGTGAGCCGGTGTACGCTGGTAACTATGATACACATCGGGTAACTAAGGGACCTTAGTTACCCGATGTGTATAATGGTTACCAGCTTTCACGGCCTCCGTCAAGATCCCAGCATCGCAAGGTTATGTCTGGCGCTGCTGGATTGTGACGGAGCCGGTGTAGAAGCAAGCGATCTCCCAGGATGTTGTGATGTGTGAGGTGTGTGTGAGAGTGAGTGTGATCTGATGTGTGTGTGTGTACTCACCTTGGAATCGGAGCTCCGTGTCAGTTGGGCCAGAGCGAGCGTGCATTGCGTGAGGGGGGCGGGGCCTGCAGAGAGCCGGGGCGAGAGGCCAATCCGTGTGGGGGGGCGGGGCCATGGCGAGCCCAGCGGCCAATCAGCTTTGTGTCACCGTAAGGACACAATTTCGGAGCATGACAGACAGACAGACAGACAGACAGAATAAGGCAATTATATATATAGATATGGGCTGAAAGTGCACACTCCCAGCTGCAATATGAGAGTTTTCACATCCAAATCGGAGAAAGGGTTTAGGAATCATAGCTCTGTAATGCATAGCCTCCTCTTTTTCAAGGGACCAAAAGTAATTGGACAAGGGACTCTAAGGGCTGCAATTAACTCTGAAGGCGTCTCCCTCATTAACCTGTAATTAATGAAGTAGTTAAAAGGTCTGGGGTTGATTACAGGTGTGTGGTTTTGCATTTGGAAGCTGTTGCTGTGACCAGACAACATGCGGTCTAAGGAACTCTTAATTGAGGTGAAGCAAAACATCCTGAGGCTGAAAAAAAAGAAAAAATCCATCAGCGAGATAGCAGACATGCTTGGAGTTGCAAAATCAACAGTCGGGTACATTCTGAGAAAAAAGGAATTGACTGGTGAGCTTGGGAACTCAAAAAGGCCTGGGCGTCCACGGATGACAACAGTGGTGGATGATCGCAGCATACTTTCTTTGGTGAAGAAGAACCCGTTAACAACATCAACTGAAGTCCAGAACACTCTCAGTGAAGTAGGTGTATCTGTCTCTAAGTCAACAGTAAAGAGAAGACTCCATGAAAGTAAATACAAAGGGTTCACATCTAGATGCAAACCATTCATCAATTCCAAAAATAGACAGGCCAGAGTTAAATTTGCTGAAAAACACCTCATGAAGCCAGCTCAGTTCTGGAAAAGTATTCTATGGACAGATGAGACAAAGATCAACCTGTACCAGAATGATGGGAAGAAAAAAGTTTGGAGAAGAAAGGGAACGGCACATGATCCAAGGCACACCACATCCTCTGTAAAACATGGTGGAGGCAACGTGATGGCATGGGCATGCATGGCTTTCAATGGCACTGGGTCACTTGTGTTTATTGATGACATAACAGCAGACAAGAGTAGCCGGATGAATTCTGAAGTGTACCGGGATATACTTTCAGCCCAGATTCAGCCAAATGCCGCAAAGTTGATCGGACGGCGCTTCATAGTACAGATGGACAATGACCCCAAGCATACAGCCAAAGCTACCCAGGAGTTCATGAGTGCAAAAAAGTGGAACATTCTGCAATGGCCAAGTCACTCACCAGATCTTAACCCAATTGAGCATGCATTTCACTTGCTCAAATCCAGACTTAAGACGGAAAGACCCACAAACAAGCAAGACCTGAAGGCTGCGGCTGTAAAGGCCTGGCAAAGCATTAAGAAGGAGGAAACCCAGCGTTTGGTGATGTCCATGGGTTCCAGACTTAAGGCAGTGATTGCCTCCAAAGGATTCGCAACAAAATATTGAAAATAAAATATTTTGTTTGGGTTTGGTTTATTTGTCCAATTACTTTTGACCTCCTAAAATGTGGAGTGTTTGTAAAGAAATGTGTACAATTCCTACAATTTCTATCAGATATTTTTGTTCAAACCTTCAAATTAAACGTTACAATCTGCACTTGAATTCTGTTGTAGAGGTTTCATTTCAAATCCAATGTGGTGGCATGCAGAGCCCAACTCACGAAAATTGTGTCACTGTTCAAATATTTCTGGACCTAACTGTAGATGGATAAATGGATGGAGGGATGGATGGATGGATGCATGGATGGATGGATGGCTAGATGGATGCATGGCTAGATGGATGGATCGATGGCTAAATGGATGCATGGCTGCATGGATGGATCGCTAGATGGATGGAGGAGTGGCTAGATGGATAAATGGATGGAGGGATGGATGGATGCATGGATGGATGGATGGCTAGATGGATGCATGGCTAGATGGATGGATGCATGGCTAGATGGATGAATGCATGGTTAGATGGATAAATGGATGGAGGGATGGATGGATGCATGGATGGATGCATGGCTAGATGGATGGATGCATGGCTAGATGGATGCATGGCTAGATGGATGGATGGATGGATCGCTAGATGGATGGAGGGGTGGCTAGATGGATAAATGGATGGAGGGATGGATGCATGGATGGATGGATGGCTAGATGGATGCATGGCTAGATGTATGGATGCATGGCTAGATGGATGGAGGGGTGGCTAGATGGATGAATGCATGGTTAGATGGATAAATGGATGGAGTGATGGATGGATGGATGCATGGATGGATGGATGGCTAGATGAATGCATGGCTAGATGGATGGATGCATGGCTAGATGGATGCATGGCTAGATGGATGGATGGATGGATCGCTAGATGGATGGAGGGGTGGCTAGATGGATAAATGGATGGAGGGATGGATGGATGGATGGCTAGATGGATGCATGGCTAGATGGATGGATGCATGGCTAGATGGATGGAGGGGTGGCTAGATGGATGAATGCATGGTTAGATGGATAAATGGATGGAGTGATGGATGGATGGATGAATGGCTAGATGGATGGATGGATGGCTAGATGGATGGATGGATGGATGGCTAGATGGATGGATGGTTAGATGGATGGATGGCTAGATGGATGGATGGTTAGATGGATGGATGGCTAGATGGATGAATGGCTAGATGTATGGATGGTTAGATGGATGGATGGCTAGATGGATGGATGGCTAGATGGATGGATGGCTAGATGGATGGATGACTAGATGGATGCATGGCTGGATGGATGGATCGCTAGATGGATGGAGGGGTGGCTAGATGGACGAATGCATGCATGGCTAGATGGATGGATGCATGGATGGCTAGATGGATGGAGGGGTGGATGGATGGATGGCTAGATGGATGGATGAATGCATGGATGGCTGGATGGATGGATGGCTAGATGGATGAATGAATGCATGCATGGCTAGATGGATGGATGCATGGATGGATGGATGGCTAGATGGATGGATGGTTAGATGGATGGATGTATGGCTAGATGGATGCATGGCTGGATGGATGGATCGCTAGATGGATGGAGGGGTGGCTAGATGGACGAATGCATGGTTAGATGGATGGAGGGGTGGATAGATGGATGGATGAATGCATGCATGGCTAGATGGATGGATGGATGGATGGATGCATGGCTAGATGGATGAATGAATGCATGGATGGATGGATGGATGGATGGCTAGATGGATGAATGCATGCATGGCTAGATGGATGGATGCATGGATGGATGGATGGCTAGATGGATGCATGGCTGGATGGATGGATCGCTAGATGGATGGAGGGGTGGCTAGATGGACGAATGCATGCATGGCTAGATGGATGGATGCATGGATGGCTAGATGGATGGATGGCAAAGAATTATATTATACAGTGACATAGGCTTGGGCTGGATATGATAAATACATAGATGATGGATATGACAGACAGATGAGTAGGTAGATATGAGAGATGGCAGTGGCTCGGTGGTTCACACTGTTTCTTTGCATCCCTAAGGTCCTGGGTTCAAATCCCACTAAAGAAAACACCTGCGCGGAGTTTTTCTGTTCCCCCTTTGCTTTCCAGGTTCCTTCCACTCTTCAAAGACATACCGATAGGGAATTTACATTGTGAGCCCCATTGGGACCAGCGATGAGGAGTCTGTAAAGTGTGGTGAAATTAATATTTCTCGTTTCTCTCATTGGGGGACACAGAAACCATGGGATAATCTGCTGCCACCTGAACTATGTGCATTAAAGAAGACCAACCAGCAGGACTTTGCTATATGAGGTGCAGGCAGTGCCATACTGCTGAATCCAGGCACCTGTTATAGAAAGATCGGATGCTTGGGTGATGAAATATCTTTCATAAACGTTGCAGAAATGCCCTGCACTTTGATTGACGGGTGCAGCGGTGCGTGCCTTTGTGGGTCGGGTCCTCACGTTTATTCCTCATGCTCCGGTGTCCACTGAGTTGCCCTCTTTTCTTTATTTGAATATCGCGCCGCGCCGCCATTACATGCTATTAGTGGCTCATGCGCAATGCCACAGTACTCAGGTCTTCATTAAAATGGCGCCGGAGTCCGTGCATGTGCGTACCGCGATCTCCGGTGCCATTTTATTGAACACACTGCGGGGAAGACTATGAGAAGCATCGGCGCATGCACAGGTTTTTTTGTTTTTGTTTTTTTACATGCGCGCATGTAAGTAAAATATGACACCCAAGATCTTCATGCAGGACCCAACAAATGTATTTTTTTATGTATTTTTATTTTTTTGCCTTAGTTTGGGAAAGGTTCGGCGCCATTGGTATCCGCGACCGTGTCTCCAGGTGCAGCTCAGCACTGAAATAATACAAAGCTGCAATACCAGACACTGCCAAAGGACAGGGG